>NC_134172.1:59103728-59406758 GCF_964188355.1 Buteo buteo | reverse complement strand
TAAAATGACATTTTTTTAATTCTTCCATTATCTAGAATGTGGTTGTTAAAAAGTCTGGAGATTTTACAAAAACATTTAAGAACAATTATTTAGGCAACTAATTTCCTATTGAGCTCAGCACAAAGTTAGGAAACTAAATACAATTTGGGACCTCAGTGACCTGGATGACTCAGGCTCCTTTTGGCTTCCCAAGTCTACTATGACAGATTAGGTGAGTGATCTCTGGTTTAGCATCCCATTTGTAAAAAAAAAACCAATATTCTTTGCAAAAATTTGTTTTATTATTTCAAGATAAAAGAAAAAAAAGTATGCCTTTCATATGTGCTTTCATACATACAGAGGAACTGCATTGCAGCAAGTTCAAAAAGTTACATGAAATAGAAGTGTGCCAGATGTGCCTGGAAGACTACACACTTCTGATCATCATTTTTCCAGTTTTTGTTGGTCTGACACTCAGACTAATCACTGTCAAACTTCAAGCTGTTGAAATAATTTTCATTATGCCTTGATGTTTACAAGAATAAAGGCAACAGCAATTGTCATGTAATATGTGAAAATGTTCTCAAGTTCCAAGCATTGAGTGAGGGCTGTCAAGGTGTTATTACTGTCAGCAGCAATGGAAGCTGGAGCAAATGTACAACCAGAACTATTCACATCACCTCATACTTCTGATCACAGAAACCTGTGAAATAGGGTTTCTTTCCATTAGCAGTTGTAAATCCATTAAACTCAATTCTGGCACTACAGCAAACAGCTTTTTCTGTTTTCACTGTTCTAAAAGAAAACAGGGGAAAAAGACGAGATCACCACATTAAGGTCTAGGAGATACAGTGTGTTATGGAGCTGAAAGACAGTCTTGTCTGCCTCACTGTGTTAATCATCAAGCAGATGAAAAATTTCAACACTTGAATATAAAAGGTGCTGATCATGACAAGAACTGTTATTCAGACAGAAAAACTTGCTTCATTTTGCTAGTGTAAGAAGTGAAGGAGTTTTTCCATCATCTATGCACTTCTTTAACTTGAAAATGAAGCACTTCCTCTAAGAGACTTCTGAATTTCTTCCTACACAGGCTTACTAAACATCCAGATGTTACCACCTCAGTGGCTGATATTTGACCTCCTTCTCTTAATGGTTTCCCACTTGACATATCCCCTGTTTTGTGTACCATCTGGTTGCAATGAAAGCATTCCAGGGGTTTGCATGCCTTCTCAGCCCAGAAATCTTATGTAAAAACCTGCTTATGCAGCTCTACAAATCTGTTAGATCTTTAGTATCATGACCACTTCAGCAATACCTTCCCCTGCAGGATTTTGTTCGCTGATTTTGCTGAGACTGAAACTAGTACCAGGTAGGAAATCTCTTTCATCCATGTTGTATCAGCCTGCTGTGGTATAATGGATGAGGAAGACCCCGAGACAATATAATTCTGTGATTAAACTCCACCTCTCCATGTTGCTGTATTTTTGTGCAACTTTTGATGACAGATTGGCTTCTGTCTTTTCAGAACTTTTCATAGCCGTTATGGAGGTTAAACTTCAGAGCTACTGCTTGTAAAACCTTGATAAGTAAATGTTCATAGTAAATTTTCAACACAGGAACAATTCCAGTTCTCACTGAAACATCACCTGTGTATCTAACCATCAAAATAGTTTAAAAAAATAACAGGTATTTGTAGCACCAGAGTATTTTTAACCAAAAGCTATTAGACATGTTATTCTTCACATCAACTCCCCACAGTTTTTAGACGCTGCCTTTATCCCAAGGCATAATCAAAAGCTGTTTCACCATAAGCACCGGCTTGTGCTTATGTGCTTGTGCACATTTGCTTTTGTGAGAGACAGCGTTTCACTACATGTCATGTATCACAGATCACATAAACATGGCCCAGAAGACATATTACTGGGGCTTACTCATGAAAATGTCCCCCTCTCAGTCCTTTCACACCATGAGAGAGCCCTGTCTAACAAAACCTTTGGGAACAGCAGCTCTCCACTTCCAAAAGCAGTGCCGGGACCAGCTCTAGCTATGGGTACCTGGATCAGTTGACCACAGGATCCACAGGGCTGCTTTTGATCCTGCATTTTTTTTCTCATAACCCCCAGCCTAATGCAGTTGTTAGGAGGTGCCTGAATGGTACCTGAAAGGAGCTCAAGCACACTGAATGTATCTGATGCAGTGGTAATGCTTGATGACAGCCTCTGAAGTTATCCAAGGATCTGATTTCTGGGTAGTTCAGGGCCCTTTTGGCATAGATACCTTATTTTGCATGTACTCTGAGACATAAACCAACCCAAACTAAACTCTGTATCTCCTTTTTACTGCTTCTCTCTTTATCTTAAGGTCAAATGCTGCAACCAAAGACATGTGGGATAAATGCTTTCCTGGTTATGTTGCAATGGTGAGAAGTGAGAGACTAAACCAGACACTAACGCAGAAACTTTTTATTGTTGCCATTGGATGGTAAGCATTAAACCTTTGCTTTCTGGCAATTGCTTTCAAGTGGTATCACACAGCCCCATCTCCCCACAACACAACTGCCCAGTGTTTCCAGGCAGCCATGAAAAAGAGCTGTGAAGCTGTAGTTTCTTTGAAGTGGTACAGGTTCATTTTTAAGATAGCTTTGAGCCCTCATCCATATTTCCCAGTGCAGTTTTACCAGGTCAGTGACTTCCAGCTCACAGGGATGGATGGTACCTTGGCAGGCTGTTTAACCCATCTCTGCTGACCCACGTCTGGGTCAGCTTTACCTGCATCATTCCTGATCAGTGTTTAACCAGTCTGCCCCTAGCAGCCTCCAAAACTGAAGACCTCCCTGCGTCCTCTGATCATTATCTCATGCTTTGCTACCCAGGCTCCTAGGAGTGTCCTAGCTAATTTTTAGCCCACAGTCATTTGTCTTACCCTATGGTTATTGAAAAATGATTGTTCCCTTCACCATTGCAGCAGCCTTTCATGATTTAGAAACCTGTAATGTCCCTGCTTAGCCATTCCTTCTTCAGGAGAAACACAAGTAAATTCAATCTTTCTTCAAAGACTGTGTTTTCTAGGCTTCTTCTCTTTGTCATTACTCTTCTCTGGACTCTTTCCAAGTAGTTATGTCCTTCTTAATATGCAGTGCCCCCAGCTAGACACAAAGCTTCAGCTGCAGCTGTGCTGTAACACAATGGTTGGGTTTTTCCATCTGTGTGAATTACAGGTCATCTGCTTGTTTATGCAGCCCAATTTTTGCTTTTCTTGTAGCCCTACATCTTTGTTGACTCACGTTCAGCTTGTAGTCCCTTTCCTACTGATGTGCTGCCTAGTCAGTTGTTACTCCTCAGTGTCTGGACACCCCACACTTGTCCCTATTGAAAAGTGTTTTCTTTCATTTTGTTTCCATAATATATGTCCAATTTGGCAAGATTTGTTTCAGTTCTAACCTTGCCCTCCCCACTTGGTGTCATTTGCAAATTTAGTACAATACTTTCTTCTATCACCAGGTGTCTCATGAAAATGTTGCATAGTATTAGACTCAGATTAAGCTCCTGCAAAACCCTGCTCACTGCATCCCTCTCACTTTGCAGATGATACAGTTTTCTAGAAGCTTTACCCCCCCCAGAATATTAATTTCATCTTGACCATGCTTCCTTAGTTTATTTATGAGTGTTATATGAAACATGGTTAAGATATATGACACCTATTGCTTTTGCTTTGCCCACAAAGTCTATGACAGAAGGAAATTAAATGGGCTTGACAGACAGGTGCAGAGAAAGGTAACTGAGCTGTGGTGAACAGTAACCAGTTAGACCTTCTGCAAAAGGACTTTCTGGACTGGTATTTCAGATTGGAAATAAATTGAATTCCCAACAGTCTACCCTGACAGTAAGCAGCATATCACCAATTTTTAGCTCAGTGGCTGCAGAAGACCACCCTCAGTGGAAGGTCAGCCAGACATAAAGGAGGTTTTGTTGAACACTCACACAGAAATACAGGGAGGTTATTGCAGCACATCTTGAAGTGGGCCAGGGCTGGCAGTGAGAGAGGAGAGGGTAAGTGCTCTGGCAGTCACTTTTTTAACATTTGTGGATTTTATATGTGTGCATGAGCCAAACTGAAACCACTTGATGTGTGCTAGATGCTGGTAGCTGTTGTGGCACAAACAGGTCATGAAACCCCAAACCCCAAAATCCACAACTTGTTTACCCAATAGTAGATAAGGGCAACACATATGTTTTTGAAAGGTTTTGTTGTTGGGATTTTTTGTAAAAAACAAAGAACCCAGAAACATGACACTTCTCTTCAAACATTTAGTTATAACCGATGATTAATTGGGCAAGGAAAATGTTCCCAGGGCTTCATTAACCACATGTCAAACTAAAATACAGAGAGGCTGCAATCCTTGCTTTGATGGAGTACCATGCATTTGAAGCTACGAGTGTTTCCTTGCTCACTCACATTACAGGCGTCCATTATAACACATCTCCAGAATATAGAAAAATGAATTTGTTTTGCCCTATATGGATAAGCAGCTTTCTTGCACTCACCTTTCCTATGGATCAAGGGAGCACTAGGATTTCTTGGAGCACCAAGGCCAGGTCCTGTTTTTACCACACTTCCCTTTCACAAGCACAGGGTTGCTCCATCTTAAAAATAATCATGTTGTTTTGCCTCCTGCTGCTTCTATGAATAGGGTGTTGCAAGACCTCCCTACTCAAATAGTTAGACACCTACTTTCCAGCTTGAATTTATGCATGCCTGCTTTATACCCCTTCGCTTTATTTT
The DNA here is from genome assembly GCF_964188355.1 of Buteo buteo. NCBI lineage: Eukaryota > Metazoa > Chordata > Aves > Accipitriformes > Accipitridae > Buteo > Buteo buteo. The sequence continues at coordinate 59,401,994 of NC_134172.1, read as the reverse complement.
ATCACAGAGCATTAGCTCCCTTGTGGGGGCCCATATTACTTGCTTCTGTGGGTGCATGCTTCTCTTCTCCCACTTCCACTTGGGTCCTACCAGGAACTGATATTCAGTGAAGTAAACCAATGGGGAAAGCCACAGGGGTTGTGCTGGGATCTTGCAAGTACTGAATGTAACATTAACTGAACAATGTCTGAGTCAGTGAAGCAAAGCATTCACCCTAGCACAGATTATCTTTCCCATCAGTGTCAGCCACTTAAACTGTCTCCCAGAAATTCATCCAGCTTGGTTAAAATTTCTGGGAAGGGAAGGTTTCCTCCGTTGCTTGTCCAAGTCCACAGCTCTAAGAGTGGAAAACATAAGGACAAGTCACTTTTAGCAGATGGATAATAGAAGTTGTGTTTATTTCTGGGTCTGTGAAATCTTTTCTTCTCCCACGCAGGGTTTACATGTGCTATGCTACTATCATGACCAGGGTGTGTTAGCACCCTCCTATGCCTTTCCCATCTTAAATACAACTCTTTAGGTTGATAGGGAGAATCTGTATGTCTCTGCTAGCCCTCCACAAGACACCCTTCCCCTGGGTGGTGAACAGTAACAATGATATGAGACCAGGGGAAGGCACAACCCAGAGGTAGGAGAAGTCTTTGAACATTTGTGCTCTAATGCTGGCCAAGTGTTCAGTTGTATGGCACCATCAAGTTAGCTCCTCAGGCCAAGCTCACGTGGCAGTGTCACCTGGTGTGGGACCTCACTGTAGCCACCTGGGGTGCAGGAGGAAGTTACCAAGAAGAGGTTATCACCTTGGAGACTTTCAAGACCCAAGTGGACATAGCCTTGTGCAACATGGTCTGAACTCAGCTCTGACCCTTCTTGGACCAGAGACCCTCATGAGGTCCCTTCCTGCCTGAGGGACTCTGTGACACAGAAGACACAGATGGGTGATCTAATCCATGACCAGCTCACTGGCTGACATCCTTCATACATATAAATTGCCAAGTGTTAGCCACTAAGAAACCCTGCAACTGAGAGCTGGAGACGAAGGAAGGGAAATAATCCAACACTGGAAATACAGAAAGCAAGATGAAACAGCCATGGTTACTTCAAAGTAGGTACCAGGCATTGGAAAACTTAATCATGCTGAAGAGCTGTGTGAAATAAGTTTGCCTCTGCCTTCAGTTATAGAAAATATGCCTTCAGAGCCTCTCACTGAGATTCTGGCAGGCATCGTTCCTGGACATCATCTATTGGAAAATGATTGATTCCTCTTTGACAAAGCATCAGAGCACCTTTGGAATTTAAGTTTCCTTATGTTTGGCAAGCACTTTGAATTATTGAGAAATGGAAACATCAGAATGCAAGTGTTCAGTACTCAATTTTATGACTACATTGCCCAAGTGACAGATCTGTGCAAGATTAGAGACCTGTTAACGCTGGCTATTTTTAAGCCTAGAAAAGCATTTTATTTCCTCACAGTACCATTGCCAAATAATTACCCAAAAGAATGTTTCTAGATTCCAGGACTTCTCCAGAAAATTCTTTGTACTCATAATGTTGCAGGCAGGAAAGTTCAAAAATTACTAAATATCACAGAGAAACAAGTAAAACCAGTGTTGCCATTGCTAACCTCACATGCTACATGGTCTGTTCTGAAGCTGATAAGTTATTTAACCATTTTGACATAGCGGTATTTAAAATAAATTACTCCAGAATTACTCCTTCATTGTATTCAGTCTTGCAATCAGAAAGCTAAGCCTAACAGGGAGCATGTATAGTGGCCCTTACTTAAACACGCAGCATAGTAGTAAAAGAAAAAGACAATGCATGTCACTACAATGCAGTGCATTTGCAACACTCAGTTTGTTCCAAAACTCTCATGCTAATGCCTCTTCCAAGCAGAATGGGTGGTCACTTGTTCTGTATTTGTTTCATACAATTCACCTGGGTAAATTCATGAGGCATAAATATTTAATGAGGCTAGACTATTTTTCTCAAATAAAAATGCAAATAAAAAATAAAAAAGATCCAGAAACCGTGTTCTCTTCCCAAATTAGACATCACACAATTGCATGTCTTTGTTGTCTCCAGTAAAGGCTGTAGACTATAATATTATGGAGCTTTTAAGCCTCTCAAATTCCTGTGAATGCACAAAGATTACATATTCATTTCTGACTGCAATAAGTTACCTCAATTTGTTGTATAAGGGATATTGAAATATTTGGTTCAAAGTTCTTGTTTGGAGGGAAATGATCTTTATATTTCCATTCTCTCTCAGTCTTCATTTGACAGGTCTCAGTTCCTGCTCTTCCTCTTCCAAATGCCATTTGCATCCCTCCATCCTAGCTCAGAAAACTGCTGTTTTCTGCTCAGTCACTCCATGTTACCATGCTAGAGCACCATGCATCATGCAGGGGATGGGGAGTCTCTTTTAAGGAGGACCTGGGAGCACATGGTTGCAGAGACTGAAGGATATTTTCTGTTTTGAGGTATTGGCCAAGAAGACCCAATATTGGCAGCCCTTGCCCAGGTATCCAGCCTGGGCATGCCTCTCAAAGCACCTCAAGGCTGTAACTAGGTCAGACTCAGCTTTCACACATCAGCTGCTCCACGTGGTGCTAGTGGAGAAAGGACTGAGCATAAAACCCAGCAGCAGGGTACAAACGGTGGCATTGTAGGTCTTTTGCAAGCCTTGCTGAAGCTTTTTTGAACATTTGATCTGGGAAAACTTGAACACCTTGGAAAGGTGTTGTCCTGTAAAAAGCAATGGTTTTGTTACGGTTTCCTTCACCAGCTGTCAGTCCTTAAGCACACTTCACTGTCAGTCCATTGCAAATTAGGCTTCCTCAACTACTCCTCCACTGAAAACCTGCCAGAAGACTGTTTCCCTATTTCCCTTACTCAGGCCAAACACTATATTGCCCCAATCTCAACTTCTCCAAGTAGTTAACTCCACCAGTCACTAGAGGATTTTACCCCAGGTCTTTTCTAAACCCTTCTCCTGGGCCAGCACTTGGAGACCCCACAAAATGTCTTGTATTCCTGATTTGTTTCCTGCAAACCACACGCTGTCTTCATTGGATACTGGAGGGCAGAGAGCTGTCTCACAGTAAGCTTCTGACGCCTCAGCCTCACAGGGTCACTATCGCTACCCGCAGCAAAAAGACTATGAAGCTCCTCAAGCATGGAGGGTAAGTCCTGGGATGATTTGGCTCTGCCACGGCTCTGTGTTTAGCTTGGTTGACTTCTCTGATGTGTATGTGCTATGGTGGCTGAGTGAACTTCTGGTGTTAATAGCAACACACCTTTTCAGAGCTTTATTTAGCATGGCACCTCCTGACCCTGGTTGTCTCTTCTCTGGGTACACTGGCCAGTCCTGATCAGCAGCAAGCTCTTTGCCCAATTGCGCTTGCCACATGGACACTGCCATCGTGTCCTGTCTTTTCACTACAGCTGGGTTCATATTTTGAAAACTCTGTTTTTCATTATTCAGGCATTAATTACACAACCAAACTAATCTCTGGTACGACTTCTATGTCTACAAACTTTAGAAGTGCAACTGGAGATGGAACACATTTTCCCACTAGGGAAATACCCATTAGGGTTTACTTATATACCCAAAGTAGCTTCAGAAGTTTTCAGAGAAATTTACTTATAAGGTAGAAAACTCATCCATAACTTGGCAGGACATGTATCTCAAGAAAGTATTTAAAGGGAGATGATAGTGTTGCTGTAGATTTTTTGTTGGCAGCTGGAGAATGAAGAAAAGTTTCAGTCATAAATAACTTCCAGGCTTCATGTTCTAGCAGAAATATTACCACTTTTTCAAGTAAAACCAGATTCAACGTAAAAATCATGCCTTATCACTTATTCAGACAGTCTGATTTATAGGGATGGCTGTGCTTGGTGCTAGTCATTCTGATTGCATCCTTGTACTTCTTCATATGTTGCTAACACTACCTCACTTTGTGGCAATCAAATCTTGGGGTGTAACACTTTTATTAGGCTTTCCCTCATTTATTGTGTAAAAGCTGATTATGACTTGAAGTCACAAACTCTATCATGGAGGGCCACTTAACAGAAATGTGTTTAAATAAATTAGCTATGAACTTTGACAGTACAGCACATTACTTTCTATGTATCCACATATCAGTTAGATGAGAAATACACAAAACAGAAACGGAATTAATACCACTTTGTCATGATCCTTCTTTCCTTGTGTAAAAACTTCCAGGGATAATACAGTGTCTTGGAAGAACTGAGTTGATCCTGCCTCAGTATGAGATTTTATCTACAGTAGTGGTTGCAGACAGTATGGATTGCCAGATTGTAATGGATTTATGGAAATCTTATTTTTTCCCACCTCTTCTTCCAAGAAGGTGGAGTACCCCTCTGTACACAAGGAGGATTTCAACCCAGCTGTATTCCCAGTAGTCTGGGCCTCATTCTTGTCATGTGCTGCTGAAGAAGGAATTATCATGTATTTAGTTTTTCTGGGAAGGCAAAGACTATTAAGCACAGGGCCTGGAAGAGATAGGATGTTTTGGAATTTCTAGAAAAGGATGGTGGTTTGATTTGCATAGTTTTGCTGCTGACTGGTGGCACGAAATTTGGACAGCATCTGTTTTATTGCATCACCATTACTGGACATCACGTGATATGATAAGACTAACCCACCCTGGAATGACTAATCGAGTGGGATGCTTGAAAAGGTTTTTTTTCTTTTTTACAACCCTCAATTAGAGAAACCACATTTTCCAGGGAAAAAACAGTAACTTTTAAGCATGTGTGAATGTGTATGTGTGTTGTGCTTTTTGTTTTTAGGTTTTTTTTGGTTTTAACAAAGAAGGCTTTCCTGCCCACTAAAGAATTTGGTCAGAGAGGCTTTTTGTTTTTAAACCTGTAGTGAATCAACATGAATCATCTAATTTTAACCAACATCTTTATAGTTTGAAGCAAAAAGTAAGTCTTACTCCCTAGGCGAGGCAAAAATGGATTTCCTGCCTCATGCAGCTTGTCACCCCATTTGTTGTGAGATACACAACCGCGTTACTTTCCCCACTTTCAGCTATGCCTATTGGAATTGCAGCTACACCATTTCCCAAGAATATGCTTGGTGCGTCAGCTAACCTTTAAATATTAAAAATGGAGAGTGGCTTTGCAAACTTATGCCAAAATGGAAAGGTGTAAGGAAACCGCAGTCTGGAACACAAGAACTTGACGTTCCTCATGCTGAGGCCCCTCTGCATCTTTCAGCACTGAGGCCACGGGTGGTTTCTAGAAATAATATTGTGTTTGTAGCTGTGCACTGCTAGAAAATGGTTTTCAGACCTACCTGTTTATGATAAAGCCCCAAGCAATAAGCAACTGCTTTTTTTCTATTCTCCTGCTGAAACTGGCATGCTTAATCCCTCAGTAAGGGCTATGTCACATTTTGCCCCCCTGTCCCCTTGCAGGACATATGTTCTACTGACCTCGGTAGGGCTTAACCATAACAGGCAGCAGATCGAGCGTGGGACACCCACCCATTTTGATGTTCAGCTGTGTTTAGATCTCTTCAATAGTTTTGTAAGGGTTTTAGAGTAAAAGGCACCATGCACCACACCTGAGGTGGGGGTCATCCGTCCCCTGTGTAAATTTATCATGGAGCAGATTGAAAAGACATCTTACTATCCACCACAGTGCAATAATAACTATCCTTCCAGCCTGGTTGTATACGCTAAGTAGCATCTTTGGTAGAGCAGGCAAACAGTTGCTGACCCAGGCCTTGGACTGCTGAGTTTGGAGGAGATTACTGTCTACCAGACAGCCTACGGAAAACTCCCAGTCTTCCACAGAGATTGAGAGGTCAGACATCAGATGTGGCAGGATCCATGGTGTCTGGCCATATCCATAAATAAGTGTTGGGCTTTACAGACCACCTTCATATGTGGCATGTATGGTTGGGGTTTTTTTTAATTATCATTTCTTTTTCTTCAACAAGGTTTGAATCTACCGAAAACTCAGGGGTGCAGAAGAGGGGGTCCTTCATTTACAACGTCTATCCACTATCACTGCAAGAACACATCTCCATAGCAGTTATCTGCTTCTCGTAGGAGCTTCAAGACTTTTCCTGTATGTTTTGGAAAAAGAACAAGATTTTAGCAGTAGTGAGGTGGTGGTGTCTGTGCTAGCATCCTGCTCGGCCTTACTCTGCTTGAACTTACTGGGGTGACAGAACAGGCCATAGGGGTCTAGTATTTTTCACTGAACAAAATGAAGAAATGGTCTTCTTCCAGTTCAAATTTATCTAAAATTCCTTCTAGATGTGCTTTTTAGGAAGTGCTCTCGGATGTGAAAACAGCAATCTTGCAAACAGCTTCATGGATGAAATATCCTTTCTATAATTTCCTAACCTGGTTCGCATACTCTTTCTTGACACTTGTAGGGTGGGACAACATATTTTCTGTAGACCTCTTATGGTACCCAAGTTACTTTAAAGGAGTACAAATGACCTCCCACCCCTCTGAAAAGTTCTCCCTCTAGGTACCCCCGGAGGGGAAGGCTGCAGCTGGAGCTGCTGCCATCGCCTCCAGGGATGCCAAAATACAAGCAAGCTCCTTCAGGCAAATCCTGTGTAAAAAAAAAACAAACTGTGAAATACAAGAGAACAGTTGGGAAAGCACAGCTAGGTCCTCCAAGGCTTATACTCCCATCAGGTACATGCTCTAAAACAGTGGAAAGGGGTTGTGGTTTGTAGCTTGTAGTCAACTGGTGGATTTGAGCTGCCTTCAGGGCCCCCACAGGCTGTCAAAAGAAAACAAATGGTTGCTGCTGTGGCTGCAGCCCAGGGAATCCCTTGGGCCGCTGGTCACGGTCTTCACGCCCCAAGCTTCAAACTCCCAGTAACAAAACAAAACACTGTGAGGAGCTTCATGAGACATCAACTTCCAGCCCAGAGAGATGAAGGGAGACAAGTTCTATAAAAGCATCCTAATACGTTATGGGAAGGATCCCAGCCTGCTGTAAAGGTAACAGTCTGTCCGCAAAAACCACTGGTATTTTAGGGAGTTTTACTGCTCACTACAACAGCTCCTTTTGGATCCACTCAGCCAGGGCTGACAAGGAGCAGAACAAGTGCTTGTCTTTATCACCTCCCACTCCAGCTGCACCTTCTTCCCAAGGTGCACCTTTGCAAACAACAGGGCTCACATCAAGTTGGGGATTTTCAGAAAGCAGTCATAAATATGTCCCAAGCTTTAGCTGATTTATTAAAAAGAACTGATCTCTAGGCAAATAGCTAAAGACTACCCCCAAAACAATCTGCAGACAAAGCCCAGGTTATTTAACAAAATCTTTACCCTCCCTTCTTCCCTTTCTTCCCTAGAAAACATGATGTAGCTGAGAGTATAGCTTGAAGGTTATAAAGAATTCAAGGAGCACTACATAACCCCTCTTCTTGCTGCCTAAACCTGCAAAATGGTCTGACTTCAGAAACTTTGGAGGATGAGTCAAGGTTTTAGGACAACTCAAAGACCACGCCATACCTTAGCACTCTGCCTTGATGGGCCAAGCAGGCAAACTCCTGCTTCCAGGGCTACCTACAGGACATGTGGCTGTTGCCCTCTGCCTTTGCTCCTGCTGACACTGATGTTCTTAAGGTCTCAGTGGGGCTTGCAGGGAGTCCCCCAGGCTGCACTTTGAGGGACTATTTGGTGCCTATTAGCGGCTCAGACAGCGGTTCCCCATCTCCTCTTGGGGCAGGGCAATACGGATTGCATCTTAGGGGCTGCTCACAAACTTATCAGCTACAGCTTTTGGCCTTCCTATTCTTTAGGACACCAAAGCAGATTAAAAAGAGGTTTGAAAAATGACTTCTTTATGTTCTTGTAAAAATCTGACACCCTTTTGGAGATACTGATAGTGTTTTTGTGCTGGCTTTTCAGTTTGTGCTTTACCACAAATTTCCTATGGCTGTAAAGGCAAATACAACCATGTAATTATCATGGTTTTCATCGTTCAGTGGCATTAACTGGCTGGTTATGGTGGTTTTCATACCCCGGTTCCTAGCCACATTCTAACATTCACTCATAAATTTGGTCCCTGAGTCAGATCCATAGTTCATGTCTTATCGTGGTAGATTACTGTTTCCTCTAGCTGTTCTGTACCCTGCCAACTCTGCCTGCTTGCAGTTACTATAGACATACCTCAGAAAAACTAAAGCAAAACTTAGGATAAGCACAGAGAAAACGCAGCATGGATATTGGTGAATGACTGATTTAAAAGAAATACGTGCTTTGATTAACAAAGTTATTAGATGAGCTTTTAAGGTGTTGGATAGAGTACAACAAAATAACCATTTTGCAGGGAAATCACAGGAGGCCAGTGGTAGTGGAGCTCCTAGCCGTGCCTCCTCAGTGGGGACAGATGATGGTCATGGACAAAGGGGAAGGCAAAACCTCCCTCGCGCTCTTAAGCATCCACACATAAGTCTGTGCTTTACTACATTCAGAGGAGATAGAGATTGGATTACTTTTTCTATCATTCATATCATGTAATTGCCATTTTCATTTAAGGAACAATAAATTGAGACATTTTTATGGGGATACTTGAGTTTCGATCAATGGAAAATCCCACGGTAAAGAAATTTTTAAAACATTCACTAACCCATACACAAATTAAATGCACATAGCAAATAAAATCAGTAGAACATGATTTAAAAGGCCCCTAAAAGGACGTGGCTAGAGCTCTTTCAGTTGTAAGTGAAAAACATGAAAGGAGTTTGATACCACAGCAAGCAAACTTCACATGGTTGGACCAGCCATAATAAAAGCCTTGCTGTCTATTCATTTGGAGCACGATGGAAGCCTGTAAGCAGCATGAATCTTGACACAAAACTTTAATATGCAGTTAAAGTGCACAGGCAGAGGCTCTTTTAAGCATCTCAGACAGCAGCAAATCCTTTTCTGCAAGGGGAGTTTTACTGTGAGCTGGAGAGGGAAGGAAGGTGCAGCAACAGAAAGGAGAAAGTTACTCTCATCTTCATAAACAGTTCCTGCTCAGAAGCTCTGTCACTCTAAATTGTCCATAATACATACAGACAATACAGCTGAAGGGGGATTTTTTGCAATATATCATTAGCTGTGCTTGCAAAAGATACTTTTCTACAGTGCCCTGATACTAGAGACGCTCACGCTAATGAGCTGAGTAATACAACTGGCTCTGCCACACTGCCCAGTTTCCTCCCTGAACTGAAATCTGTTCCTTGAACAAGGCTGGAACCCAGAATTTTACAGACTGAAACATAAAGGCACTATCTGGCTTGATGGAGAGAAACACAAACCAGTGGCATAGCATAAGGGTCTTCATATATTCTGGGATAAGACACATCCTGCCTTATCCTCCAAACTTTGAAATAGTGCTACAGGATGATTCATACCAACTAGAATAAACATGCCAGGTAATATACAACTACCAGGTGAGTGATCTTTCCTCTTTCCTCCCCATCCCTTTCTTCCCTCCCAGGTCCAAGAGGTTATCTGATTAGGGACCCGTAGCATCAAGTATATAATTTCAACAACTACTACAGGAATTTAAAAGATTTACAGATGGCGGTGTAAGCCATCAACTCTTGTTCAATTTCACAGGCTCATTATTTGCAATGAACAATAACTCAGCACCAGGGTCACGCAGCTCCTTTTGTCCATAAATCTGCTTAAACTCAGACATTGGAAACCTTGTCCTCCACCTGAATGTCTTTTAATTTTTATTTTTTTTAATACGTGAAGGTGGTACCTCTGAGGTCCAGTGTGAGGAGTATTGAAATATTAATAAAAAACAGAATCACAAAAGCGTATTGCAAGTATCAAAGGCACCTGTGAACGGTACCTGTGAGCAACCCCTGTTGTTTTTGAACTCTGCCTTCTGCCAAAGCATTATACAACACTAGAAAGCTATATAGTCTAAGTTTGACTCAGGTCCGGCAGGTGGAAGAGTTATTAAGAGAAAGGCTGCAGTGCCTAGATGTTTCGTTTTCTTGCACAAACATAAGGGTACACTGGAGCATGTGGTGTTGATGATACTGTGGGGACAAAGCACAAACTACTTGGGCCATTAAAAACCCACATCCCAGACTATGCCACATGGCAGCACAGAAGAAAAACCAAGCATTTCTTGCTAGCACAAAGCAATTAAATTATTTTTAGCTTCTACAAAAACAAAAAACACAGCAAAAAAGCAGCCACATTGGTCACTAAGACAATAAGCATTTCTAAGATTAGTCTCAAAATTCTCTAAATACATGCACCCCCACACACACCTCCCCAAAGGAAAATCATAGTAACCATTAGGGTGTCTGCATTTATGACTAAAGCCCATAAACCAAAGATTTAGATTAAAGGTTGAAGTTTTTACTTTTCATTCTGCTGTGCAAAAGGAGTGGGTTTGCTCTTCTTTACTCCCAATACAATGATCTATGTGGCCATTTTCTGTGGCTGCATATTTAGCACAGTGAGTTAATGGATCCTCTGATTTTCCTGTCCCAATGTTATTTTCACCAAGCACAGTAAATTGGGGTATTAAGTCTTCTACAGCATTTGCACCTTGTTGTTGGCAATTCCTGTAGCTCAGACAGTTGCCCAAGGTGTGCATTGCTCTCCCCCTTCCTCTGCCTTTACCATGAAGTGGTTTTGCCTTCAGACTTTTACTGAAGAATATTATGCAAGAAAAAAGTAGAGAATAATAAAGCCAAACATATCCTGGATATGTTTTATTTTCTTGGGAAACAAGTTAATGTGTGTGTCTTTCTGTGTCTACATATAGATGTGCATACATATATAAATATGAGTGTATGTGTTTGTATGTGTGTTTGCAGGTGTGCATCTAAGGGTCCTGTGTACAGACAGAAGGGCCAAAAGGTAAGAACAGGAGACTAGAAAAACATTCTTTCATAACCTATGAGCATGCTTAAAAGCAGCCCTGAGATTTTGGCGGGGGGGGGGCGTTGCAAAGCACCGTGCAGGCTCACACAGTGAAAATATCCACTGAAGTGCCATGATAATACTCATTAAAGAAACATAACTTGTGGAAGACTTTATGGTTGGTTATCCTATAAATCCCAGGAACAACAGAAGAAAAAACAGTGGGACTTCAGATAGCATGTGTCAGTGTTCTTTGAAAATTTCCCCTAATATAGCAAAAAGTGAAATTACTATTCCTCTTGATAAACATGCAGTGATATGAGCTGTTACTTTTATTACCTGAAACTTAGCTTGACAATGGTTGTTGTAAATTTTGCAAAAATAAATATGTAGGTATATATTTTTGAACTCTTTGCATCTAGCACATGCAGTTTTCAGAGCTGCTGGCTTAAGTAAGCCCCCTTTGCCTTGCAGAGTTCTGGCCGATGGCCTGGGACAAGAGCAGCTCCCAGGGTGGCTAGCAGCTGCTTCCATCTGAGCCCTGTCTGGCTCATGGAGGAGCCTTCAGAGAGCTGATGCACACAGACCAGTGGGCATCTTACGTAGATCTAATCCATGTTCCTTCTTACCATATTTTGGGATATTTCACTTAAAAATCACTGAGTTCCTAAAGGTGGGGAAACTCGGACATTCACTACCCTGCGGGGAAAGCCATAGGCAATTCCACTGTGCACATCATGCCTGGAGTGAATGGCCACCTTAATTAGAGGCTAAAGCCATAGACTAGCAAAACATTGGGCAACGAGGGTTTTTTTAAGAAATTAAAAGACTCCTTTTAGGAAGCCTTCATTTTTTTATGTGGCAAGGACTCTGTGTGGATCCTGCACGCTACTGCACCATCTTTAAAGAAATCAGTTACTGAAATAGGCTGCTACAAGGTCCACCCCAACCAGCATGGCTAGAGGAAATGACTAGAGGGGGGCAGAGCAAGCAAGCCAGTCAGCTGCTAACATGCTTAATGGGCAAAATGGGCATTCACGGTGAAAAGCAATAGCTGGTGGGGAGCCTTAGCATAGAGAAGCTTAGCAGCAGCAGGTCTCAATGGCCTGAGGTCACCTTCTTGCCCCACCACAGTACCCTAGAGTTAAAAAAAGAATAATTCACAGCCATATGTCCTCCACAACTGATCTTCACTGGGTGGGATGACAGAGGGTGCAGGATGTGTCCTGCTGAAGGACAGTCACCGGGTAGGTCAGTTGTCACCAAGAGCTTTATTGGGGGAAAACATGTGCAACCAGGCATTACTGGTGGAGCATTCATTGATGCTGCTCTGCTGGCTTTGGAAGGGTTTGTGTTTTGCTTCTCATGCTCCTTTCCACGTTTCCATGTTGCTTACCATTAACACAGCCCTGCATCATCACGGCAGGGCTTGGCTCAGCAGCCTCTGCTCCTCCAGCTCTATCTTGGCATCGAGGAAAGGAAAGCACTGCCCTCCCTGCTGCCAGCCCCTCCGATTTTGCACTGCTAGCACAGTAGTGCTGCCTGACACAGTCCATCACCTTCGGCAATCTCCCTCTGTGCAGGCTGGATAAGCCTTGCAGGCTCAGCTGGTGCATCTCAGCAAGGTGAGGGGAATATATTTTATCTCCATTTTCTATACTGAGAACTTGATATGGGTTGTCCTTGTGATCATCAGAAAGAAACCCAAGTTTAAATCCATGTCCATCCATACACTGTGCTGTTTGGTCTTTTAACTTCTGGTGGTTATGGGCTATGAATCGTCCTAATTCTATTCTTTCTCCTTCTTGGTTGTCAGTTCCTTTCCCTAGCAGTGGTAGTATGCTTCAAATTTGAATCTCATACTTGGCATCCCTGATGCTTTGCAGTGGCAGTACTTATTTTTTCAAATTACAGGGTTTTAGTTATTATGAGAACACTTGGAATAAAGGAAGAGCCTTCTGGCAGCAAAGAAAACATGGCAAATTCACTGTGTGACATAAACACCATATATCACGCCACTGATTACAAGACTACCCAAGCAAGTTCTTGAACACCCTTTTAAAATTACTTGCTAGCAAAGCTGTTTTTTTCAGGCCATTGGCTTTTAAGTCTAATTTCACGGAATCTGAGCAATCACTTCCCTAGCGAAGGATGGTCAAAGATGGCAAAGCCCAACAGCCAGCCCACTGAACATACCTTATGAAGATAAATAATACGGATATTTTTTTTAAGTTAATCATAATTATTCAGTTACTTTAACATTTTTATTTATTCAGGATTTTCATTGTAGCTATGCTTATCTACAGAATTTTACTTCCGTGAGTTTCAAGTCTCCATTCAGTTTATGCCAAAATTCAGTCTAAAATCCTGGCCTGACAGTTCAAGTTGCTGACTCCAGCGAAAATAGAGCTACCTATTTTATATAAAACAAATTATTCTATAGTCTGGGTTAACTATTATTTCTGAAGACCAGCAATTTCATGGATTTTATCTGCCTTTTGCTTAAAATTTAATGATTACTCTGCTGCCTGTCTTTCCACCTCATCGTTCAACACCCTGCTCTCCCAGTGAGTCATTTCAGAAAATTCTCCTGCAATTGTCTGATGTACTGATTTGTGTCTAAGGGAGCAGCTGCCTGGGCTACTGCTGTCTATCAAACAAACATAGCACATATTTTAAAGAGTCAATTGCACAAGTACCATCTATAAACCCATCAAAGACCTTTGTTATTTTTTTATTTCATTATACAAAAATTTCTCTTGTACAAGGTTTAACATAATATCAGAATGATTCTTACTGGTTTTGTAATGTTAAACAACCCTTTCATATTAATCTGATAATATTGTATTTCATTGCTGGCATACATTTTTGTAGAAAAAAGGTACTAAAAAAATCATTATATGCCATTTAACAAGAAAATGGCTATGTAATTCTTAGTTACATTTAAGTTTTTCAGTTTTATTAAACTGAAAAATATTAATGCATTTTATGCATGAGAACCTTTAATAAGCTAAGGAAAAGCTTATATTGCAAGCTCTATTGTATATACAGGCCATACCAACCATGTGAGTACATAGTCTCCCTTTGTGACCAAAAGTCCTCTCAGAAACATTTTTTGGCCACAAGTAATATAAAGTTTCAAACCCCACTTTGACCATGGGAAAACAAATACATTTATTTTATGCCTAATCATTGTAACAAGACCCTGTGTCTGCACAGTGACGTTTTTGTTCTGGTTTCCTGCACAGCAAATGATGGGATGAAGCACAGTTAATCTAGAAGGGGTTAAAGCTTACAAGTGGCTGGTTAATTAGACTTCATGGAAGTTATAAGCATATAGTCCAAATACATAACCCCAAACCCCTCATTTAAAAACCTAAAAGTAAAACCCTGTTGCTCTCACTGCAGCATTTCCCATGTTTATAGTCCCTGACTTTATCACATGTTTAGATAAATTTGTGCATTACATTCTCCTGAATGAAAGGATTTGAGGTTCTTTAGTATATGCCTTAAAAAAAGGACAAAAAAATAGATTTGCATTTAAAATATTTTCGTATACAAAACTGGCAAAGTCCTCTTCAGCCAGGACAAATCCCAAAAGAGTACCAACAAGCTTCACATGTGACAGTAGTCCTTACCCTATGGGTTTCTTGAGCAAAGAAGAAAATTCAGTTTCCTTGCCCAAACCATGAAGATGTAAGAGATTCAAGAGGGCAATCAAATTGTGGAGGCCCCAGACAACTTCAGCACCCTTAGGCTGGAAAGGCATAGAAAGCTAGACCTGGACAACTGGCTTAAAAGCTTCAGCAGTGAAAGTGTTGGGCAGGATTTAGAGACAAAAGTGAAACTCCACATCAGAATTCAGATCTCGCATATCTGAGTCCTGCCAAAATTTATGTAGGCATCTGAAGCACAGAAGACCCTGAAAAAACCTGCTATGGTTTGTCAACTTCTGTCAAATGGATGGGTGCCAGCAGAACTTCCTAGAGACAACAGTGCTGTCAAATTATTGGCAAATCTGAACCAGGGTGTTTCTAAAGGCTAGTCAGAAGTGGCTGCTAGAAATATGTAATTCAGATTCTTCAGCCCCAGAGATGTAACAAGAAGAATAAGACTTGGAAGGATTGAAGTCCTCAGTATTCATCACCAATGGGCACTCTTTGATCCAGTTGCTTATGTTTGGAGTTCTTGAGTTGGACCTGGAGGGTCAAAATAAACTCACCGAGCCTGAAAGAGTCCATGGGCTTGCTCCATTCAGTGGGATCCATCAGTGGGGATCCTGTGAAACCCAAAATGCAACTTTACAACAGTCAAGGACAGCTGGTGCTACAGACCTTGGCTGCCAAAATACAGATGCTGATGTTTTTGCTCTCATTTTAGGCTCCTAATCCAAAACCTTGCTCTGCTCCCTAATCCTTTCACTGAACGGCAGCAGGAGTTGCCAGACCTCAAACAGGAAGACCTCAGGACTTGGAGAGGCACAAAACTGTTCTTGCAGGTCTGTCCTCTTTCTATACGACTGAGGAGCCTGTGCAGAGATAGAGGGAAAGCCATGGAGCATAGCTGTCAGCTCCACAGAGGGGCCTGACAGCCCTGGGGTGCCTCAACCACGCTTGTGAACATAAAACCACACCATTCAATCCCGATTCACTAAACTTTCACTAGATTCACTGAGCTGTAGATGTAATTACCATCTGGAGTTCAATACGTCAACCAAAACTTTGCAACTGAGAAACAGCAGATAATCTGACAGGTGTCATTTCAGTAAATGTTATCCTTGAGTGCAAATGAACATTGTTTTTTTTTCAGTTACTTAAATGGGTCTCTGTAGTAGTGTTAATGCTTAAAGAACAGTTGAATTTCCTGTTGACAAAGAAGGGTGATCACTAAGAGAGGTTCGATATCCCAACACATTCTATCCAAACTCAAGTACATCAACAGACCCTGCTAGATATATTTGCCCTGTGCTCATAAAATAGAAACAACACAAGTACTGCATTCAGTGACAATCACTTGGTGTATATCTAATGTGGAATATGTACTGCTTATGGGTTTGTGCTTTTTTGTCTGGTGTGGTTCAGCTACGTGTCAGTAGGTCTTTCAGGATGGAAAAAAACCCACCTTGCTTTTAGAATGTTATTGCAATTATGCTGTTATTCTTTGGTTCAGGGTCTTACAAGACATAGTTTTGTGGTCATGGAGGTTGTCATAGTGGAAACCAAGCTGCTACAAGTTTGAACAGTCTAGTTGACTTCCCCAAATGTCACTTCTTTTTTCTGGTGGCCACTCCTATTGCCTCACTAGTCATGCTGAATTTACTTTCAGCGTAGGGCACACAATGCTGCAGGATGCAAGTGTCTGTAGGTTGCTATTGGGTGCTGTTCTGGTCATTTGACTTTGTGTGCAACAAAACTGGTTAGCATTTCTCTTCCTGCTAAGCAGCCTTGCAGATGGTATCATACGCTATATTTCCTTGTGGTCCTCCAGGTGTATTTCCCTTCTGAGGCTCAACTGAATAAATCAGCTAGTAAAGTGCTGGCAAAGGTGTGGGCCAGGACAACCTCAGAACTAAGCCTTTTGGTGCAGTGAGAGGGGTCAGCAATGTGGGGGGAAAAAAAGCTCTTTCAAATCATTATCAAAACCAGTTTTGCTGTTGCAATGGAGACTCAGCTACCTCTGCAACCCTCTACTAATTACTACTAACTACTAACAACATGTCTAAAAGCCACTAGGTACCTGCCAAACCCTCCATGTGACTGTGTACCTATCCACTGTCTTCTCAGCCTGTCACTTACCATGCAGACATGGTCACTATCCCATTGCTACTCAGTACTCCACAACCACTTGGTCACCAGCTTATTCATCCGCAGATCCACGTTCTTTGCTTGGCCTCCCACCCATCCAGACTTATAATGTAGCACAACTCCAGCTCACACAACAGGCAACATTGAGGACTGCCAATACAACAGCTTTGTGGAGATAAAGTTTGGTTTCCAGCCTTCTTTTCTAGGCATTTCTTTTTTAGCAGACCCAGTCACATCAAGAAACATCTGTTTCAATGCCTTCAGCACTCACAGATTTCACCATGTCCCTAAATTCTACCAGCCACCCTGATGGATGTGCCAGAAGGACAAATAAATAAGCATTAGGAAATGCATTAGGAAATTCCACTAGCAAGTTCCCAGGCTGGCACAAAAAGAAGACAGACCTTATATTGGTTGCTACATTCTTCAGGAAAAGCAGTTCTATCACCATCAGTTTCAGCAATAAGCAGCTCAAACCAACGGCAATTTATTAACACCATTCTGTGTGCTTCATTCCTTCAGAGAAATTGGTAGCAGCAGTCTCTAGTCCTGACCCGTCCCATGGGGCTTCTCTTACAAGTGGAGAGAGGAGGTGTCTGCTTTTCTTCACAGCCCACACATGATATTTATTCACAGTTCAATGGGGTGGAGTGAACTCAGCAGCCCAAGGGCCATTTGCTGGGCCTGGATACTCCTCACACTCTGGGCATGCGTCACCCTCCACACTATGTGCTGCTGCACTTATTGCTGTGATTAGCATGATTGGCAAACAATGATGGCTGCTGGAATTTCATTGGTAATTAATGCATCAATAACAGTTTGCTCCTCTGTGATGATAGTCTAACTACCTGCAGTTGGGCTTAACTTTACTTTCCAATTTTTTTTTAGTTTTGCTGTGGGTGCTGAGGCTTGTGTAAGCATAACATAAATGCAACTGGAAGGATATCTGCCCTTTGAACTCCTCGCTTGCTCTTCCCAGAAGGTCTATCTTATTATTTCTGTTCAAGGATACATGAAGTTGGCTGCATGCCTAGATTTGCATCTGGTATCTAAAAAGAAAAATAACAATTTGCTTCAACACTATATTTGGAGATGGCAGAGGACAAGAAGAAGCTGAGGCTGAGAAACTGAGCCATTGTCACAGGACCGAGCAGCCGCACACATCCTGCCCATAGCTTGAGGATGTCAGTCCTGTGCCTAAGACCAAGGGCAAGGGAATGCAATTTTTTCCTCATATACACATCCTTGTAAAAGCAAACTATGATAGACTAGAATGTGATTTTTTTCAAGATCCTGCCAGCTTCTAATTATATTTTACGATTGCTTTACTTGTAGAAGTCCTCCAGACAGGGGGAGCAATGTTCATCCTCTATCGACTGAGGAAGATTCATGCCAACTTGCCACTCCTACTCTGAAAATTTCTTGAGGGTATGCAGATAGTCTCTTGGCACCATAGCTCTGCAGGAGCTTCAGCAGTGCATGGGAACATTAGGGTTCTTCAAGACTTAAGGCATACCCGGGAGGAAAAAATCATCTCTCTCTTCAGAAGTGTACAAATGCCCTTGATTATGAGAAAACCAAACAGCTACAAGCTCCTCCACTTTCCCTTCTTCTGTGATGGAAACTTAGCAGTAGCTTATGGATAGCATCCCAACAAACAAAACAATCATTTCTCCATATTTGCCAGCTGAGTGTCTCTACTTTCAACTCCTTCACCACTCGTCACAAGGTTAATTTCCTGCTGATGAGGCTATAGCACTTTAGAGACTGCATCAATCCTCAGCCTGCTGTACAGTTTTTGTCAATGGGATTAGCAATGCTTGCAAAATTCAGTGCCTAACATGCAATACCTGTTCCAGAAAGAGGTCTACTGCTTCCCCTTAAAGATGACATCTTTGGTTGCTGGCCAGGTGTCTCACACTCCTACTGCCTAAACCATGACTTGGAGCCCTGGTCCTCTGGGGATTTTTTTCATCTGCAACTTGAACTGCTGTATCTCACTTACATATTAGTGTTATAAGCACTTCCATCCTGAAAAGCAGCTGAAGAAAAGGTCTGGTGTGCCTGATCTCTTGGATAACCAGGTCAGCAACAGAAAAGCATGCGCTTAACTGGTCCACAGCCGAAGACTTACTGCAGTGAGTGTGTTTTGCATAGTGTCAGCATCTTGGCTAGCTAATAACTAACCTGTAATAATTATCCTGTTCTTACCACAGGATGTGCAGCCTCCTAATTTTTGTGGGATAGATGATCAGTTTTTGCAGGATGGGTATTTCCATGGATTGGATCCTGTTTTGCCGAAGTATGCCTGTGTGAAGAAAAACTCAGTCCTTTCCCAGGCTTGAGACCTGCACCGAACAGGAAGACAATGTTCACTCTTCTGAGACTAATGTCCAAGTGAATTTTTCTTTTCTCAGACTATCATTTAGCCAAGACTATCGGTCTGAGTCTTCAGTCACTCTCAGTCCTAGCATTACTTTGGATGCCTCTTTAGGGAAATCAGTGTTCATATTACTTTAAACATAGCTTTATAGTGGAAATGCATATTTCAAATATTATCTATGTATTGTGGCCACGATATATTGTGGATGCATTTCTATAACTGCACCCTAAAATAACCCAGAGAAAGAACAGATGGAAAAGATTTTTAAAGTCTTCATAACAAATCCCAAGCAATTTCCAGAAACTATGTCAGTTAGCATAACAATAATTGCACCCACAGTTATTCCTTCTCAAAAGATTTGATATTGTATGTATAGGACTTCATGGTCCTGTATTGCATTTCTACAGCTTTTGAAGTCTCATTTAAAGTTTGGAAAGTGAAGCTATTGGAAATTTGGCTATTCCCTTGTATTTGATGGCCAACCAAAACACTGGATATGTCTTGTCAGATGTAAATGATAGGATAGTATGTTGTGATGTGTGTATTTTAGAGACCAAAACCTTGTTTGTAGAGGTTTTATGTTGACATGGGAATCATGCGCCACTTCATCAGTAATTTCACTCTCAAACCAGTGCAATTATAATAAAATACAATAGAGTAGAACCAAGCCACAACTGAAACATCAGCTTTCTATCCCCTCCCATCACTTGTGAATGAGATGTGAAAAGTTCAGGCTTACTGTAACTCTACACTAGTGACCAATACACAGGATTTCGATCAATAAAAACACATATTTTCAAGTCTTTATTGCTTTTTTTTTTTAGGTTGCAAGCAGAACACTGTATAAAAACACAGCCATAATTCTCCCAACACATGGCTTGCTTAGCTTAGTCTGCTTTGTTAGTAGGTACTGCTAATACATCTGTAGAACATACTTTCCTGACTTGCCCAACTCTTTTAAAGCTCCCTTTCCTGACTGTCTTTTTGTATGGCACCTGTCTGATGAAACATGCTTAGCTGAATTCCTCTTTACCTATCAAATAGAAAAGTTTCTGACACATTTCCATTTACCCATACTATCATTTTTTTCTCCACTGATTTGCTGCTTTGTTTTCTGTACTTCTGGCAACCTTGCCATCCTTAAACAGACCCTCAGCTGTATTTGTTAACCTTGTGAATTTAGGGAACAGATAACAAATTTGCTGTAATGCTGTGATGCTTTCATTCTCACTATCAGAATGACCCTAACAATAATCTCTGGGAGATCTGCATACAGGTCAAAAGTCAGTAAGTCAGTTATGAACTGATTTTGAGGTATTGGTTTAGTATCTTGCTCTTGCAGTCGCAGCAGTTCTTGGAGATACATCTTGGGTTTTGTACTTTGTGCCTCACCTGCACTTTCATAGCAACCATTGTCTTTTTCCAAATGTGTTGCCACACACCCGATGCAGTCTGATCCCCCTTCAAAAAGCACCAGCATTACTGTGTTCATGCTGAGTGATCTGTTCTCATTGACTTTCAGAATTAACTAACAGAATTCGAAATACAAGGGAACTAGTTCACACTTCACCACCAGTTCAAGAAAATAAAATGTTTCTCTAATTATCCATAAATGTATCATAAGTTATGTCTTCAAAAATTAGGAAGAAGAAAGGTTTTGGTTACATTTATGGCTTAGGTCACAGGAAGATTAAGTAAGCTTACTTGGGCCCTTATACATCCCCGTTTTAGTGTTTGTTACTATTTGCTTCATTTGAAATCTCTTTCTAAAGGCAAACACTAGCTTTAACCAGAGCAGAACTGGTCCCATTCCCTGTACCATGCTAAAAAAATCTAGGCTTAGATCCCAAAGGCTGGGAGAAAAACAAACCAACCAGCCCTAGTTCTTCTTTATAGAGGCTCAGGCAGATAATACTTTTAAAACAAACATATGTCTGAGAAAGACTTTCTCCTTTGGAAGCTGAGATCTTCCCTTTGAAGGCTGTAACCTGGTGCTCGGGACACGTCCCACTGCTTCTGGCTGCAGCCTTGAGCTCTTTGCCACCTTCTGAACGGGAGCACATCTATGGATATTTATGAAACCATTTACCGATAGAGGTGTATGTATGTCTCTGCACCTCTCCATTCACAGATCCTTACATATCCTCACTAGAAAAATCTGTAAGATATTTAAAGTTGCAGTACCATTCATTGCAAATAAATTAGAGCTGAATGCAACTTCTGCATAAAAGGGAATAAAATTTGGTCTCTACATATTACTTATTTACTATTTGTATATGGGCCCATGGTTTATTAATTTGTCTAACTCCCTTCTTGCATTAATGTCCTCGAACTGCCTTTCTGCCCCCACCTCTCAGTCTCTGTCCCAGAACTGTGTAAAGTGTGGCCTATTAACTTTGCAGCCTTCATATGTAGCCTTCAAATTCAATATTTTATATGGTACAGGAGTAAGTTAATTATTCTGCTCTTCACCTGATACCTCAATTGCTAAATCATTGTTCCAGGAAAAAATCCACCTTTGGGAGTCCCTTTTCCAGCCCCCTGAAATAGCCCCTTTTCTAGCCACCATCCTGAAACACAGTAACTTTGCACCTTTAACAGCTCAACGGAGTGGCTTTTAAATCCTGTGTCCCTGAAGAAGGTCCTAGGAGCATTCCCTGCCAGCACAGCGATTAACAAAACAGAGGTGCAGATGGTTTCCAAAGCTTCCCGAAACCTGAAATGACCCCAGGATGAATGAGCCTCAGCATCCCTTCGCTGGCCAATGCACCCGCAGAACCTCGAAGGCTTGGTGGTAACTCGCCTGGATGTTCACCACACTTACAGACAGCATCTGCTGCCACGTGTGGTCAGACACCAGCTTTTGGCAGAGCTGCTGCCCGGTGTGGGAGAGGCTTAAGCTGTCAACGCCATTGTGCAGCGACAGGTACCAGCTTGGAGCCGAATAACCACCCATTAATAGCGTACATGTGTCTCTTCCTCAAGGGCAATCGCCAAAAAAAGAACAAGACAGTATTTCCCAGCAAGGAAGTAACAACGCATAACCGTGAACCCAGTTGGGAAATGCATGATAATTGCAGCACAGTTCTACCGTAAACAAGAGGAAAGAAGTCAGTGGAGCCAGGAGGAAGGGACCTTTTCCATCAGCCCTCACTCTGGCAGCGATGCACCCACCACATCTGCCCTGGCCTCCTGGTGTGCGGCAAGACGTAACACTGCCCGGGGCAGGAGGGTTTCAAGAGAAGTTCCATGAGGTATTCCTGAGCAAAAGAGGCTTGTGCGAATGAAGTCACAACCCTGGCACCAATGCCAATCATTAATAAGGTGTTAATAAGTTCAAAATCAAAGCCTGTCCCCACAGGGGACATAGATTTGTGGGCTTAGTGCCACGAGATGATGATTCAAGAGTTTCTCCTGTGTGCTGGAAAGGGAATTGGCTGTGTTACCTAAATGAACTACCAGTCAAAACATATCTCAAAAATCAAATCCAGCTCCCACAGAGTCAGTGACAGAGGTTGCAGCCCGTAGCTGCCTGGGCCGCTCTATGGTCCCTACCTAACGGATGGGATTTCCCACCATAACAAGGGATGCTTTTAGGCTTCCATATCACAGACTGAAGAACATGAGCATTTCCTTCCCCATTTCTGCAGTGCAGGGCAGAGTTCAACACAGCATTAGAACAGTAGCCCCTCTGCCCTTTTAAGTAGCTCTACCAAGCACATCATTTTGCAACCAAAATAATTAGCTTTAATATAAAGTGTCTCAAACTGTCAATACTTTATGTTTACAGTCTCTTTAAACTCAAAGTAGTTTCTTTTAGGAATTTTATTCATCAGGTTTAAGAATTCTTAGTTAAAAATACAAATTATTATCAACATTTGTTTAAGCTATAGAAAAGCTTCATTTTCTAAAGCTAAGGTTAGATTTTGAAGCTGATGGTTTGCTTACCTCTTAACTTGTATCTCTTACGTACATAGTGTCTATATAAATTGTGTTCTCTCACTGCTATTACTGTCAATATGCATCAGTATAAGATTATACAAAATACATCACTATAAAAATCTGTATGATTTAAAGTTGCAGAACCATTTATTGTAAATAAATTACAGCTGAATGCAACCTCAGCATAAAAAGGAATAAAATGGGGTCTCTACTCTTACATAGGAAGTATCTTTCTCTGATACATAGGTGAAGAAAGATAATGCTCTCAATGCCTGCTTGAATGAATTTCTTTATCCAAGTTAATCTACATAGGTATGAATTATGATGAGATTCAATATGCTTCATTTCTACATTTCACTAACTAAAGAATCCATTAACGTCTGTAATGCACGTGAACTTGACCTATTGCATTCAGCCTTGTTTTCCAAAACTTGCAGTCCACTGTGATACAGATAACAAAAATGCCTCCTCTGATAAAAAGATGGCTGCACAAAACAAGGAGTTTCCCCTGCAGCGTGTTATTTCCTGGAAAGAAGGAAACACTCCTGGACAAAAAAACTGGAAATCGTGTTTCTTGTTCTTTTTTAAAGCCTCTGCAAGAGGTAGCTCAAATACAGCCCTATAGTGGGTCAGACACTATTTTTTAAACTGTCATAGATTTCTTTTTCCTTCTCTTTACAGTGCAATGGTTCAGGATTGCTCGACTAAACTCTAAGAACAAGAACAGTGCCATGGTTTAGCTTGGCTGACAACCAAGTGAACACTGACAAGACATTTCACGCATCTGAAGGCCTTTTGTCAGCGTACGCTGTTCTTATGCATCTTCGCCTCATCTCCAGCATCCCGCTTCTACCCTTTCAGGGCCAAATGAATTTCTGACTTCCATCCTTCTCAGGATAGCTTTTGCTTGATGAAACAGGCTGGGTTTTTTTTTCCTCGAAAGCTAGTGTTTACCGCCGTGCAAAGCCACAAGTGACTTTAACGGTCCCTTCCAACCACGGACAAGAGAAATGTCTCCGTGTACGGAGATAAAACCGGCTAAGCCCAGGGGAGGGGTTTGGAGAAAACGCCGATTTCCCGCGACCCCGGGGCTGAGGGGAAGCACCGCCGGCCCTTTCTCGGCTTCGCTCGCAGAAAGTGCAGCATGCCGGTTGTCCAGAAGAGGGGGCTGGCTTCCCGCCCCCAAAAAGCGCTTCGGGCGCCTTTGCCCCCGGGAAGAGGGGGGGAGACCCCCCCATCCACACCCCACCCCCCCCCCGCCCTCCCTGCCACCTGAGCTGGGGCTCAGAGACACCGGTTCTCAGGGTCCCCCCGCCCCGCCCGTCACCCAGCCTCTGGGTCTGCACTCGCCTGAAGTGGGCTGATGGCCAAAAAATCCAAACCACCGCCCCCCACGCCCCCCTAAAAAAAGCATCTCCCCTGAGTTAGTTGTTGGTAGGGCAATTGCAAAGTACCCAGCCAGGGTGAGAGACCACCAAGTTTCTGAGCAGCTGGATACCGCACACCTGGAGCGCAGCTCTGGTACACTTTACGTCCCCCTGCGAGCCAAAAAGGGGCTTTGCAAGGGACTAAGCTGAAAAAGGAGGTGCCATGCCAGCGCAGGTCCTGAGCAGGAGCTTCAAAAAGAGCCTCTCCGGTTAGAGTGACTCGCCTAACTAGATTCCACTGAAAATGAATCGCATACATTGCATGAGGTCCATCTATATTATTTCAGAAAACAAACCTAAACTGCGTGGGAATTTGACAAGGGAACAGTAAAAGAGATGGAAAAGATTACATGGCACCTTTCAGATAGGAGTGAGTTAAAAGAACAGAATACACAAGCTTCATTAAATTTGAATAGAGAAAATTAAAGAGTGGATTCTGCAGTACATTCTGCTGGATTTGTGTAGATTGTTTGGGGAGAAAGGACTGTAGGTATTTTAAAAGGTGATACCCACTTATGTGGTCATGTGCTAAAACATGGAGGAAAAAAAAATAAAGTACAAGGTGTAGTCATTTGAATTTTTCAGGTTTTCTTGCCACTTGCATAATTCTGCTTGCCTTATTTTTTATTTGCATGATTTAGTACTTTTTTCCATGGCCATTTAAGATTAAAGAAGTGGCCAGCAGCCATGTCAGCACTCCTTTCAAATAGTTTTGCACAGCTTTTGTCAAAACACCCTTTTAAGTAACCCTTTTGCTGAAGCAACATGCCAGCATTTTCAACCTGTCTAGAATTGGCAGTGCTTTCAATATACATTATTTCCTTAGAGTTCAGTACATTTATGTTGAGAAAATGTTATTGAACATAACTGGGGGCAAAGGACTTGACACATATGCAAATTATCCGGGAAACAGTTAGTGTCTTGTTAGTACTACATTGTTAACCACATAAGTCTAAAATCTGAGAGGTATTGACTGTCTACTGAGATGATGATAGTCATACTGATAATACCATAACTGTAAATTTGTTTATTGAAGGCTGCAGCTGTACATAACTCTGTTGGTCTGCTGTCTCAGGCTTTGCAGAATGAGCATGATAAATACTTCTTGGGTAAAGTCCACTTTGGTGAAAAACCCTGTCTTGCTTACAGGGCAGTTTCCGTACAGTAATCTGGACGTACTTCCTCTTTTAGCAGAATAAAATAAACCAAAGGGTCACCCTTAAAATCTCTGGCCTAGGGTGGTGGGTTTTTTGTTTTTCTAATTTTTACTTCTCATTTTTCACTTAAATGTTTTAGTTTCACTAGGTCTGGTCACAAGAATGACAAAAATAATGCTTTCCTTTTAAAGCTTCGTGAAACTACCAGATGTTTATTTGGTCCTACAAGCATATACACATATTCCTAAGGTTAACATTACTAGATATATTCCTGTGCATAAAGGAACTTATTTAGGTGGAAACCATGGACTGTTAAACCCAGAAATACATACAAACAGATAAAAAAGAATAAAGCAGATAGAGAGTTGAGTGTATATACAGTAGTTTATGCACAAAAACATAGCTAAAATTGGGGTAATTATTGATGTATATAAGGACTGCATATAGAAGGTTTTTCCTAAAGATAGCAAGATAGTTTTAGGTACAGGCAGAGGGTTTATCACCAGTTTCTAGAGAAGAGAAACTGTAAAAAAACTCCATTAAATGTTTGCAACTGCTCAATTTTGTTCTCATTAAACTCATAAACTCTAACTGTGCATGAAAGCACTTTTCCTGGGACAGAGGAATTCAATGCGAAAGAAAAGGGAAGCACAATCTGAAAAAGTCATGTATAGAAACAGGACGTCTATAGATGGAATGTAGAGGAACTGATGAGGAAAAATTAATAGAAAATAATAATACACTTTAGAAAGATAAGGCAGTAGAAGTGGAAAAAACAAGGAGTTTGCAGAGAGATAGAACATGAGTGTGCATGGCCAAAAAATGAGAAATTGGCTGTGAAATGGCTCGGCAGCGTTCTGGATGCTCAAAGCACTTTCCAAAAGCCAACAGAAATTCAAAGTGGTCTTTTGTTTGAAGTACAAGCATTTCTTTCTTCCTCCCAAGTGAATAAGCTCTTATCTTTAAGATAGGATTTGTCTTGCTTTGGTGACAGCCAAGAGCTCAGGGAAGAACATTTCTGTCACTCAGCTGACTAGCAAACTGCTGTGAGCTTCAGTCTAATAAAGTTCCCATTAACATCAGAGAGAGTGGGATTTGGCGGTTATTTCTTTTCTAGGGAAGGAGAGGTTCTCTTTAGGGCACAGGGTTATAAACTTTGATTCATGCACGTGTTAGAAATTTGGGGGCTTTCAGCATTTAGGAAAACAAGTGTAGGTGGGAGTTATCTAACTTCGTGGCATGCAAAAGGTGCCTGCACAAGTTGCACGTCAGCTTTTTAATATGGTATTGTTATGAAATATGCCGAGCAGTGCTGCTCAGCTACTGCCCTGAATATTAAACAGCAATTACTGCTTGCACTACTACCATCACATCATTCTGAAAAAAAGATCTAAAAAAGAAAGTGTTTTATTTCAATGCCTGACAAACAGTTGGAGTTCGGCTCTCGGTTTCACTTAGTCATTTTCTTGCCACAGGGTGAGCTTACAGTTCCTACACTGGGTGGCTCATTCACTTAAATTGAACCACATCATGGAAGAAAGCATTAACATCAGCTTTAACATTGAAGTGTAATGGATAAGTTATGTGAGAATCCTAACTCTATACTCACTTCCTAATTTCTTAGTCAAGAGATTTTTTTGCTTCTTGCTCTACTGTAGAAATACTTAATCACATCCTACCCATATTATCTATTTGGGAGGCAATCTGATTGCCCCCAGTGCAACCTACTTCACTTTTCTTGAAGGAGGAATAGATATTAAGAGCTGACCAGCTAGAGAAGCAGAGGTGTTAACTCAGCTAGCTAGCCAGGGATGTCTTTGGTCGTGGGTTTGTTGCTTGAGGTTTGAGAACCAGTCATGCACAGGATATGAACCTCCTATCACATCCTTAAATGTATGTAAGCAGATCAGTTCCTTTGATTTCAAAGGAGATTTGGGGGTATAGTGACTTTGTGCATCTTAGTGTCTATCTTTAGACACTATGTTTAACTGCAGGATTGTATGTATATATTCTTTTGCAGGAACCCACTGACAGATTTTGGCTGTTTACCGCAGCATGAAAGAGCAGGAAGAAACACTCGAGACTCCTACATCAGAAAGTGGTTCATCTCACATCCATTTACTTGATGTAATGAGGCATATTAGAGATAACTGTTGTAGTGCCCAGACTTCACTTTAGAGCATTAGCTGCCATGAGAACAATTAACTGATGTCCCAAAGCCAGCCTGGACACCGAAGAGCAGTGTCCTGCTTTAACTGAGACACTCTGCCTTTAGACCTGCTAATTGCCCTGGGTGAGGGATCGCACTGAAATGACAACCCACATTTCAGTTCCAATGCAGGCTAGGAAGCTCTATACCACAACCCATCCCCTGGGAAAGCCAAGTGACAAGAAGGCATTCTTGCTCCTTCCCAAATTCCCCTCTACCACTATTGCAGACTGACACATCCTCTTTCTAAAGAGCAGCATTAGGAAGAGCTCAGGCATATTTGCCTCCATTTGGCATCCCTCTTGCCCTACCCCTGCCACAGCTTAAGGCTGAGGAATCTTTAGAAAGCAACTTACATCCAGTGGCTTTAATTAGATTTTACTTATTACTGGTCAAGTAGCAATAGCACTTTTGAATATGGAATTAGGATTCCTTCAGACCTCAAAGAAGCACTGAACCCTAATGGTCTTTCCCCAAAAAGAAAGAATATAAAGCTGAGAATAAACATATTGAGAACAACACACAAATATTAACCTGTCCTGGTTACTGCTGGCTGCTTATTCTGCCAAAGAACCTATTATTGCCACACAATTTTTACAGTGGGAGCAGAACTGAAGACTGAAAATAGGAAATTAAATAGAAGAGGAAAACTAAATGAGGAAGGCTTTAGGATGTGAATTACAAGTCCTGACCCTGTGCTTCTCTTTCCATTTCTCTTGCTCCAGAAGATTACACACACTCTTTCCTTAATGCCCTGTAATAGGCACGCGTGAACACAGTCCAACATAACAATTTAGGTGGAATGTTGTCTGAGACCTATGTGCAACCTGCTCCACTCCTTTGGAAGGTGGAGCAGGCATTCCATTACCTGCACACAAAACTCAGTTGCTCCTGTTCAAACTTCAGTGTCAGGAGAGAGAAACATGCCTCTGTTAGTAAAATCTGTCCTTCCCTACATTCAGATCCACTGAAGGTTAGGAAAATACCTCTGCACAGCCTGGAAAGACTAGCCCATTAGCCCATGCTCAGCTTATTTTTTCCAGGTCTGCACTGCTAAATATCCTCTCTTTGGACAGCATTGCAATCATAAGATTGCTTGGTTAAATTTGGTCATAAGGACTTTCAGAGCCAACTTCTATATAATTTAATCTGTCTAAAGTTACCTGAGTGGTTACTGAACGTAAATCCATAAATCTCTCAATTTCTTATCCAAAAGCAGAAGTTGATTATCAGCTCCCAAAATTAAGGTGTCATTTAGCTCACTAAGATGATCTGAAATTAAGACATCCAGTAATAACACTCTGTGTGGTCCACAAGAAGCTATTTTGGTTCTCAGAATTTCAGTAGGTTTTAAAACATAGCCTTAGCATATTATGCTAAGCACTTTAATTGCTAACTATTTTTAGAAAAGCTTAGTAAACTATTCTTAACAAACTTTACTGGAATTTCCTTGAATAATGCAAGACGTGATGTCTTTGACTCCTTGCAGTAGGAATTGAAACAGTTCTTCACCCATCAGGATACCCTCCATGCACCCTGCAGAATAGGAAAAGCAGAACAAACACTGCTTTCTCCTCAGTGAGATTCTGTAAGGTAGGATTTTGACAAAGCTAGCAGAAGAGAGGAGATAGGCCACCTAGAAGGAGGAAAAGACTCAAACATTAATCCAACAGATCTTCAGACGTCAATTTGTTATCTTAAGACAGCTATTTCTCCTCTCTCCTAGATCTGATCTGGAATACCTTTTCCCCCTCCCTTCCATAGCTGCCTCATGCCTTTCCCTTAATGGCAATGACCTCCTTCTCTAGCTTTCCACCTCTCTATAGCTTAATGACTCCCAGTTCTCAGCCAGTACTCTAGAAGAGCTGTCAACAGGACAAGAAGCTTGAGGAGAAAGACAAGTTGTACTAGCATATAAGAAGAGTTTAAAAAAGGCATTTTCTCTATTGATCTCAGTGCTACTTTACATTACGTCTACATTTTCAGGAATTTAGGGTTGGGGATTTTTGCTATTCTTCTAATCCTATATCTAGCAGAACTACAAAACAGAAGAGCCATTCTAGAGCTACAATTTAATTGCCTTCCACTTAGTCCTTTCCTTGCAGCCAGATGTCCTTTTTACCATTAACCAGCCAGCTGGCTGGTTCTGTGAACACGTACGGCTACCAGGCCTGAGCGTCAGCTGGTTATAACTATCATATTTCTTTATTGGTTTATAACAACTCATTCCATCAGGAATGTGCAGGAATATTGAGAGTTCTGCTTTACTTGTGATGTTAAAGGTTACATGCAGCCTGCATGGGCTTTAGTTAGCTGAAAGCTAGCCTCTGTGGCTATATTTTCAAGGTCTAACAGTGGGCTTTTTTATAGTTTGATAACCAGTCATGAGGCCTGAATAACAATGGCTTTTCATGTGTTTTCACAAATTATGCTCCTAGTCTGTTCAGCTAAATGTCAACCACACTTTATTTCAAGATACATTTATTTCAATGTATGCAGTGACAGAGGGCTGCTGCTTTTGTTTTGCAGTGTTAAACAACTTGTATCAAAACTATTTGGTGACAGGTAATTCAAATACAGGCTGCCACTGAGATTCAGAAGTCTTTCTCTTTGCATTTGTATGAAAAGTAACAATAATTCCTAAATATAGCTACCTGCCTGAAAGCCTGAGGTGATCTTTAGTACAATAGCTCTGAAAAAAAACAAAGAAAGATAATCAAACTTACATATGTAAAAAGCATAAAAGTACATAAAGTGATTGTGTGTTTACAGACTTTGATTAAGAAAAAAAGCTTAGCAAAAAAAAGATCTTGCAAGATTTTCCTCACAGCTAAAGGAATTCCTCTCCCTTCCCATCAATGACAGGCAGTAGCGACAGGGCATTTCATTGCAGATTCTGGGTTTGTGGAACAGGGATGAAGCAGTTCACCTCAGCTACCATTCACCATAATGTTTTTTATAATAAATGCTTAGGGTACCTGTTTCCAGCTGTATTCTAACTCCAGGCCGAACACCCCAGCAGTCAGGATGCCCTTGCTGCAGCTGCCGTGCACTGATCTCCCTGAAGATACGTGGGGTCTTGCGGAGCCAGGCAGGGGGTGGGTGGGTGACCACTAGCCAGATAGTTGCAGCCTTTTTTCCTAGACCTCTCCTTTAATCCTCCTTCCTCTGTCTCCCTGCTCTAATGCAACAGCTGTGATGAATTTTAGTTTGCTCTTCTTTTCTCTGTATAACTTGATATGTACAGCAGAGCACATCACTTCTGCACGTGTTTTATTAGAAGAGATGTATCATGGGTCTAGCCTGCAACACTGAACTGCAGACAAACCTTACGATATATGTAAGCAGTTGACAAGCTTTGGGGTTCAGTAAGGATGGAGACCATGCTTCCCCAAAGGAAAGGAAGGTTTTCTTCAGCGGCTGGTTTCTTGAGTTTCTGTCATATTTTCACAATGATGCCAGTCACGCTTGGATTTTCTGGTGCTAGTCTCCGTAAATATAAGGGCCGTGCTATGACAAGACACAGAAGCTTAAGAGGAATTTAGGCCAACGACAGATAATCACTCTCACTGCTCCTTTTGATTGCTTCATTACCATGTGGGGGGTGTTCACCTTTAAAGAGAAGAGCCCCCACCGCGGGGCACAGGGCCACGCGTGGGCCATCTGCCCTCTGCTTGTCCCCGGAGCCCTCGCCCCACGGCCAGGCCGGGCCATGGCGGTACCAGGACCGTCCCGGAGACACCCCGGCGCATCCCTCACACTTAATTAAGATCAAAACCACGCGCCCCCGCGCCAGCCAGGGGCCGGGGGACTGAGCCCCTCCCCTCCCGGAGCAGGCCCCGCCCCCTCCGGCGCCCGGCCCCGCCCCGCCAGTCTCCGGGGCCTGCGGCGGCGCCTGGCCGAGGTGCGGGCCCTCTCCCTCGGGCCGGAGCGGCGCGCCCGGGGTAAGCGTTGCCGCCGTCGCCCCCTCGCCCGGCAGCGGGGAGCGAGGGGAAGGGGCGAGGGGAGGGAAAACGCCGGGAGGGATGCGGGGCGCGTTGCTGGCGGAGGGGCGGCCTGGCCGCGCCTCGCCTCGCCTCGCCTCCGGCGGGAGCCGGCGCTCCGGCGAGGAGGCCGCGACTGAGGGGAGCGGCGCGAGGGCGGCCCGGGCGGGCGGGGGGCGCAGCGCGTGGCGCCGCCGCCCTCGCGGCCCGGCTCTCCCTTCCCTCCCCTTCTCCCCGCTCCCCCCCTCCGCGCCGGTGCCGCCGCCGCTCTCCCGGGGCGGGGCGAAGGGGAGGAGGAGGAAGAAGAAGAAGAAGGAGGAGGAGGAGGAGGAGGTGACGTGCCGGGAGGCGGCGGGGGTCCCCTCTCCGGGAAGGGGTGTGCCTGCGGGGGCTCGGGGGATGCGCAGCGGCAGAGCTGCGTGTGCCGCCGCTCCTGCGCCTCGGCCTCCCGCACCGTCGGCACCTCTCCTTCTGCTGGAGGACCTGAAGGCTGGAGGAGGATTGTTTTTTCCCTGCTTTTCTGAGATCCTCGGTCGGCAAATACATCTTCAGGGGGGTACAGTGCTCCCGTTTGTTCTGCTGATAGCGGTGTGAACAACCCAGGGCACGCAAACCTCTGGTTTCCATCATGGGAAAATGGTATGCTGAGGTTTAATTTTAGCGTCGGGCTGAATTTAGGCAACTCTGGAGAGGCACTGCCCGATTTCAGCATCCCGAATTAAAAGCAGGTCATTCATTCTTGAAATGTAACGTTTTGCATGTTTCTTAAGGGTTACACTGGTATGTCTGCAGAACCAACTGGTTAAGCTTACAGCAGTTTGATCTGCGCTAGCAGTCAAAAGTTAGTCATTGATAAAGTGCTAACATTGAGTCAGTTCCCAATTTCGTGGTAGTCAGGTGTAAGTAGATACAGTGATTGACTTTAACATGGAAAATATTCACCACAAATACTAAACATGAAGAAAGAGTCTCTTAAAAAAAAATCACGTTAGTGTGCTTAGAGGTGTAAGGCCATCACAGTATTTCTGTACAGTGTTGCCAGTACATTTTGTTATGCATGTTTGTCAGCTTGGCTTTTATAATGTGATGTAGGATTTTGTTGAGCACTGCTATGAGGGCTGTTATTTTGTTCTGGAAATCCTAGTGTTTTGGGGGGTTGTTAGCCAATCCAACGTTGCGAGAAGGCTCATTTCTATTTATGAGCCAATAGGGTGGTTATTATTTTTAGTAGATGTTTTTCATCAGCTTTGCAGTTTTAAGTAGGCCAGATGCAGAATGACTGGGTTTTTGTTTGTTTGTTGATAGTGTTCAGGGCCAGATACTTTGGGTAAAATGCAGTAGTGGTCCTGTTGTTATGACATTGCCCTCTAAGTATTTTTCTGTTATTTGTGTATTAGGCTTTTTCAGGATGAATGTTGTTCTTTGTAGACTTGGTATGTAGAGAAAGAGAAATATTTGACCTTTTTAATGATGCTGAAATTTGTGAATTGCTAAACTCTTAGTTCAGATGGATTAGGCATTTTTTTGATGCATTTGGGCTAGAATGTGTTTTTATTCACGTGATGCATTCTACTTTTCCTGAATTCTCAAGCGTTTAGCCATGAGTTTTTCAAAATGAGTTTAGCTCATTTGTTCTAGGCCCTCATACACGCAAAAAAATTGTATTTAGACTTTACCATTTTAAACTTCATCAGACCATCCTAGTTAAACATATGTTTTAATAACTGTATTTATTGAAATGTTTTACAGGGCCAAACCTAACTTCTAGTAAGGAGGACTGATGGATTTCATTCAGCAAATTAAGTCAGCAAGCACAATATTATCAGTGCTTTTGCAGAAAAGGCTGGTGACGTGGTAATGGTAAATCACACTTGTGACAGCAGAAACTGTGATTTCTCATGGTTAGCCAGCAGCATCCAGCAAGTTAGCTGAATCACTTTGAAGAATCACAGATGTGTTGCTTGTTAAGTGTTCTCTAACTGTATCTGCTAAAAATCTGTTCTTGATTTGAAACCCTTAGTGATCATGTTAAAAGACAACTTGTGTATTACCTCTCTGCCTTGCTGTGTTAAATTTAGCTAGGAATAAGATTAAAAATGAAAGGCTGAAAAGAAAGAAAAATCTTAGTAAAGAACCAGACTAATATCTTGTAATGACATCACGCTTTTCATGCTAAGATCAGCTACTCAGTCAGCTGAAGCCCTGAAACAGCATCACTTCAGACATCAGGAGTTAATTTCTACCTAGCACTGACAGGAAAACTAAATTAATTTTGTGGAGGAGTGTTAGAATAAATATTTTATGCTCAAAGTTCAGATGTAGATCTTTGCTAGAATTTGCTGCTGCTTGGACTGGGTAATTATTTCCTTACAATGTCCTTTAAGCATTGTAAGGAGAAAAATGGAGATAGTACGTAAAACCTGATACTTCCTTTTGTTTTGAAGCATCTTCAAGAGCTATAAAATAGGAGTTAAGAGTGAAAAATCTTACAAAAGTTTATTCTGTATTCTAAAATGGATGTCAGTTTCTTAGAATACCATATTTCTTAGGAACCCTGAAGAATTTCCAGGGCTTGAGTTTGCCTGGAGAAAACTTTCACACCATTTTGTTGACTAGTTTTTGAGGGGGTGATGAGATCCTGAGTGTTTCCCACTAATACAGAAAATGACTGACGTATTTCAAGAAGAGTCCCGCAATTCTGTGCTAGCAAAAGAAGAGCTTTTCTTGTCCAAGTAGTATCTGGCTAGCCC
The DNA here is from genome assembly GCF_964188355.1 of Buteo buteo. Lineage (NCBI taxonomy): Eukaryota > Metazoa > Chordata > Aves > Accipitriformes > Accipitridae > Buteo > Buteo buteo. Next base: position 59,367,450 of record NC_134172.1, on the reverse strand, counting down.
CCTGGGGCATATGTTTGTTGTTGAATTGGTGAAAGCAAACAAACAATGTGTACTAGTATCCTATGTAATAAACCATTGTTGTGCCTGATGTTCCAGGCAATCAATAAGATGTCTGGTCTCTTTAAAGAATTGTATTTTATATTCAGAGAAATGCTGACATGATAAAATAGGTATGCTTTTGATACTAAAAGGTTTATTTGGCCTACAGTTGTTTTAACTCTGGGAAACTGAATGGCACTTAAACCCTTGTTGCTTAGTATTTAGTGTGTGGTGGAGTAAAATTTGCAGTGAAATCTTTATTTCTGTGAGCTGATATTGGGTTGGCTACTAAGTCAACTTCAGAGAGCAGGTAATAGGTGTGAAGAAGAATTAAGACCAGATTTGGCAGAGGTTTTGTCTTTTCTCTGTCTTTGTACCACTTCTATTTTATGCCTGCTTCTCCCTGTCTCCCTGCTTTGGCAAGAAATCAGCAGCGGCTTTTTTGCTTTTTTAAATTTTTTTTTGTTGCATGCAACTATTTTGCGTGTTACTAGCATGTGTACGTATACATAAAACATACAAACATACTGTATACATACATTAATATAACTGTGGGGAGCTGATTGCATTTAACCTTAAAATCCTGATGTAGTTTCAGGTCTTTGGCAAGACTAGTCTAGAGCATATAAACAAAAAAAGAGGTGATGTTTTATTTTTAAGAAAACAATAACTTAGTTTTGGTAATCACGTAACAGTCGGAATGTATGGGTCTCAAATGGGATGATCTGTCGTCAATTCTGTAACTGAGATACTTGTTCTTTGTGTGTTCTAAGGAGGTAACAGTGATAAAACACAGACACTTCAGTTTTGTAGTTTGCAGTGGTTAAATATCTTGAATGCAGCTGAGATCCGAGGCACACCTTCGGAATGCATTATGGTGCATTCTTTTTGTATGTTAGTTTTTAGTATTTTTCTTAGAATATAGTTGCATATTTAAGATCACACTCCTGATTAAACAAAAGCTGAAGTCCATACCTTTTGAGTTCTGGCAAGTGCATTTTCAAGTGTGTCATGAATTCAGCATGGAGTATATTTTCAATATGGTCACTTTGGTTTAGCTCTGAAGAACTGTTCTTTCATATGCTGTTTCCTGTGTCTGGTTTGAGCATGCTCATATGCAGGCACAAAGTCTACTTGCTCATTTTAGAAATAAAAAAGGCTGGGATGTGCTGTTAAGAAGAACACAGACGGGAAGGTGGCAATGGAGATAAAAGTAAGGCAATGCCGATACTGAATTTACAAGCTGTTTACTCTGCCTTTTTCTCAGCTGTTGTAGAGCAAGAAGTGAAGTGATTGTGAAAGTACAGCAGCGTTCTGCAGGACACTGCTCAGTAGCAGGGCTTCTTCAGCTGCAGGGAAAAAGTAATCCAAGGTTGGAGCACATGGATTTGACTTTCTGAATCTGTGAGTCTCACTTTTGGGACGGGGGAGGGTGATGTTGCTGTTCCCTCAGATGTCCTGCTGACCCAAAATATTGACTTACTTTTTTTCTTTCTCCTTTTAGCTTGCAAACTGTCCCCTGCACTCTTCATCACCTTCTTCTAATGTTCTCAGAAAAATATTGCTCAGTACTAATGTGGAATGTGTGCAACTGCCCTGTTACTTCTACTAGGTCACCATTAGGGGATAGGAAATTGGGAACACATTTTTCTTAAGGAAACTTAAAAAAGACCCCAAACAACTAGTGGGTTGTCTTTTTTACAGGGAAAAGTTATCTAAATATTTTTCAAATACAGTTCTTACTCAAGTAAATAGCATGACTTTAGAATAAAGTTGTGTAATCATTTTGTAGAAAATAAAACTTAAACCCCATGTGAAAGAAATAATAGGAAGTAGGCAAAACAAAATAACATCAATTTGCTAGCAAAAGCACGAATACTTGTGTTTCCGCTCACTTTCTAACCAAGGCAAATTAATTGCTCTTCTTGCTTTGTTTTTGTCTGACATCTAGCCATCTGCTTGGTGGCTTATCTTTCAAAATCTTGGTGATAAGTTATTTCAGGGCACATTGGTATGAAACCAGATGTGCATTATAAATGTAAGAGTAATTTGTATGCCATACAAGCTGTACTCAAGTATATTTTTTTGTATTTCTCTTGCATGTTGGATGAGAAATGTTATTTTGACCTGAGCGGTAGGTAAGAGCTGCTACTTCAGGGTCAAGCAGAGCTACTGTAGTTCTGAACACTCAGCTAAAGCCAAACTTTAGTTGGCTAGTAAGTAGTTCTCTCCTGTATGCTGATAAGTCTTGCCCTGCCCCCAATGGGAAGTCTTCCTGGTCTTTAAATGTGGTGCATATTTGTAACTTGCAATTCCTGCCATGTTGCTTAATTGAAAATCTATAGTATTGCCAAAAAGTTACACAGTATCTTCTGCTTATGTTTGGGGAATTTTGTGGGCATGCATCAGTTTGAATTTTTCAATCTTATTTTGATTAAAGTCTACAGTGCCTGTCAAATTCAACTCCATCTAAATGCTTTTTTGGTTTTTTTTGAGTAAATAACTAGCTAGGAACTCAGTCTAGAGGATTGACTGTAAGATAAGGTATATCTTTAACTGTGTAACTAGATGAAATCTGTGTTGGAGTGAACATTGGAGTAGGCATTGTGGAGCTGATATACCATATCCTACAGACAGAGTAGGAAGGTGAGCTTTACTAGTTTGCAGGAATTTCATAAGAATAAAGCTGAAGAGGAGAGGACGGGAGCCACAGAAGACAAATGAAATGTGAAGGAAATACAAACTGTGCAAGCCAGGAGCAACAAAGCACAGACTTTTTGGTCGAGGGAAAACTTTCTTTGGACTGAACGGTTATCAGAATTGGTATCTATGGCACCATTTTTTGGGGGTCAACTTGAGTAAGTACAGCATCAAATGTTTTTGTTTCACCTGATTCAAGATTCGGATGCTGTGCCTGATCTAATGTGTCAAGGAGTAAGCAGGGCTATAAACTACATGTTGCATCACTCATTAGGCAACTTCTTATGACTATAAAGGCAGCTACTGTGTGTAGGGCAGGTGTCTTCAGGTGGTCCTATAAACCTCTGAGTATTGTTGGATATCAGAGTTATGCCAGTAAGGTCTCCCAACAAGCCTTAGCTAGTTTCCTGAAACTGAAAGTTCAGGAAAAGCTGGAATTGCCTTAAAATAATTGCAGGTTAATTTTTGCTATGGCATGTCTATTTTTTTTATTTTTTTTTTATGGCTTCCTTTCATGCCTGAATTCTGGCAGCTGAGCTTGAGTCTTAAAGCAGTGACTGATGGAGCCAAACTCATCCCAGTAGCAGCAGGTAGCATAACAAGGGGCAGCTTGGGAGACTTGGGTTGAACCGTAGGAAAACTCTCTGTAGGCATTAGTGCAGTACTAGTGCATGTTACCCCGAGAAACTGTTAGACGTTTTCAAGACTCAGCTGTTGAGAGCCTCAACTGATTAAATGTTAGCACTGGTCAAGTGCAGTGCTGGTCCTGCTTTCGGGAGGAGCTTGGACTAGATGACCTCCAGAGGTCCCTTCTAACCAACACTTCTGTGATTCTGTGGCTACACAAATTACTGAGTTTTCATTCTCTCCATTTCTGTGTGCCTGCTTCATGTCAGCCAGATTTTATATGAATTTCTCTTTTTATTCTGCTTTTGCTATTCACATCAATGTGCAGGAGGTAGTAGACTGTTGTTGACCAGTCTCTAGACTAGCGTTTTGTGGTAGTGAAATTCAAGGGCTTTATAATATTGGTTCTTGTTTAGCTCAAACTCAAATTTGCAAAATGGAAGTGCATCTGGAGATATTTCCATTTTCCAAATTTTATACTTTCAAGTTCAGGCTATAATATCAAGTAACTAAATCAGCTTTGAGATTAAGATGGTGTATTTCCTCAAATGTATGCTCTGTTTATTTTATTTTTTTTTAAATACTCCCTCATGTTTACCAAGGAACATTTGTTTCAGACAGAACATTACTTCAGACTGAGAAGTATTTTTAAAGGAATTGAAACCTGAAAATGCTTCTGAGGCAATGATGTGTTACAGCTAGAGACAGAATGAGTGCAGCTTGGAAAGGATATAAGTGCCCTTCAGGAAAGGGAGCAATGACTGTCAGGAGGTCACTAGTAATGTGTTCACTACAAGTGGATTTCATGAAAATTAGTTTTTTCAGTTATGTAAATGGAAGAGGGAGAGAGTGTGTCAGCAGAATGGTTTTGGTTCATTTATAGTAGAGAACAGTACAAAAAATGTGTCCAGGTAAGCATTGGAGGCAGTCTCCAGCTCTTTGGGAGTTTATTTTTTCCCTACTTTACAGTCAGCATTATCTCAGCTTCAGAGAAGTTGGGTTTATCTGTGTTGGCTCTTAATCTGTGTTTATGCTGGGACTGTCAGAAAACACTTTGAGAGAATTCTGCTAATACTCCTGCAGGTTAATACAGGTTTATACCAGATATTCTCAATTTATTAGACTTTCTATATGTGGTGTACCAAAGCAGTCTTTACAGTTAGTTGTAGATTCTGTCTGAGATGTTGGCTGGACCAATTTGTGTCTATGCCTAGGTAGAGAATGAAGTTGGAGTTTGTGATGGTGGGAGAGCAAACTGGTGTGACACTTAGTTCCCAGACCCTGAGGTCCTTTTTTGCTTCAAGAGGATGTGTTTCGTGAACTCAAGTCCGGCATAGTTTACTATGCTGTCTGGGTAAATCCTGGAGTATCTGTGACAGGGCGTTCACTGTGTGGTGAATGCTGTCCATGCTGGGTGTGGGGTGGGATACTGCCCAGGGTCCTCCTTGCTTGAACAGTTGCTGACTCAGAACTTGCTGACTTGAAGACCATTTTCCTGTAGGTATTATGCTGCCTGTTATGCTTATACATCATTGTGTTTTATGTTACATAAATGTACATTAAAATTATCTGAAATTGTCTTTAAGAATAACTTAAATGTTTGAACGTTAGGATTATAATACCAGTTACCATATTAAGTTCTGGTCTTATAAGGAATTTTGTTTTTACTATGCCACATAGGGTGTTCCTATAGACTAAGAGGTAGTGTAAGCAGGAATGTGAGTCCTTTTATCAGAAAATAACTGATTTTGTAAGGAGAGGGAGAGGTAAAAAACTGGCATGTTCTATTTATCTCTATATGAGGAAACTTTATTACTACTGTTTCAGTGTCAGCTTTCTCATCAGGAAAGACTTTCTTTTAATATGGAAAACCTTGTAGTTTTCACAGCACTTTAGCATCTTGGTCACGGTATTGGCCATGTCATCTTATTTTACTCATTGAAAATAAAAAAAATATTTTCAGATTATTTTTTTTAACCTTCACAGAAAAGCTATTTATGGTAGGAATTCTTGGGCAGTGTTCAGTGTTGTCAGAGACATAGGTAAAAAGAATTCTAGGTTTTTGATAGGTTTCAACAGCAGTCATGACACAATATTACTTTGTGTGCGTAGTTCCTTTATGCAGGTATGATTTCTCTGATAGTTTCAACTAAAACACTGTTGCCTTTTCCTAAAATAGCCTTCATGTGACACTTTTACTTTTGATTTTGCTGAGCTGTTGCTAGCCCTTTGAGTAAGCCCTTTTTTTTTTTGTTTGGGTTTTTTTTTAAATCACTTCTGTTATCTCTTCTCAGTTAATTCTGCTGTGTGTTTTTTCCTTGGAAAGAAGAAAGTAATATAAGTTGTGCAGGTGCTCAACATTACATATACATAGTAAGCATAAATATAATTTAAAACAAGGATGATAGAATGGAAGATTAGGGATAGTGTAATGATAGAAAAGTACCATTCTGATCCTGCATCTCTAAAATATATGTAAAACTGACACATACAATGTGTGCCATCTGCTTCTGTCAGTATGAGTGAAAATAATGGTGTTAATTTTAAGTGTAACCTGAAAAATCATGGGCTAGCTCTCCCCATGGATTACTAAAGTCTTCATTAGTCACTGAGGGCAGGGAAGGAGCGCAGTCCTAACCTTGCTAATTTTAGTAAACTCCTTTACTTTTCACTTATTACACTAGTTAATACTATTAATAAGTAAAATCTGTAGTTCTCTAGGGTAAGTGTTGAAATGTAATTCTCCGCTTGGAAGCCTGAGTTATGGCCATAACAATTAAGCATTTAAAAAAAAAGGAAACAAACCACACATTTATTTTTAAATCATATAGATGCAAACTGTGCTGCTTTGCAGGAAAAAAACCCAGTTGCTCATAACTTTTAAGAGGTCAGCTAAATTAGCTAAATATTTGGGTGGTAGGAGTAAAGTGAAAGTGAATGTATGCAGTTATGAAGAAAAGAAAAAAAAAAGATAAAATCTGACTCCTCTTGAAGTCAGGAGGAGTGAGGAGAAAGTAGATCACAAATATACTAATGTCAATTCTTATCTCAGACTTTTTATTTCCCTCTTAAAAGTTTTGACATTTCAGTAGGCTTGTAAATTCTGTCATTTCACGTGCCTAGTGAATGAAGGGAAGGCAGTGGATGTAGTTTTTCTGGATTTTAGTAAGACTTTTGATACTGTCCCTCGCAGCATCCTTCTGGACAAGTTCTCCAGCTGTGAAGTGAGCCGGTAGGTGGTGCACTGGGTGAAGAACTGGCTGGGTGGCAGGGCTGAAAGGGTTGTAGTGAATGGGGCTCCATCTGACTGGTGACCAGTCACCAGGGGTGTTCCTCAGGGCTCGAGTCTAGGGCCAGTTCTGTTCAATGCTTTTATCAATGCTCTGGAGGCAGGAGTTGAATGCACCATTAGTAAGTTTGCTGGTGATACTCAACTGGGAGGTGCTGTTGACTTTCTCGAGAGACAAGAGTCCTTGCAGAGGGATCTGGATAGATGGGAGCAACGGGCAATCATCAATGGCATGATGTTTAACAGGAACAAATGCTGGATTCTGCACCTGGGACAGAGTAACACTGGACATCTCTAAATTGGGAGAGGAGTGGCTGGAGAGCAGCCCTGCAGAAAGGGGTCTGGGGGTGCTGGTTGACAGGAGGCTCAACAGGAGTCAGCAGTGTGTGCCCTGGCAGCCAAGAGGGCAAACCCCATCCTGGGGTGCATCAAACACAGCATAACGCACCGGTCAAGAGAGGTGATTATGCCTCCGTATTTAGCCCTGGTGCAGCCTCCCCTTGGCTTTTGTGTGCAGTTCTGGGCCCCACGATTTAAAAAGGACGTGAAGGTACTCGAACACGTCCAGAGGAGGGCAACAAAGCTGGTGAAGGGGCTGGAAGGCATGTCCTCTGAGGAGCGGCTGAGGACTTGGACTTGGGGTTTGTCTAGTTTGGAGAGAAGGAGGCTGAGGGGCGACCTCACTGCTCTCGACAGCTTCCTGAGGAGGGGACGAGGAGAGGGAGGTGCTGATCTCTTCTCCCTGGTACCCGGTGCCAGGACGTGTGGGAATGGCTCAAAGCTGCATCCGTCAGGGGAGGTTTGGACTTGACATGAGGAAACATTTCTTTACCAAGTGGGTGCTGTAACCCTGGATCAGGCTTCCTGGAGAGGGGGTCGATGCCCCGAGCCGGTCAGTGTTGAAGAGGCATTTATTTGGACAATGCCCTTAATACCATGCTTGAACTTTTGGTCAGCCCTGAAGCGATCAGGCAGTTGGACTAGATGATAATTGTAGGTCCTACCCAGCTGAACTATTCTATTCTCCTGCACTCATGATAAGTCAACGATGAGACTGTTATTTGCCTGAAATCCTGGGGTGTGCGTGGGGGCTGGCTCTGAAAACACTTTCAAGGACACACAACATGAAGGATACAAGTGGCAACAGGATTTTCTTTTATTTTTCTGACTCTGTTTCAGAGCCGGTGCTCACAAGCCTTAACACAATGCGCAAGCGTAGCCAGGAGCAGGCTGATGCAATCCTTAGTTTAGCTTGAAAAAACATCACTTGAAGTCTGGCAAAGGAAAGTCAGAGAGCTACAGAAAGTCACAAATCCCCTACATCTTGTGGAGAGCCATGTGCTATTGAGACTGCGTGGGGAATACCGATTTCTAGCTCACTGACATGTCTCCAGCGACAAGGAGTTAATGGCATGGTTAGTGTCCAGCGCAGTTGCTATGAACTCCAGCTCTCCAGGCAAGTTTGCCGTGGAGTTTCTTGCAGTACCATGAATTACGGACTGTTTATCTTCCTGGTGAATCCCTTCTCCCAGGCGCTGCAGCGAATGAACATGCCGGTCTGTAAACATCATTCCTTCATAGGGCATACTTTATTTTGACCACACATCCTTCCTGAAGCCTGCCATATAGAATAACCCAAACAATGGGACCGCCTGGAGCCAAAAGAAGGGGTGCCAGCTGAACCCAGCCTCCTTCAAATCAGAGGCAGACACTGGGTCAACCCACATCTCATACAACAATCCTGAAAGTATGTAACTGATATTGAAGAAACAAAAATGAACCGTTGAATATTGACCTTTGCCAGAAACAGGAAAGCAGATAACTGACCGATGCACAAAGGTGGCTCTTTCTAGAACAAACTCAAAAATTTTAAGAATGTAATTTTTCTCTCTCTTTTTTTTGTTTTGGTTAAAGGATTTTTTTCACATGGATTTCCATTTTGGCATTGAAAAAAAAGCAAATCCCAAACATTCTCACATCTGGTTTATAATTCTTTTTCCTCTTTTGTTTCTAAATTATTTTGTTTCTTTTCACCTTTGAGAAGAAAGGACTATAACCAATGTCCTGTTTCACTTAGGATGCAAAAACTCAAATAATATGGCAGCATGAATACAGGCCAAGCAGTCGCTGTTTCCTGACAAGCGAGAATGAGGATCAGTACCAATCACACACAAAAGAAGTGGTGTGTGGCATTTTCAAAAGTATGACATGTGTCGATGACAAGCATACTTTTTGCCTTCCAAAACTTGCTCCACTGTGCTTCTCTGCCAGTGACGCATGAAAAGCAGTCTCGTACCTGCCCAGCTCTTGCATTGCACGCAGGGAGAGCTGAAAAGGTGCAGCAAGCCTGGAGCCCTTCCAAGCACGGGCTGTTTTGCCCAGGCAAGAATCCCTGGGGAAGTGGAGCCAAGGGAAGAGCAAAGCTCGCTCCCGCTACAGACTTGCACCGTGCAAGAGAGCCCGAGAGAGCCAGAGCACCTTGGAGGTGCAAGGGCAGCAGGCAAGGACGGAGCTGAAAGGGCCCAGAAGAGCCCTGACAAGGGGCTGTGCTCAGTGCTACAGAGGACAAGCAGCAACCCCTGGGCACTTCCCGTGGGGCCAGAAAACTTCCTCCCCTGGATGCGGGGCACGAGGGCCACCTTCGTGGAGCACGAGCAGCAGGCAGCAACCTAGCCAAAAGGGCCCAAAGCAGCCCTGGCAAGGGGCCGTGCTCAGTGCTGCAGAAGAAGGCAAAAAAACCCCGGGGACATCTGCTAGCCCACCGTGGGGAAAAAAAAGCCTTCCTCCCCCCAGCTGCAGGGCATGAGAGGCCATCTTCGTGGGGCACAAGCAGCAGGCGGTAACCTAACCAAAATGGACTGGAGGAGCCCTAACAAGTGGTCATGCTCAATGCTGCAGAGGAAGGCAAAAAACCCCCAGGGACCAGTGCCAATCTTCCCTGGGGGAAAATTCCTTCCTGACCCCAGATCTGGGGATCGGCTATTCCCTGAGCATGTGAGCAAGACCTGCCTCCTCCTCCAGGCTGGTCACGCCTCCCAGGAGATGGCCCAAGCCCTATTCTCCCTCAACCTGGAGCCATCTCAGGGGCTTCTGAGTGGCCAAATGCCCTTGGCCTGATGGACCTTGGGGGCAAGAATCCTTCCTGCAACTGGCGGGACGCCAGCGAGTGCTCCAAAGCACCGGGACCCCTGGCAACATCTCTGCATCCCACTTCTTACGGCTGCTGCCCCTGGCTCTGCAGGGCTACTCAAGAAGGCATTCCCTTGGTCTTGCCGCTGCTGTCCAGCTGAGAAGGATTTCCATCTGTCAGATGAGCTTTGAACACGGTCCCTCCAGCAAGCCTGGTCCAGCCTCCAGTCTTCCTCCGCCAGCCCCCTCCAAGTAATTCCACGGGCTCCTCAAAGACTTCCTCTTGGATGTGTTGGGGCTGTCCCCGGGCCGGCTCTGGCAGTGGGACACGGGAGGCTGCCCCTTTTATGCTGCCCCGGGGCATTGTGACTGCTGCACTGCCGGGTGGTGGCACCGTGACACGGGGGTGACGGGGCCTCCCACGCACAGCCCCTCCGCCCAGCGTCCTTCGGAGGAAGGCCTTTGGGGTGCTGGCCCTGGGGGCTGTCCCTGTGCCCAGGAGGTGCCGGGGACTGTCCCTGCCCTTGGTGGCCATGCACTGGGCCCAGCTGCTGGGTGTCCCCGAGGCATCCTCTGCCACTCGGCTCCCAAGGACAAACCTGGTGCTGTTACTCTTCTCTCAGGCCATGGCAGGAACCACCCCAATTAGCCGTCCCCTCTCTGTGCTAACAGCTGTGAGGCCACACGGAGAGGAGGACCAGGGACGCAAGCCCTTTTCCAGGGGGATAATAGAGGATGGTTTCAGCAGCTTCAGCCTGGAGGAAAGCCAGAGCGTAACTAGAGCCATAGGCTGGGATGGACGGTGCCAAAAGAGCACCATAGAAATAACAGAGGCTTTGAAAAACAAGTGAGCGGAAGTGACCCTGGTGTGGTGGAAAAGGCAGTCATTTTCAGACCTAGAACATTTGGATCCATGCCCAAAGCCCAGCCAGGCAAATGGCAACTCTTCCAAACAGCAAAACTAGCCCATTGCTGCTATCGCCATCACATCCCCTTCTCCCGCTGAAAGCGAGCTGCACAGTCGGCCGTGTTTATGTGAGATACAAAATGCGCTTCAGCCATGGGGTAAAACTTTCAGAGCTCATTTGTGACTTTGACCTTCCTGAGAATTAGTTGCCTACCTCGATTTGTGGGAAGATGTTCAGATCTTATCTGAAACCCTGGCAAATCTCTTTTCCTTTAGGATTTAGTATTTTGAGTACTGAAAGACTAAGGAAGGTAGAGTTCTTGCCGTTTGGTATATTTGCGCCAAAACTCCTGTGTACATTCAGGTAACAAAGGGCATTTATGCCCTATACGTTTATTTGCTTGTGGTGATGCCAGAGAGGGTTTTGGTTCCCTCTGCACGAACTTTGCAGAGACATAGAGACCACGCATGATTTCCTCACCGTTCCAGGGGACATTTGCTTCTACGCTGTTTATGGTGAGGTCTTCTTCTTGGAAAGAAGTCTTGCATTGTTTTTTGTTCTTTAACAGATCCAGCCCTCCACTGACCGGCTGAGTAATGGATGGGTTGTGTGGGTGGGCTCTGAACGTGAAGCTGGCGGTGTCAGTCCAGTCACTTTCAAAATGGATGTCTGCCTCCTAGGGAAGAGAATATCCACAGCAGACATTAACTGAGCTTCCATTGTGGAAGTTTGGCTGGAGAAAGTGCCCAATCAGATGAGACACTGGGAAAGCTAGAAGAGATGAAACACTAGAAACTGAGTATCTTAATCTCATATTCCCACTTCTTAATTTCTCTGGTCGTGTGTGCTCTGCTAACACCTCTTTAAAGGAGATTAGGCCCAGCAAAAGGTCTGTCAGCTTTCCTGGTCCCATGGCTTACGACTGAGAACTAGAAGACGTATACCTTGGATTGGCTTTGGAAAGCCATGGGCAGGAGCATCCTGGGGTTAATTGCCAGGCAGGAGCAGAATGGCAGTAGCCTGCCTGTGCTTGTGCTTGGTCTTGTGCTTGGTTCAGCCCACAGCTGGATCCCAGAGTGAGATGGTGATTGTTACTGGCTTGGTTTGCTTCTGATGGCTTGTTCCCTGCAGGCTTGTTCCCTGGTCCAGCCTAGTTTCTGTCTCATGCAGGTCTGTTACCATTTTCATGACGTAGCCCAAGAAAAGCAAACTTTGAACTACCTGAAGGCCATGTGTAACTTGACCTAGGCATTGGCCATCCGTGGCTGGCCTGCCTCTTCTTCAGCTATGCACTGGCAACTCCCTGCCCCAAAACTTTCCTTTTCCTCTGTGTCCTTGTATCCTCATGTTTGCCTAGCAGTGTGTTAAGAGATCCCCTGTCTGTTTTTCCTGTTGTTCTTTGACTGACTGTGTTCTTACAGACTTGGAGTTGAAATACTGTTGGAATAGAAGAGTGGACAGGGTTTCTCTTTCTGTTTCGCAGTTTACTGAAAGACAGCCCACATGGGAAGAGACAAAGTTTTGCTCTTGAATTTCAGAAAGCTATTTTCCCAGCTTTATGGAAGCTTGTCTGATATGATTTGTATTGCAGGATGTATAGCTTAATCTTCCGAGTATTTTGCATAAAAATAATTTTTCTCTGTGTTTCCTTGAAACTTTTGTGACCTTCTTAGTCAACTCTTTCTAGAAGCTTTAATTGGAAAAAAGTTCTCATGGAGTAATGTAGTGAATCAAACTGCTCCAGTTTTATAAGAAATTTAACCTGAGGTTTTTTTAAAAAAAAACACCTTGTAGTCAGAAGAGACTTAGAGTAATTGCATTCCCTTTAACCACTGGTTTGCATACACTTTCTTCAGAGAGACACTGTCTGGCAACATAAATTGTCATAGCAGCTGAATTTATCTATAGAGCAAGTAGCAGTGTATTTGCTTTATAGAATGATTACTGTGATATTCAGGGGTTTTAATGGACTTTTAATCTTTTGGTTGTGTCAGCTCTGGATGTGCTGGTAGCTAACACTGCCAGTTTTCAGGAACTGTTTGTGGAACTTCCTTTAAGTTGGCTTCCTATTGAGAGTGTTTAAATCAGAATTGGAGATCTTAAAGATGCACAGCATCAGGCTTTTTATTCATTCCCATTTAATGATCTCACTCTAACAATGTGGAGAGTGGAGCCTTCTAAATCTAGACAGTGCTCCCTTATTCCCACCAGTCTAATTGAACATTAATTCTTTTGTTTCACAATCCTCTGAGAGATGAAGAGGGCCTAGATATATCTTATTTTAGAAACAATTTTTAGAGCCTACTTGCCAAATTCTCTGAGTCATCAGTTTAGCAAAAAGAGAACTGACATGCTAAGATGAAAATACCTACCAGAATTTTGGGGTTTTGGTGGCTAATGCATTTTGGTTTTCTTTGTTTAGAAATTCTTCCTATATGGATCAGCCTTCTAGTGATGGTGAAACTGGAAGAAGACCACTCTAAGCAAACCCAGAATGAATCGGGTGCCAGGTGATGCAGAAAATGCTCACAGTAGCAGTGTGGAATCCTGTCCTTCCTTGCGCGATGTCCACTCCATCAACCCAGCGCAGCTGATGGCAAGGATTGAGTCATATGAAGGGAGAGAGAAGAAAGGCATATCAGATGTCAGAAGGACTTTCTGTTTGTTTGTTACATTTGATCTCTTATTCATAACCTTGCTGTGGATAATAGAATTAAATGTGAGTTGTCTTTTCAGTACCCTTGGACTTTATTAATTTATTCACTCACTTCAGGAGTGGTTAATAAGTTGCTCTTTTCTAACCCAAATTACATGCTTTTTGTATCTATTTAAATTAAAACAGCTTCTTACTTTTAAGCTTTCATGAACATAGTATCTACTCAACTGCATTGACTTTTAGTCATTAGGATACATTGTTTATTATCTTCTTATCATGAAACCTTTTGATGTGCCTGTAGTCTATGAACCACGCTGAAGAAACCATTGAAAATCTGGCAGCAAGTAAACAAAAATATTACTGTATGTCTTAAAATTCACACTTCTTGTCAAATTCAAACAGGATTCCAGAGTTTGCTTTCTGAGTAACTCAAAAGTCAGTGATATTTCACTGAGGTGCTAGTCTCTGGCAAGACTTCCAATGGCCAATACCATTCTTTTGCTGTAATGGATTTTCTTTGAGACGAACTTAGTATGCTACACATTGTCTATGGCAGGGTGCATTTAAACGACATAAACTCCCACAGTTGCCACCTTTTAACACCAACATTTGTTATTTGGAAAACGAGGCAGTTCTGAAATTTCCAGAAAGCAATAGGATAGCTGATTTGTTATTATTTCATAAGTAGCATCCAAGTTTTGAGCTGGGTTTTAAGCTGTATCTAAAGTATGCATTTAGGAAAGGACACACAGGGAAAATGGGAGGAATCCATTTTTTAGACAAGAAAAATTTTGAGTAAATGTTTTTTGTCAGCCTTCCTTTACAAGATAAATAACCTTGGTTATTGATCTGACATTATGAAGTTTCAGGAGCTGACTGTTCAAGTAGTTCATTGATATAGTGAAAAATACACTTTACGATTTAATTTGAGAAAACAGACTTTGCTTGCCTGAATGGTGTAATTTTGGACTAGACTTCTGTTGTCTCTCTAGGTGGAAAGACTATTGTATCCAGTGTGTAAAGTTAGCTTGTCTCAGAAAAGCAGCATAGTGTTCTGATGCATTTCTTGTTTTAAGCCAGTTTCTCAATAGCATCTTCAACTAAGAGCAGCAGAGTCTGGGTTTGTATCTCTTGTCAAGGATTCAGAGTACAGGTTATCAAACTAGTGCTCTCAGAATGTTTAAGACTTTGTATAGAAAATGCTACCAACTCATGATATTTTATTTTGAGTGCTGTAGCATTAAGGGACCTCACAATGAAAACTCACAGGGTCTTGAAAGCTTTGTTTTAAGAAGAACATACTATGAACTGGAGTCCTATACTGCCAAATGTCAGCAAGAATGAAAAACAGGTTTTTGTCTTCATAAGTCATACTATTAGAAGCCCTCACTTGCTATCTGGGATCTGACGCCTGGTTAGGCTTTTTTGTTCTGTTTTTTAAATTAAGTTTAGTTCATTGGGAAGTCAAATAGCACTGCGTTAGGACTGTCTGTCACTGGTAGTGGGACTTCAGAATTGTTGCCAGACTTCTGTAAGTATTGTTTTCTCTTTGTCACCATTATCCAGTGTGCTTAGGCGTAATTTATTTTTAAACACTTCAGGGAGTAGCTCCATGGCAGTTTGAGCAAACCCTAAATCAAGGCTGTTGTGGTTCTCTGTTCATCCTTATGTTAAGATGGTGCTCATGCAGCCACACAGTGAACAGCTTGGAGGGGGGGGACATTGATCTTCCTTATTTATGCTGGAAACAGATGATCACACCTGATGCAGTAGAACAACAAGGGGGAAGCTATGTTTAGAAAGTTACTTGTCAGGTAGCCAAAGAGGGGAGGGATAGGAGAAGAAATTTGGAGTTGGAGCGAATAGTCTCAGGAAAACACTGTCCAGCAATATGGTTGGGAAAAGTGGAAGAGTCTAGGCTACATTGCTTTGAGATGGTGAGCATATGTTGTTGGCATGCTTTGGTACCTCCTTTCTTTAAAAGTAGCCTTCTGTTGGTGGTGTTTTCCAGTGCTTTACATAACTATTTCATGCAGTGCTTAGTTAATTGAGTTTAATATAAAAACAATAGGATATGGACACTAAATTTTTTTGCTGCTGACTAAGGTATATACTCCTTTCACTTTTTCTGACCCAATACATACTAAATTATTTTCTTACTAACCCAGATTGGACAGGAAAGTGACAAATCTTTCCACTGGAAAGAAACACAGCAGCTAAGGAAGATGCTCTTAAATAGCATGTGTGCTGATGAGAAAAAGATTTGGAGTATTAATTCAGTTACTGTTTTGTTTCCTATACACTAACATGTGACTAACTAGAGCTAGTTTCTGGGTGGTTTTTTTGATCAGCTGTTTTGATTCTCCTTATGAGACATAAAATGCTCTGTGAATTTGTGTAACAGACCTTACATTTAATCATTCTTCTTTCTTCAACAACTTGTTCGCTTTTATTTTGGGATTGCTTTTATTTTGGGACAGTCTGAAATGTAGTTTGCATAGGCCAGGTGATAATCCTAAACTTCCACTTTGAAATTTGTATATAATCATGAAAAACAAGCAAGGACACTAATCTTGAAATTGACATTCTTAGCATATATGTCCTCTGTACTTAGTTTAACGATCTTCTTGTGCATCAGTGGGGACTATTAATTTCACCGTTCAGATTTGTGTGTATTTTGGCTTCAGTAACTTCTGTTCTAAAGTTGCATGTGGTGTTGTTTCTTTGTAGGTAAAAGGAGGCATTGAGACTACCTTAGAGAAAGAAGTCCTACAATATGACTACTCTTCTTCATATTTTGATATATTTGTAAGTGTTCTTTAAAAAAAAAAAAAAGGAAAAAAAAAGCAGCAAACATATAGTTTTCCCAAGTTTCTCCTTCCACAGATGTTTCCTAGTTTGAGTCCTGTGAAAGGGTTGATCTTTTCTTGATAATTTAAACTGGAAGGACTTGGGCCAAATTTCACCCTTCCAAGGGTTGCCCAGTTCTGCTTTGGCAGCAGGCTCATGAAGTCTGTGGATAGAGATGCTCAGGCACACTTAAATTGCATCCTCTACTTTTTGGGGCACAGAAAAGCAGATGAAAAACTCAGTTGAGAATGTGAGACTGATGTAACATAAAGATAGTTCATTAAGAGGACAAGACCAATAGGCCTTCAGCTGTAAAATCATTTTGTTTAAACCGACGTTTTTGTCCTTCCACAGAAATAAGTGAGTTGCAGTGAGGAGAGACTTGTTCCAAGGTTGGCCTGTATAGGTCAGTTTTTTTCAGATGTCTGTGTTTCAACTCAAAACAGTTTTTTTAACATTGTTTTAAAAACAGATGACATGAAGTATGATTCTCATTTACTATGTATAAGCACCTTAGGCACATGGGAGGAACTCTACTGCATTAGGAAATTTCTCTGTGTTTCAGCAACGCTGTAGCTCTGTAGTTGAAATGCATTTTGCACTGCATGGACAAAGTTACTGATCTCAAGTAAAAGCTGTTTCTTTACAGTTCTTCTAAAGGGCCCCGTGTTTTTGCAAGATCATTAATTCTACCAGATCTTGTTTGCCTGGCTGAGATGAGTTGGTTTGGTATCAGTCATTTTATATTGATGACTATATCCAGAATCTCTCATTGAAACTCGTGTAAAAACCCATCCTTGCTTCTGCATTGGACCATTTGCTGTGTCAAATGGAATGAGGTACTAGATACAAAAATGTCATAAGCTAGCAAACTATGCTACTTTTCCCTTTCTTTCTCATTATTTTGCTGGCAGATTCTCCATGATATACGTTACTGCAGAAAGCAAAAAATGTTCATCTGTCAATGTTGATTCTCTGGAAATTATTTTGCCTTGTAGTTGAACCAAGGGTTAAAAACATGTAATGCAAAATAATAGGCTTTTATTCCTTGGGAAGGGACTAGGTCATTGAATTCTGCAAAATGATTTGTGGGCTTATATAGGATTTCTTGTGTTTCTGCTACACATCACTGAAACATACATATTTGCATAAGATTAAATGGGTTCATTATACCTCTGGCCATGTCTGTCCTTGACTTCTCTTCATTTTAAGCATTTGTTTCACAGCTTTTAGATTCTGAACACATCTTTTAAAACAAGTTGGAGGCAATCTAATATCAAAGAATAAATGGGGAAATTGAGGGTTAGGGTCCCTGATTCAGAAATCTTGTCTGTCTGCTATTGATTTCATTTTCTGGCCTAGAAATACTACAGCTTACCTTTCTTTACTGCAGAGTATTTGGAACAGCTTGCTATTGCAGACATCTCCATAAAGAATAATTGATTGTTGTAACATTAATATTTCAATAAATACTAAAAAATTAGTAAGCAGAAAATTGTTTTTAAAAGTTTTTCCCATTTTCTGATTGCATTTGTGAAGTCTTTACAGTTTTTAATGATATTCTTGTGCAGTAGCACACCACTAAGATCAGTGAGATGGACAGTAATGCTCAAGGTGTTTGCTGGATTAACTGCATCTAGATTTAACTGCTTAGATTCCAGTCAGGTAAAATGATCATGGACATACTTTGTGTAGCTTTCCTATGTTTCTAACTTATTTGTGGAATTGCACATGCTTGCATATTTGAGCCTATATAGGCATGTCGATGGTGCCATTTGCTTTACAAATGGGAAATTATGTTCTATTTCTGTTTTATAAGCACACATTCAAATTTGTTTCTCAATAACAGAACTTAGATTGTCCTGTTTTAAGTTGTTTTGTAAGCAGTTAGTATTTTCAGTGAGCTGAGAATCTTGTGGTTCTTCTGTGTTCTGAATTAACCAACAAATATTTTTTTCCTTTCTCTATAGCTACTGGCAGTCTTTCGATTTAAGGTGTTAATACTTGCATATGCAATGTGCAGACTGCGCCATTGGTGGGCAATAGCTGTGAGTAGTGGCCAAGCATAATGGAGTTTTAACTAGAATGGATCAAACAGACAAAATTTTAGATGTCTCTTAACGCTTGTATGTTAAGAATCATCTTGATGCTATATATAAAAATTCACTGTACAGTAACAGATTAAAACTTCTGTTTTGGAAGATTTTCAGCCTAAAGACAAGAATTTAATAGCACAGTGGGTGTGGTCCTTATTAGGCATCATGTTAATACAAATTGAAGACTTATTTTGAATCCAGTATGGATGGCTAGTTGTAACTGCTTGTTACCTCTGACTTGTTAATTAATGTTTGAAATATATTTGCATTTGAAATAGTGAACTGTATTCAAAAAGAAGAATTGGCGTTAATTGTACCGGAGATCCAGCTGTCCATTAACTCCCACATTCTTAGCTTTTTAGAGTTCTAGGTGCCACCCACTGAGCACTAGCACCTGTATTGCTTCATGCTCCAATACAAAATATTGAGTATGTATCCATTCTTAGAAAGGAAGTTCTTGAGAACTGCAGGCAATCACAGTGGATTGGAGCAAATATCTTTAATGCAGCTGTACAGTGTGGATGAGAAATAATGCAAAACTTGATGACAAATTCATACTTCCAGCAGTCAGTACTATAGATTGTAAAACAAAGGCATATTGCTGGCTTACTGCATTGTAAATCTTAGACTTTTTTACCCTTACACTGTGGTAGGTGCATGTAGAACGTATTTATGTCTAACTTTCTTCAAGTGAGTAGCATGCAGTTGGTTTAGTAGTCTGAGATTACATGCCATGGTTTCTTTGAAATTGTGTTATTAGCATGGTACAAACACGTAAAAGTAACTGCTGCTCTGTGTTTATTTTTAAGTGCACACCTCTGAAAATCCCTTATTCTTAGTTGTGTAGCTTTAGAGTATTTCTTTCAATGACATCCTCCAACTTGATGCAGTTGTTTCTGAGGTGGTGAGAGTGAACCCATCACGGTAGTCAGCAATTAGATATATAAAGCTTCACTGAAGGTTTTGCAGAAGCCATTAATCTGAGAATCCTACCTGTGCTTACCAGAAGCTAGTTAGGTTCTGCTATTATTTAAAGAATTGCTGGACCCGAATGTACTAATAGTTAGAAGCCTTGCTTAAGTGAACAGTACTTGTCCACTGCTTTTTTTGTTTTTTTAGATATTTTATTCAGCCTGTCATTTTTTAAATATGTCAGGGAGTATCAAGTCTTCATAGTGATTTGTTTTTCACAATATCAGTATGTGAATTAGAGTATTAACTCAAATTTACTCCTGCAACAATGTTTTGTTATTTGAAATGGATCTTTTGATTTGTATGGTAGTGAAAAACATTTGGAGCAATTGCTGTTTGCTTCTTTCCAAATACATAGAAAGAATATTTTTTTTAAAGGACTTGGCGAATAAAATACTGCATCTTCATTATACAGTAAAATCACAATTTATATAACTTAGCATCTGTTTAGCATCTAAACTGCTTATCTGCTGTGTGGAAATCAACATTTGGAGATGTCCTTATTAAAAGTTATCTTTATTAAGGAGGTTATTTTCATAACACTTTCAAGTTAATTGTTATCATACTTGTTATGTTTTATTAATCTATGACCTTGCTGTTGGTAAATATTTGAAGTTGCAACTGATAGATAATGGCAGAAGTGAGAAAGTAAATCCATTTATTAGTTTTAACTGTTCTTACCCTGTCTCTTTCAGTTTACAACAGCAGTGACCAGTGCCTTTTTATTAGCAAAAGTAATTATTTCAAAGGTATATATTCTAATCAAATGTTTGTTTTACTTTGTTGTTTTCTTGAAAGCAAGATTCTTCAGGGTAATTTCTGTAATGTGTGGTTTTGTTTCCTTCAAGCTGTTCTCACAAGGTGCTTTTGGCTACGTGCTGCCCATCATATCCTTCATACTTGCCTGGATTGAAACTTGGTTTTTGGACTTTAAAGTGTTACCGCAAGAAGCTGAAGAAGAAAACAGTAAGCTTTTGATATTTCCCCTCAATCGCTGCAGTTGGCAACATTCGATCCCATGTTATCTGGCAGAAGAATGCTTCTTTCAGCTTCTCAAAATTTGAAGAGCTGTGGGAAAAATTAAATCATACGGCATAATTTTTCTTTTTCTGGAAAGGAGCATATGCCTTCAAAGAAGTAGGGGTTTAATTAATTTAGGGAGGCAAAGTTAAAAGTTACAAGGGCCAGAGCAGCGATCTGTCAAGCACTTAGGAACATATATAATTTTGTATGCTTAAGACAAAAATTTAACTGACTTGGGCTTGCAACATTTTATTTTCTGGCTAATACATAGAATAAGTGTCTGGTTCCTCTTTTAGGAAGAGTAGACAGAATAACTAACTCAGTGGCACTAACTCTTCTTTTGAGGTGGAAAAGGGAAAGCAAGTAAGTGTTGTGGAGAGTCTGCTTCATGCACAGACAGAATGAGACCAGAGCAAGTATGAATTTCAGCCTCTTCAAGATGAGGCAGCAGGTCATCTGACACTCGGTGTATTCAACTAAATGGAGGAAACCCATTGACTTAGTTGAAAGAGAATATTGCTTGAGTGGTGAGGAAAAGAAAGCATAGATTTCTGCTACAGATGTTTTGTTAGTTTCAACAGCAGGAGAATAATTATACAGCAAACCTGTTTGTGCATTATTAACTGAAATACAGTCTGAAACTCTGCTGGAAGGGCATGTTTTCCTCTTAGGTAAGAACAAAAACTTTACGCAGGCATGGATGCCTCCATTATGTTTTTTTTTAGTTCTCTGAAATGCAATCTTTCTACTTTGATCCCTACCCTCTTCCTTTCTACCACTCCAAGAAAGAAGTTGGTTAAATGAGTACACTGGATTTTGCCTAGAGAAAGGGAAAGTTAGGGTAAATTTTTTTTCTCTTTTGATGGGGTGAGGAAATAGAGCTGAATCACACTTTTTTCTCAATAGATAAGAAATCTAACCAGTTCAGAGACTTTTGCATTTTTTTTATACTGAATATTCATAGACAAAGAAAGTATTTTATACATACACATGTAAGTACTTGATGATCATGTTCATAAAATTGAGATATTATTGTTAAATCCCTGTGGGATTCAATGACACTTTCTTTTTCTTCATTCCTGCTGAGCTTGAAATAGGTGGTATTAGAAATATATGCTTTTTAGTTGAACTCTGCATATTTCCAAAAAAAGATGGGGTTTCACTGAAAAGTGCTGATTTTAAGCAATTAAGTTAGATAATGATAGGCACATTTGGATTGTGTTGTGTGGTGGTACTTATATAGTGCCTTATTTGCTTTTAAATCTGAGGCAGATAATGAAAACAGATTTTAATAGTTTTTGCTTTTTGACGAGGTATTTTTCTGTCATATCTCTAGTGGGAGTGGAAGCTGACTTTTTTCCATCTTACTATTTTGTTTTAAAAAAACCCAACCAAACAACAACAACAACAAAAAAACCCACCACAGCAATTTTCTGCCTAATGCAACAGTGCTCATAATTTGGAGATGTTTTGTCTGTAACTTAAAAAAAAAAAAAAAGGAAGAAAAAAGGGCAAAACTGTTTTTCCACTGAAGATTTCCAGCTCTAAAAGTTTCCTTCTGTGAGTGGGATTTAAAGCTAAAATCCAACCAGTATGTGTCTTCTAGTATCTTGTGACTCATTGTTAAGTATGGAGACTGACCTTCCTCTTTTGGACAGAGTGGAAATAAAAGTAAAATAGATGTCGTCTTTGGAGACTTTGAACTGGTTAATAAGATAAATTGGTATATAGAAATAATAGTTTGAGTTGGAAAGAGATTTTTTTAATAACTGCTGGCTACCGCAAGTAGCTCTCCTGTTTCAGTAAAACATCAAAGTTTTCTTTTTTTTTTTTTCCCCTAATCAATCTTCATGTAGCAGAGAGTAAAGGATGGAAGTTCAATAGCCTTGTTGACCTAAAATGCCATCTTTGCCCTGTTATTATCAGAAGACCTGTTGACAGCAGTAAGGGTGAGATGAATTAGCTATTCTCCTAACCCCTTTTGGTTTTTTTTGTCCTCTATTAAACACACCAGAATAGCCCCGTGTCATTTCCAAATAATTTTTCTGATTTTAGATGAAATCGAGCCAAAAGGAGTTGAAGGTTGGAGTAGCTAGGTATGTTGAGACAAATAGGTGAAAGCAAGCCATTAATGAGGAGTCTTACAGTGGCAAAGTGAGAAGATAATTTCTTTTGTTATGCATGACAGCTCACTGATCATTAAAAATACATTTCAGAGTTTTAGTTAGCCAGTGAATGTTGATGACTTTACATATGGCATCCTAATCATGCAATTGCACATAGTAGAAGAAAGGATTCCTTAATTCATGTGTACAGTACCTCTGTTTTGCTAGAGTGTGTCTCCTTAGCTGCCTGAAGTTACATAGAAGACATAAATGTTAAATTAACAGTTTGCTTTTTTCCAGACATATTTTTTTGTAGAAGTAACTTGTTAGGAATGCTAATATAATACATCAATTTTTAAGGTTCTTCATCAATACTTGATCTTTAAGAGGTTATGTGATAGCATTGAGGATTTGTTTTTTTGTTTTGCTTCCTTTTAGGATTTTTGATAGCACAGGATGCTTCTGAACGAGCAGCTCTTCTTCACCCAGGAGTCCTCTCTGATGGGCAGTTCTACTCTCCTCCTGAATCTGTAGCAGGTAGTTATGTTCGCGTAGTAAATTATTTTTCATATTGACATTAAAATGCATATTTCACCTCCTTCAGAGGGTGAGGCAGAGGAAGGGTGAAGGGAAAAAATATATTTTCATTTTTAAATGAAAAGCGTATTTTACAATCCTAAAATGAAAGATTCTTTTTTTATTCAGTAATTCAGTTTAGTTACTACCTATCAGATGAATTACAATACATGTAGTTAGTGCGGCTTCTGACATGCCCCAAAGGTGTTAAAATCAAGGTAAGTCTGAAAGAAAATGGTACTGCAACTGAAAGGAGGCAGTTATTGTTTGCTTCTGCCATCGATGATCCTTATGGGTCCCTTATAACTTGAGATATTCTGTGATCCAGTGATCTCTTTTCTGCTAGCAAGAGTGTTTATGCAGCAATGCACTAATTAATCCAGCCTAAACTTGGAGCTTTACAGTATCTTAGGATAGGCAGTGAACCTGAAACTGCTCTAAAGCAAACTGAAATTTCAGTCAGAGGCTCTTTTCCTTTCTCATAACAAAAAGTCCTCTCTGTATAAAAAGTCTAGCTGTGTGGGTATATTAAACTGAGGGAGAGTGTTAATGACATCTTAACTCTGCATATCATGTGCTTTGTTCTAATTGAGGTATGAGCTGAGTAAATAAATACTGCAAGATTTAAGAATGTGTTTGCAGGCATTTCAAGGAAATGAGTCATTTCTGTATGGGTTGAGTGGGTTTGAGTTATTCGAGGATGCAGTTTGAACCCCCAAATCCTATGTCGGCATTTTTACCCTAAAATGTAAATCTCTTCTGTAAAGCTGTGCTGTATTATGCAATATATTTAAAATATTAATATCTGCTAATTGCTACAGACACATTTGCCTGTCTTGCATTATAAAGTTGTACACGTTGGTGATATTTTTCAGTTTAATGGCTGTCTCTATGGTTGCTGAGTGTCTTGGCATAATGAATGACTTAGAGCTCCATCTAGGGATGACAAAGCATTAAGACAATGTCGAGTATAATGATTCAAAGTGAAAATGTATTTTACTTAAAGCGGTGAGTCTATCTTGAGGAATAAGTGTTGGAAGTATTACACTGGATTCAGCCTGGGATTTTTTTGGCAATCGAATATACAGTGTGAGAGGAAGTGTAAGTGGAGTTAACACATTGTCCTCTGCAGTTTGGCTGGGTCACTGTTGCATGTGCAGTGAGCTATCATGCCTCAGCATGTGTGTGGTGACTACACGTATATGACTGTGCCATTGCTTTCAGCTTATTGAACAGATGCTTGCCACCTGGATTTCAGTAACAGCTCATGTGCCTTTTCCCTAGTCTGCCCTAGCTGCCAAGTAAATTTGTTTAAGCACCCTTTATGGGTATGAGAAGCAAAAGAAACAGTCAAATTAATATATTTGAACTAAAACACACACACTGAGAGTCACAAAGTATTCTGAAACTGTGAGGTGATGTACAGTAAAAAAAGCTCACAATTAAAAATATTTTTTTCAAAATTCTGTGTTTCTTTCAGGTAAGACAAACTATGGGTTGTTCTATAAAAGCATTTTTTGGACAATTTGTCTTACATATTGATTGGAAAAATATTTAGAGATAAACTGTTCCCCATGATCATGCAGAGGGGAATAAACCCCTCTGCTGATACGGCAAAATGTCTAAAAACAAATCTTTGCTGTCAGGAGGTGACATTTAAAACAGGCTCTGTTGGAATTTTCAGCATATTTATCTTTTTATGTCTTCCTTGAAGATGGGCATATGCAGGGCCATACCCTCTTCCATCCACTTCTTTATATGGGTTGAGCCTTCATCTTCAATGTTAGACTTGGTTGCCAAGTAATCATTCCAGAGGTAGCAAGTGGAAAATCAGCCTCAAAAGCGTAAATTTCTACAGTTTCTATACAATTTGAGCTTCAAAATGAAAGGCAGGTACGCTATTCCAAGAAAGGAAAGACTTCAGAGTAGTTCGGCCAAAACACTTAACACCTTTGTCTTTCTTTTTTTATTTCTTTGTGGGAGAGAATGTGGGTCCATAGTTCAGCTTTAAATTGATGGCAAAAGCCCAAGTAAGTCTCCCAGGCATTTTATCAAAGACAGTTCTTTACGCAACTTCCCCCCCGCCCCCTGCCGTGGGAGTCTCATTTAAAGTGCCCAAGACCAGTATGGTGAAAATAATTTATTTCCTCAGTCATCCGTGACAAGGGCTGACTGCTGCAAGGACTGACTGCCACCTCCAATGTGGGCAGAGACATCTGCAGCTTGCATTGGATCTCCAGAATTGTGTGTGGGTCAGCGCTGCTCACCCTGGTTGCTTGGTATCTTCTTGCTCTCCGTGAAACAACTGATCCATCAAGCCACGTTCCTGCAAAGCAGTGCTTCCAGCAGGAGCTGTCTCTGGGCACATAACCCTGTGACCAGCTAAGCTTTCTTTTTGGGGCCATCCAGGGCTTTGTCACAGCAGAGAGCTGAGAACAGGCAGTGGACAGACCAAGAGAACTGGGCAGGGAGAGGCAGAGGGAGCTGTTTGGTTTCTGGCTTAGAGTGAGACAATCACTTGCCAGAACACTAGATACAGAAATTATTAATTTGTAAAGCAGTATTTCTGGCTGCTTTTAAAGTGTCTTCTGAAGTTGTCTTCCAAAGGGCAGGATGTAGCAAGTGGGAAAATCTGCTTGTCAGTGAGCAAATGTGGAGTTGATTGTCTGAGTGTGGTAGTGTGAAAACTTGAAGCACTTGCTAACTGAATCTGTTGACAGGGTAGGTGTTTCAAGAATGATCCCAGTGCTGGGTTTTGGGTTTGATAACTGTTAACAAAAAGCCTTCAATACAAAAGATCTGAAAAGATAAGAAACCTAAAATAAAAAGTAAATATTTTTATGGAAAATAGTTGCTTTAAATTGCCTTTTGATAAGCCATTACTAGTGATGGATTGCTTCTTTGCCTTTTTCTTTCCCTTTTCTCTCAACTGATCTAATAGCATTCTTGTCTTCCTTTTCAGGATCTGATGAAGACTCAGAAGAAAAACAAGACAGTGAAAAACCAGTTGTGTAGCAAATACGGAAAAGGAGGTATGTTCCTTTGCATAGAACCCGAATAGTCCTAAAAATATCTTTTTCTTCTCAGTTCCTTCCCGAATAATTGGAACGGTGTGCTAACTCTTATGAGTTCACCGTCTTTGAACCCAGTCTGTCTGTCTTAGCAACCTTCAAGCAGGAAGTCCTGCCAGGCTCTTGAGAGCCTCTAATTGGGGTCCTCTGCTGCTGAGTTCTCGTTACCTGGGGCCCAGGGGTCTGAGAGCTGTTCTGGAGTGTAATGTAAAAGGCTGCAGGCTTGGGATGGAACACCCCTGGCATTTATTTCTTGGCTGTCTTGGAAGGGAAAACGGTGGAACAGATGAGTAAAAGCTCCTTTTTTTTTTTTTTTTTTTGGAAGTGGGGACAGATTTCTTTGGAGATGGCAATGAAAGAGTGGTAGGAAGAGATTTGCTTTTAATTTAGGTCTAGGATGAATATACTCATCTTGAAGATTGCATGGGCAAAACTACTTTGGTATTTCCCCTCCTCAGTCTGCTTAATACCAGAAATGGGTCACACTGGAGCACCTGCGTCTTAAAATTTTTGTAGTGTACTTTGGTTAAATATGAGAGATGATTTCCTTATTTTGGAAATTACTTCATGTACTTTTGGAATTATCTTGCTCCATGCTTTCACTTCACCACACGTGGCAAAGCTCAAGCTAAGCGGAGGTATTAAATGTTCTTGAGAAGCTGAAGCTTCTGATTTGAAAACTTCGGATGACCTTTTTTCAGCCTCCCTGTTTTCACTACCTGTTTTCTTGACTTGTGTAATCTGTTACAGAAAGAAAATCTCTGAGGGAAGTTGTTGGGGTTTGAAAACTGGCAACAGAGTCTGTGGCTGACTTGCTGGTGGAGCTGCTGACAGGAGAATTTATTCATTAGAAAGCAAAGGGAATGGTTCCTATGTACTGTAATACCTCACAAAGTACCTTGTTGACATATGTATATTAAGTTGCCTCCCAGGTGGTATGAAAATATTTGTCCATGATGTATTTTATTATTCAGTGATTCCTGAAGTTGATCTTCTAATGACTAGGTAATTACTGGAAAGTGTTGTCTTGTGTACCTAATCAAGAGACTGGTAATATAATGAAGTAAAACTTCTCTATGGTGGAAGTATATTTAATGATTGTTGGGACTCACTAGGTAAAATTATTTTATGTTATTGCAAATTTGTCATTAGTTTAATGTTTACTTTTTTTAACTCCATGCATTTTCTTTTTTAATGAATATGTTCACTTTCTAAAATAAAAACCTTAAAACAAGGGTAATGCATGATGATACTTTGTTGCTTTACTGACTGGAAATCTGCACATACCACTCTTTTATTTCTTGTGGGGTAAGGATTCCAGTTTGCACAGCATTTGTGCAGGATGTGTTACAGGGTTGTTTGGCTGCCTGTAGGGATGCAGTGTTAGCGGTATTGGAACATCATTTCTGTGTTGCATATGCGATATCAAAAGGATGCTAGGAGCTTTTTGAAATAACTTAGTTCCCACTCCTGTACTGGTGGTGGATGTTCTTCAGGTTCAAGGAGGAAACTGGAGTAAGTGAGCATTTGCAAACACTGGTATTACGCCAGGAGTGAAAGGAAGGTAGTCAATTGTTCGATTTAGGTGTGTAAGTGTAAGATATGTATTTTCAGATACAGATATTAAGTGTTAACTGATACTTGATCAAAAAAGCTTTAGGTAATGCACTAATTCTTACCTAAAGAGGAATGTAAGTGTTGTTGCTTTCCTTATTTGGCCATTAGGTTTTATTAGCAACCTGCACAGCAAATATTAAGTACCAATGTATTCTTCATACGGATGGACTATATTGCTTTGTGGTATTTCCATTGCTGTGGAACAGAAGCATAGCGGTTAGAAGAGAGGATGGGCTGTGGTCTTATCTCTTCCAAACACAGCTTTTCCTTGAAGCAGTAGTGACTCTTTCAGTTTACAGGATTTTTCTACTAAAAGCACAAACCAAAAGTTTGTTTTGTTATACCAAACATAAATATGGCAAACAAAAGGTAAAGATTTTGCAAGCCTCTCCTAAACCAGCATGTTTTTCTCCAGTGGTGCATGGTTCAGGTTCTCTGTATATAGAGTTAAATGAGATGCCCCACTTGCACACATGGGTAGTTTGCCAAGGAAAGTTTGCCAGCAAGGTAGTTTGCCTTTGGCACATCCACAAACAGTTCTGGTTGCTGCCGTGAGAGGTTGTATCTCCTGGAAATCTAAAAGGCATCAGTTATGGTATAGAAAGGAGTTAAAACACTCAATCTGAAATTATTTTGTTCACTCCTCTCAAACCTACCTGTAAATTGTTATTTAATTGTTCATTAAATTGGAGACAATTGTAGTTCAGTGATCACTGATCCTTGTCTGTGCCATTGACTCTTTGCATTCACTTTGTCTATTTGTTCAGAAGAAACCATCAGGGTCTTGATTAGTTGTTCTTACAGTGCCTATCTGCTAAAACCTCATTGGGCATATGGTGGAGAGCACACCTGCTTGTAGTTCACTTCCTCTAAACCACCCCACTGAAGCTGCAGCATGGCACCAAGGCCCTTGTTTGTGATTGTCTCAGGGAAGGTTAAGGGTCAAATTAAACCTCCAGCATTTTTTTTCCTGCCTGAGCAAGACTAATGGCTTCCTCTCACACTGAAGCCTGTAGTCAGATTGTCAGCTGCAGCTCTTTGAGATGAACACCACGTGCATGCTCATTTGCTATCTCCCAGAAGATTCCTGTTTCCATTTTCAGATTCGTTGATTAAAAGGGAGGGGATTTGCCTTATTCCAGCAAGGGCTCTGAACTATTACAGGACTAGCTCTGCAGTAACAGCTGATTTTAAGTGCTTTGCATTTACATTCCCATTGCAGGTACTGTCACACAACAGTCATTCTTAGACCTCCTTTTGTTTTATCTATATTGCTTTCAAGAAGCAAGCTGACTTAATTGAAACATGAGTACTTTCACAATTACTTAACCCAATTAGTTTTCTTCAGTAGAAGCTGTATTCTATTAGCATATTGCTTAATAGTGAAACTCAAAGCATAAGTGGAAATTTTATTTTTGGAACTTCAGCTGGGTTTAGACATAGTCAAAATGATTCTTTTTATTCTTTGAGCAACAGAAGGAAAACAGACAATTTGCTGTCATGTTAGTATGATATTAAATCCCTCTTTTTCTTTCTTCCATCAAGATTCCAGGTTTATCTTCTACTAAGTAAAACAATGTAGGGTAATGTTTTTTAGATATACACCAGTCTATGATCAATACTTCCTCAACATCTCTCAAAAACTTTATACAGGTCAGGCAGGTTAGCAAGCTGCAAAATGTTGCCATCTTCTGTGAAGTGTTTGGGAGGTAAAAGATGAGTCCTAAAAGCTTTGTAAAGTACATGTTCCACAGTCCATTTCCATGTTGTTGAACCACAGTCAGAATCTTCATTCTGAAATACAGGGGCAGGGGAGGGGGGGAAGGGACAAACAATTAAACTGAAATTCTCTTTTACCAGAGGAGAGCACTCCTTAAGAAACTTCATTATGTAAAACAACAGCAATTGTAAAATTATGCTAGTATTAAAGTAGTAGTTCATTCTATACAGTCAAGTTAATTTTAAGCTCTGGAAAGTCACTTGCAGAATGGGCTAGCTTAACTGAATGACTAAGCAGATACTTAGACACAAGCAGACTATGTTTTTAACTTGATTCCTTATTCTTCTATAGAAATTTATCATAGCTCAGCAGGTTAAAAAATACATCCCAAACCCAGAGGCCAAGGACTGTTATAATATTAAGTACACTGCGATACCCAAAGTTAAAAGGTTCTCTTAATACATATAATCCTTCAGAAAATTTAAGCCACAGTCTTTCAGAATCTTGCTGTGCTGCTACTTGATTCGCTTCACTGAAAGTAGAGCTGGGACTAGAAGTCTATAGCTGAAAAAGAAGTTGTTTCCTAGGTAGTGTTATAGCTGTTTGTTCATATGACTAGTTACATATTCTTGTACCTGAGAGTTTGTCACATTGGCTTCATCTATTATGTATTGCTTTCTAATGGAGTAGAACATAGCTAATTCTTTACTTAGGCTTTCAAAACACTCCTTTTCTTCATCCCAGTTTACCTGTTACAAGAAAAAGAAGTCACTTAAATCTGTGTAGCAGTCAGAGACTTGATGGAGATTCTTAATATGAAGAAGTCCTAATAATGTCTCAGCCATTTTTGTGCTGATAAGGGAAAGGTACAGAACAAGAAAAAAAACCCAAAAGGGTAGAAATGCAGGCTTTCAAATCAAAATATATCCTCACTCATCAATCAGTGGTTATGAATGCAGAAGCAAAGCACAGCTTATCAGTAACCATAGCCAGTGTCAGGAGCTAACAGTACATCAACCAACTCCAACTTTTCCTTTGCAGCTTCTGATAAATTAATTTGATTCACTTCCTTATCTCCTAAATAGAAAATGTCATTTGTTAAAGAATAAAATAATTAAGAGAATATACCTCTGTGGCCAAGCGAAGGATAAACATAGGCAGTCCTTCCAGCGGCGGCACATAGTTGTCTATCAGAAGTGGTAACCCAATAAGGTTTCCTTCCTGCAAGGCAATGCTGCTGCTTCAGTGAAAAAAAAAATAAAAATGTTCTTTCTTGCAATAAATGCACCAAAACTGTTAAATATTGTAAGACTGATTCTTACGGAATTTAGTGAGCCTTAGGCGTATCTGAAGTTACAAGTTTTTAAAGCCTAATGCCAGGCAGACGTTGCAGGAAGAGGGTTAGTGGTGGTGTTTAACTTCACAAGGCCTGGATTTAAGCCACTCAGCTCAGGAAGACCTGAATTCAGCCTCCTCCTCTACCTCCAGCTGCTGACTACACAGATCCCACTTCCCCAGAGAATATCTGAGTGAAATGTCTGGGTTATATATGACCCCTGGTGAAGCTGTTCAGTTTCGTATAGAGTAAGGGAGATATTAGGCCACACAAACACACACAAAAAAAACCCCACAAAACCAAAACCACACCACATTGAGAGCAATAGTGATGCTGTAGCCCTGCCTGGCTAGAGAGCTGGTTAAGCTGCACACCTTGTTGGAAAAGAGATCTGCATTCTAGTTATGGAAGCAATGACTGAATTATTTTATTTGGTAACTAATTAAATATAAACTTCTTTGTACAGCACCCTTCTAAAAGCAGCGTAAGGCCTGAGCATTTTTAATGAAAGGGGTAAGCCACCTAGATCTTACTGGGGCAAGTTCTTAGTGGTAGCAAGTACTGCAAACAAACTACTGCAGTTATCTGTTACCAAAATGTAGAATCATAGAATCATTGAGATTGGAAAAGATCTTTAAGATCTTAAGAGTCCAACTGTAAAGCTAACACTGCCTGGTCCACCATTCATTTACTGTCAGAAGTTAATAGCAGCAGTGACCTCATCAATTTCAAGCGAAAAATAATCTTTCAACATTTCAGTCTTCTTTTTCAGAAACTCCACAATGTACTCTGCAAGTCCTTCTTTTGGGCCATCATCTTCTGTCCAGCCACTTTCAGGATCCTCTAAAGCAAGCATTGAAAGCTCATATAAAGGAGCTGGCTCCTAAAAATGGAGAAGGCAAAACTGTTGTTCATGACCAACATGCTCTACTGGAAATCTATAGCTTCTTCCTTCATGTATACAAACAAACTGTAATATACCATTTCTGGCCTGCAGAGCAAACAGTTCTGCTTATCATAACCAGTCTAAAAAGTATTAATTTCTTTCTGATGTAATTTTCTGTGCAGTCCACAATCCTGCAAAGTGCTGTGGTATTTACAGGATAAACGCTAGCAATCAACACTATGTTTCTGATAGATTGTGTATTGAAGTTGATTATTTGTCCCAATGTAATGAGCAACAGCAAAACTTGGTGAATATCTAGAAGATTACACTAAAAACAAGCAGCCAGGATGATAACTTACAGTAGTAGCTACAAAATTACTAACAGAATTTTCTACATTGTATTCTTATTGTAAAAGAAACAAAACATCGCTCTTGTAGTGGACAAAAACCAACCTGTAAAACCATACATTTGTCTGAGAAGACAGGCTTATTGTAAATAATTTTTAAAAAAAAAAAATTTATATAGGATATAATGTAAAATTATACTTACAGACAACCTTAAGACTCCAAAGTTTGCGAAGTCATAAATAAGTATCTGGTAGAAGAGTTCTTGGCTAAATTGAAGTACAGAGACTAGTTATATGGACAGGATCACATATCACCAAGTTACCATAATTAAGAGGGGAAAGTAAGGGTCATCTTAGAAACACCAGACATACATATCCATTCATATTAACAAAGATCTTACTTAAACTGTTTAGTTAAAGATTCACATGCACTATCTAGATGTTTACAGTTAGATCTGTTTCTTGGTTTCTGATATCATCAGCTACATTGGCGTAGAAATTTTACATACTCAAACATGCAGCCGCTATCACTTTATTCCCGATACCTTATATTTCAACCTCTTTACTCCTTTGCTGCACTGCAAGAAATGCACAGGAGCTTGGAAATGGACAGACATGTCTATCTTA
Organism: Buteo buteo; assembly: GCF_964188355.1. Classification (NCBI taxonomy): domain Eukaryota; kingdom Metazoa; phylum Chordata; class Aves; order Accipitriformes; family Accipitridae; genus Buteo; species Buteo buteo. Next base: position 59,334,876 of record NC_134172.1, on the reverse strand, counting down.
AATATATTCTCTTTTCTGTTATAAAATTTCTGTAGCTGGCCCTGTAAGGCTGCATATGCGAAAATACAAACTTTGCGTTATGATCGTGTCCTGCAGCTTCTCTTAACCCAACTGGATATAACATTTTACATTACTTTTTTGAAGCCTCTGCTTCCTCACCTTTATATAGTGTACTGTAGACGATCATGAAGCAAATAAAGTGTCTTTCCCTTCCCCCAGTCTGTGAGCACACAATACAGTAGTTGGCATTTTAATTACACTGATTCCCTGCAACTTCCCCCAAGAACACCAGACTTCTTTCCACTCTTCTGAACCGATTGTTTCATCTTTAGCCTCAAAACTTTTCAGATAGGCAACAAGAAAAGGATGTTGTTTTTCCTGTCATTTCCTTCCTTCTTCTAATTAGCTTGGTAACTGGTACTTAATTCAACTGCCAACAAGTCTAACAGCTTCTTTACCTGAGTTTTGTTGTATTGAGAAGATACAGTTTTGTCTGATATTGGGCCAGAGCCCACTGAGGACTGACACAGCCAACAAATGAGTGATCATGTAGCATCTCCTGAAGGTCTGAAACAATTGAAGGGGTGGGGAAGAAACAAAAGGATATGATTTCATATTTGCACCCCTGCCCTAATTTATTTAGTTGACTGGTTTGGGTCTGCTTAGCTTTAAAGTCTCAGATTACTGTTCAGTCACTGCTACACCCCTGCTTCTTCTTATAGGCCTGTACTACCTATTAATCATCTGTGTGCATACATATATATATTAAAGTGTGAGAATAGTTATATAACAGTTAAACTACAAACACAAAAATAAAAATCTCTGTGTTTGACTTGAATAGCCTTTCAAAATTCGTTTCCAGCCACAGGAGATTAGTAAGGGAGCACAGACATACTTCAAAGAAAACTGCAGATGTAAAACAACTTTGCAACAAAATCTAGTATTGTGAGACTGAATTCTGAAAGTGTGATAGAATGGGTCCACATATTTTTCTCCCCCAAAAAAAGTTTCTGGCATTCTCATTTATATAATATTTTAAAAAAAAAAAAAAGGAAGTCAGATTCCATAATAAGAGTTCATTTTAGGCATTCCACAAAAAAATGTCACTAGTTGCAGTCCTTGGGGGCAGCTTCGTTACAGGAGCTTGGCACTGCAGTCACAGCACGTACAAAGCACTACGCTACCCAAACTCCACTGTTACCTTTTCCAAAGGAATGGTACTGTGAGAGGAGTATTTCTTTCTTGCAAAGGTCTCTTGTAGGTATTTCTTACACATGTGAAGACAAGACACAACCTCAAGCAACTGCACGAGTTCTACTATGACGTTTTTGTACCTTTTATGGCTCAGGGGCAACTCTGATTTCAGTATTTAACCAGTTACAGTCAGATGTACAATTACCAGCTCAGAATTACCAGCCTAATGCAAAACTTTCTGGAGTGCAAGTAAGGTGTAAGTACATGCTTTCTAAAGATAGGTTTTTAGTAAGTTATAAAAAAGTTATTTATTACAGATATCTGTTAGTCTAGCCATTTTAGCTGTGAAGCATCCCCAATTCTTACTACCAGAAAAATCAAAATAAATTCAACAAAACCCCCAGAACACAAGATTCCCAACTTTTAGACTAACTGAATAATATGGCTTATGTGACTCAGTGTGACTCTGAAGGTAACTCAAAGAGTTAAAAGGGAAACAACTCTAGGAAGAATTGCAAACCTTTTCCCTTTTTCTAAAGTGACTTGCCAGAAGACAGAATAATATTTCACCAGTCTCATCATTTCATATAAGTGGGACAGATACAAATGAAAATGAAAAGCAAAAGCAGTAAACAAAAACTGATTATCAAGCCTGTCCCAGTCTACTTCACAATCATGCAACCAAGCAAAATTTTTGTAATGACAATATCGTAGCTGCCATTTCTGTTTGAAAATTACAAAATAACTTAGCTTTTCAAGCTGTGATTTTATAGTGTTATTAGTTATGATGCAAGTTAAGGTTTGCAAAATATTAAGAATGCATAAAACGTCTATCAACAAACAAGGTACATGAAGTTTTTAGAACAGTCCTCCAGTGTGGCTCAGTATGGCAGCTGCCAAGTTTGGCCCTTGACGTTTAACAAGCATTTTTGTTAAAAGCTCGCTTAGCAGCACAGTGAGCTGACTGGGCCGCCTTCTAAATATCTTTTTCCTCAGCAGTTCAAACAATCATATTTAGTTGGTGGAATAACAGTAATCTTGAGAAGCAAAGGCTTGCTTACTTGCATGTGCCTGGTTACTGATTTCCTCCTGGAGAGTCAATACACTGGTCAAGTTGATAATTCTTCGTCTAGGGGTGCAGGCAGCAGTCATGTCCTTTCTGGTGTCAACTTTCTCCATTTCTACATCTGCATCTTCCCGTGGTCTCTTTCTGCAATACCAAAACAAAAGGAATTATGTTCAATTCTCCTATCACTTTGGCAAAACACACCAATAGATGGGATGCTCAGTTCACATGCTGTACATTAACCCAGGAAATGCAGAAAGTTTCCCAAAGCTTCCCAGAAAGAAAGATTGGTTTCTTTTACTTCCAAGGCATAATCTGTTAGGAAAAGGTAGTTCATAAGACAATTTATGACTCTCCAATACCAATCATATCAGGCATCTGTTGTTTAAGCACCAAGCAAATTGGGCTCTAAAGAATACATCAAAAAATGTTGGTATTTCTAATGATTTTTTTCATTATCATTTTTCTGTTACACTGGGGGAGGGGGATCAGATTACCTCTGAAGACTTTGGCCTCTCATAACAGCTCCTGCAGGAGCTATAAAAAGATTACAGCACTTTTATCTTTACTAGGGTAATGTCTGCAAAATTCAGTCATGTAGTTTCTATCCCCCCCACAAAAGGAGGGCCTCCAAAGAGAGGCGGACCAGTATGATCTCCCTAAAGTAAAGTTAGTGTCATTATTTATACTTTCAGTATGCATGGAAAGCCCATTCCAGTTACAAAATTTATCACAGGTTGTTATTCACAGTTCAGAGATGAAGTCTGATTTCTCAATAAAATACCATGGAAAGTTATTCTAGGAAAATTTATCCTTCTGAAAAAGCAGAAGTCCAAAGAGCTCAGAAAAATCTTCAGTTTCAGGGCCGTGCGGCGAAATAAACAGGTAGCCTTGCATGACCTCGGGCAAGATTAGACTTACCGAGGAGGCACTGTCTCAGGAGACAAGCGTCCACTCTCACTCAGCCCCCCAGGCATCACTTCGTCCTCCCGAACATCAGCCATTTCAACTAGATCACTGACATCTTCCATTTCAGCATCCTGTGGCCTGACTGCACCCTCCGGAGGTCCTGCATTAACCTCTGTCATCACTTCACTGGGGCCTGTACTTAGGAGGTTGTTCACCGGCTGAAGAAAAGCATCCAATTTCTGTTCTCGGGAATCAGTGCGGACCATCTGATGTGCATAAACTTTATCACCGGTTCCTTTGGTAACCGCAGAAGAGTTTGCTGATGCTTTTACAACCTCACTGGAAGAACAGTCAGCCCCTGGAAGCAATGTCTTCGTTCAGATACAGGGAAGTAAAGAGAAGAGATTCAAAAACAAGAAGAAAAAACCCACAAAGATCTTACTGCTCAGCAGCAAGTAACTTTCAAGTCCCACAAAGGCAGTGTCACCTGCTTAAACAGGCCACCAGCTTTGCACTTACTAGACCCATAGCGTAAATGTCATCATCTTGGCAATTAATGAAATCATTAGTTAGCATTCCCTTATCTCGAAGGGAAAATCTTTAATGTAAAAAAGCAAACAGAAAATTGTTTTTTTTTTAAAGATTGTAGTTATAATCTTAAACTAGGCTCTATATAAAGAGATATTAGGAATTCTTCTTCCTGATTTTTTTTCTGGTTAGATTAAATCCAAGGTGCTCTCAAATACATAGAAAAATTTCCTCAGTCATACGTCTTTCACATAAACCAGGGCAGAATAAAAACAATTTACCACATGTCAAGACTAATACACTTGTAAAATCAAAAAGACTGAACAGATACTTGACAGAAAAGTATTTTAAATGTTTTCATGCACTTTTCCTCCAGTAAGTTCGCTGCCACATTGTTAACATTGGTATATTAAAGCAATTTCATCCCTGAAACATAGAGCAAAGATCTCAAGCTACCAGTATAACATTGATGACTATCAATCACTCCACAGTAGTTAAAATAGTGCAGAGCTTTAGTCACTTCAAACACATACTCTCACCTGAGTGAAGTACAGCCTTGAAGAATTAGAGCCCAATAACTTGCTCTCTACATGTTGTTGCACACGCTCTAAAATACTATCTTCATGAAGGAAATGGACCTCATGTTTTGTAGGGTGCACATTTACATCAACATTCTGGGGGTCTATTTCCAGGCTGGAAAACATTTTAAAAGAAGATAACCTAAAATTTCCCATGGATGGCAGAGAGGGCACAAGCTGGTTCAGTACAAAATTTTTCAGGCTTGGGGCCATTACTCCATGCGAAGAAGTCAAAATGGTCCTGAAACCTGCTAAAGTTACACTACACTCAGATTTGTTTCGTATATTAAAAATAATATGAAGAACCCTATATTCCAAACTCACCAAAATCATCTTACATAGGCAAGCTTAAGCCAATCTCCCCATGGCACTACTACAAAAAACAGGTTTTAGAAGTATCTTTTACTTGCAGCATCTCACGTGTTAATATGAAAGGACTTAAGCTGAAACTGCAGACACTCACTACTTCTGAAAATAAGGCCTGTCTTAAGATTTCTTTAATATGATTTAATTATCTCCTGTCTGGCAATTAATGATCTCCTGTCTGGCAATGCCTATCACTACTATCAGGAACACAAATGTCCTTCTGAACCTACTCACCCTAGCTATATCCCACAAGATGGTATTAAAAGGCGACTTCTTCCTATTACTTTACCTTAAGTATAGGAATGGATGCGTACTTTTTGGCAAATAAGCAGCATACACAGTTTCTATGGCTTTCCGCAAAGCGGCCGATTCTACCAATCGATCTGAAACACAGAACAAAACGCTATTTTCAAAGACCCCACTGAAATACACTGCACAGTGCCCAACTACTCCTTCAGACCAACTTCTTCACACTTCTGTCTTCAAAGGGCATCTGTTATACCCGTTCTTCCCGAGACCTATTTATTCTTCATATAAACCCAGGAATAGGCAGTATCTTCTTAGTATGTTTTATATTTAGAAGTAGTTTTTCCCACAAATACTGAAATAACCAGACTACCTTTTCATTATTTCATACAGTCAAGGTTTGTTGCACCCCATGCCAATGTTGCTACAGCATGGAGAGACCATTCTGTGTAAGTCAGCAGGACACAATCATAACCTTGATACTCCACAAGCTTCTTTAGGCCCCATTTTAGCTGCTTTTCACTATTCAGAGTGCAAAGCATGATGCACATTACAAATAGAAAAACACCTTAAGATCAACAATTAACTGTAATGCTTATTCTTCAGTGTTTTTAAGAACGCTCATGCATTTTTCAATTCTTCAAAAAGTTTTGTTCTTCTGATCATTATGTAAGCAACATGTGACTGTACAACATGCTGCTTTTTTTTTTAATTTTATTTAAACTTACGGTTTATGAAGAGTAAAAATGTACATTTCTTCACAGAGTAGTTTGCATTTGTGATGTAGCCTTTCATTTTAAAGGCCAGACTTGCATCTTCACAAGCCACTTCTATCAGTTCCCTATTGAAAGTTTGACAGAAACACACATAAAAAATGATTTTTTCTGTTGATGCAAATTTCAAACAGTACAAGTTCTACATTCTATTTATATCACAGTTAATTAGAATTATTAGAGTTCAAACATTTATTGCTGCTCACAAAAATTATTTAACCTGAACTGCATTGTTTCTTCTAAGTAAAATAGTAATACAGTATGATTGGCATCTGTAAAATTATTCACCGTATCTTTTTAATACCTTAATGTATCACAGTATCCATAATATTATAGCAACTGCAAGCCTTATCACTAAACAGCCTCTCTATTTTGCTGTGTTTCATAAAGGTGTTTATGTGTATTAAACGTTATATTCCTTACACATGAAGTGTAATTTTAGTAACCAAATCAAATTGACACCCAAGTATTCATAGGACAAAACCATTCCACAAGTCCATTCAATGAATTCTTTATAGCTGAATGTCTTATAAAGAGAGAATGTTTCCTAAAGTGGCAGATAAATTTTCAAAAGATGCTTAGTTTTATTTGTTCTCAACTCTTCTGCCTGGTTTACTCAGCCTCAGCTAATGTAGCTTTTGTCAAAATACAGAACTGTAAGATTTCAGAAAAACAAATTTGAGGAGACTTCAAAATTTATCAGATAGCAGACTGCAGTAAGAAGTGGTAAGATTTTCACGGCGTAGGAAGAGGCTAGGAACTTGTAGAGAACACAGGTACAGCTTGCTCTGTTTAAATGAGCACACAAAGCTACAAGCAGATGGGTCCCTTTTAGTGCATTAAAGGAACAGCTTTGCAACCTCCCTCTTTCCTTTGAGATACTAAAAAAACAGTCACACGTTCTGCAAGACAAGGGAGAGGTCTATTATTGCAACGCTCCCTCTTCTCTGTAATTTGCCTTGAAGGAAGCAGGAAAACTTAGCACAGCCCATGTTCATTAAAAGAGAAAGAGGAGGGAGATTTACTAGAAAACTTCATGTCAGAAGGAAACTTGACATCAACATACCTGCTAACAGCATTTCCAAAGATGGACCTAATGTTGTCCACTGTTGAGGCGTTTGATAAGGTTCTAACATCTGACACAGTATCACCTTGCTAAAAGAGCATAAACGAGTATCAGTCAATTCACAGTTCTGGCTGAAGTTTTAGAAATAGGTTAAACTTAACATTTCTAACACAAAGGCATGGGACATAACATTGTTATAATGTTTTGTATTATTATTTACTTATTTGTGTTCAGAAAAACAATAGGTGGTAAATGGCACAGGATTACAATATTTGCTAGATCACATCAGACCCATTCAGGCTACGAACTCCATCTTGGAAAGTGAGGAACATAAGTAGTTCTGTAAATTATCAAGAATGCCACAGAATGAAGGTACTCTAACCCATCGTCTTTCATACAGTAATTGGTAACCAGACTCTCAAGAGAAACTGAAACAGCTCATGAAGCTAAAACAAAATAAAACATTGACCACATAGAAAACTCCTGACAAATATATTTTTGTCTTGTTTACTTTAACTAATGTGTTTTCTATCCAGACTGCATCAACTACACTTCAACATTTCAGTACAAGGGAAGGCTCTATACACTATTCCCATTGCAAAAGATGCACTGCAAATTTTCTGGCATTTTCAGATATACACAATATATATATATACACACACACACATAGATACAGACACATGGAGAAGTTATAAAGACTTTATTTACATACCTTTTTCACTGAAAAGCTGATGCCCGAGTTATGGATGGCATACCTGAAAAATAGGTAAACATAAGACTGCAGTATGTGAAAGAAAAAGTTACTTTCCTGAATGCTGAAAAGCAGCTACTAACAGGGACAAACAATTTAATTTCCCGTTACACAGTAATGTGATTTGAGCCAAACTGAGCTTCTGTAGACTAAACAGCTATAAATATAAATGTTTTCTATTTATAACTCACCTGTAACCACATGAAATTCAAGGATCAGCTTGGCTTATTTCTCAAAAAAAACCTGATCAACTTCTATAGACCTAGTTTGCTCAGTTTCATTGCATAGGTTTAACTAGAACAGCAGCAAAACCTTAGTGTAACAGAATCAAGTACGGAGAAGGATCTGAAAAATGGCTGGCTCGCCCTTCTAACCTGCCCTACCCAGATGGTTTAGCCGTCTGTGACCCCAGGGCCAAGTTCTGATACACAACAGCTGCGTAACCCTGGCTCAAACTTCTAGGGAAGTTGCTAAGTTGTGAGAAAGAACGGACTGTGGAATCTTGCAAGATGAGAAATGCAAAACTGCAGACAGAGGTTAGACTGTTGTGACTGGGACAGTTAGTAACTCAAAAATTCAAGAGGGAAAAAACCCCCAAATGAACAAGATGTAAAATCCTAATGGGGAAAAAAAAACCAAAACCAAACCAACAGAAAAAACAATGAGCTGGAAGCCTGTAACTCAGCAAGATGTCAGACCAGCCTGTTCCACGGAGCAGCGGGACCTGACGCTTCACCTCCTGGCTGAAGCCTGCCTTGTCAGTGTAAAGACTCTGAAGTAGCTCATTCAGGGAGCAGGCTAACGCTTAGCATACAGTCTTGCTACTCCTTGCTAGCTTTTGTGTTTACTTGAAGTGTAAAGCAATTATTTTGGTTAAACTGTGTAGATCCTGCTTGCAAAGGCTCTGCACGTGGCCAAAGATGCAATAAAGGACCCCAGAAAGGAATATGTGGTAACTAAAGTGGTATTATTTTTTCTTCATACTCAGCCAATCTCAATGCTCTTGCACAGTTTTTATTCTATTCAGCCCAAGTTCATTCACTCTTTCAAGTCTATCACTGTTTGCTGGAATTCTTACTAATAATAGTCATAGACCAAATACACTGTTTCTCTGCTGGATTTTCTGTATCAAATGGGACTGTTACCTGACACTGTATACTAACAGTTAAAACCCCTCAAAATCAACAAAAACGACACCACACACACATACACCAGTCCCTCTGAAAAACCCCGGTACTCTCAAAGGCGGCAGAAAAAAAATGGAGCCTCCTATTTCAGTTTACCTGCTAACAACTTCTAGTATTTTTGCATATTCTTCATTTGGATTTTTTAAAGCTTTCCTCCTTGTAGTTACATTGTAAAAAAGATCTTCAACCTACAGAGAAAAAGATCACAATTAAAAGTAATTTTTAAAATCTTCTCTCACTATATAATTCATCTAACTTGATACTACAAAATTTTCTGAAAACATTTTAGTTTATGAAGGATCAACATTCAATTTATTCCTTTCCTGCTTAGGTTCACCTAACAAAATGCAACTCCGGAAAAACATATGTTTTCAAGTATTTTGGTACATCAGTATTTCTACCAATAACAACTCTACAACTCACTTTTCAGTGGAAGTTATGTGCTTTCCATTGCAGATGACAATGGATTCCCTGATTACACTGTTTCAATGAAATGCAAGTAAATGTCAAAACAGTTGCTGCAATCAAAGCTATTAATGTAGTTAAAACAGCAGTTTAAATTGTTCGTTCTCACTATTTATTTAAACAATATGCAAATTATTTTTCTGCTAGAGTGAGAAAGGTAGAAGTTTAAAGTTCAGCTTCTTTTTTAAGACACATTATCCTCCACATTGATGTGTGAAGCTAGCTGGGTGTATGTTCCCACTGCAAGACAAACCCACACCTGCAGACTCCCGGGCCAGGCTTCCACTTTCCACCCTACACTGTGCAACACGCACGCTCCTTCCCATCCTGAGCTCCTTATTCTTCATAAGCTTAATGCCAATCCTAATCCCAACCCACATTCAAAGCTTGGTAGATGTAAGAAAGATATGACTGAAAGACAAACAGCTGTTATGCAGTTTCCTGTGCCAGCCTTCATCTTCCCACTCTGGCTCACGCAATATAGTCCACTCCTCCATATTCTGACTTTCTTGTAGCCCTAACTGTCTGTTCAGGCTCTCAGCAGTCCAGCAGGATTATGAAGTATTTTTGATAGTATATAACTATGCTATCCTCAGAAGGAAGGAAAAAACAAAAAGGCTCTTAGGAAGTTTACCTTGCTGTCTCTGGGGAAGAAAACAAAACAAAAAAAACAACAAAACCACAGAACAACATAATTTAGAAAATATTCTACAAGGTGATATGTCATGTACCTTACAATTTAACACGTAACAATAAGTGGTGCAAGCATAATGACCAGGGAACAGAATAGGGACAAGACAGAACAGGAACAAAAAGCCTACCGTGATCTGAGTTCCTTGGTTTCCAGCACAGGGTTTCGGAGGGGCTTTAATTTTTCCATCACTGTAAATAGCTCTAGGGAGAAAATAAAAATAAGATGACAAGAGTTTACCCTACATTGGCTGCTGAAGTCGAATTCCTTTTAAGATTATCTTTTTTTCCCCCCTATTTTCAAAATACATGGTTTAGCTAAAAGCTTACCTTTACAATTCAGAATAAAAAAAAAAAAATTGACTTGAACTATGTTTTCTCATATTCTAGGTCTTTTTTTGTAACTAACCTAGAAACAAATATCCCACACTCCTCTTTAATAAGAGCACTGAAAAGAGAATTAAATACCTCTGTTCATTATTACATGCAGCAGAAGTCACTTGGATAATAGGTAGCATACCTGTATGCACACTTTGCATCAGCTGTTTTAGTTGTTACAGTAACATGGGCAACATGACTGATGCTAGCCAATGCCTAGAGAAAGAGAAAGCATCTTTGTAAACCTTGTTCTGGAGACCACTGACTGCTGAAGGAGCGTCCACGCTTTAAACAGCATCACTAAATTTTATTATACCACTTGAAAGTCATTAATAAAAAACCTTGCAGGTCAGTAAAGCTTTAACAAATTTTAGTCCCTATAATGCTGACTTTTATCCAGGACCTTCTTTAGGCTTTTCTAACATTTCATTCTCTCTAACATTACAAGCAGCTAACTGTGTAACATAAGTAAAAGAAATCTGCAAAGTTATTACAGTTGTGCCCTTTTCCTTCTTTCATGTTAACAAAAAACAGCTGGAAGGTTTTAGCCCTTACTTCCTCATCCCTGCCCACATAGTCGTCCTCCTCCTGACTGTAAGTAATACTACAAAGTTACATTACAATGGTTTTCCTGGAAAACTCAATGGACACGTCTACACAGCCTGCTGAAACCAGCCTCAGGACCAGACTCCGCTGGCTGTGGAGCCGATTCTGTTGAAAGTGCGTGAGGAGAGGACTTAAGCAGTCTGCTCTCTGGAGCATGCAAGGATCTATGTATCTGAGCACAGGCAACATACTTCTGTCGCTTGTTGTCCATCTGGAGGGCAAAGCAGAACTCATCCTGGACTGTTCTTTCAGACAAGTCTAGGTACAGCCTGTGAGAATATGGAGAACTAGTGTATCTGAGGGGTCAGAGATACTAACTTCGACTAAAGAGCAAAAGCAAAGGAAGACAAATGAACATTTCAAACATTTAGCTTTAAGTATTGTATTTAGACGAACGTCTGACAAGAAAGATTCACCTTCCGCTTAAGTCTTTCATTGTCTTTTACCTGTAGGTTCCTGAAGCAGCATTTGGGAAGACTTAAAAAAACAAAAACCTTACTCCAGGAAGCAAAAAGAATATATACCTCTCCCTAGGCATCCATCTAATCTTGAAAGACCTAGAAATGTATTTTGAACTATATTCACGTGGCAGACTCAGAAAATGGAAGTTTCTGTAAAGAGTACTGGGAATGAGACAGTATGTAAGCCCCACTACGACAGGGTAACAACAAGCAATGAACAGTTTCAAAACCTTGATGAAGAGCTTACCTCGCCCCTAAAACCGTATGTAGAAATGGTAGCCAAATCTTCAAATTTTTGTAGTTTACTGGTAGTAAATCTCTCACATACAATGTCCAGATCTTCCTTCTATGTGAAACAGACAAGTAATAGTCACTTTCCAAGTTTTTTCAAGATCAGAAACATTTAGAAATTGAATTAAATTTTAAAAGGTAGTATTAGACATCAGCACACAGCTGTTGACTTTGTTTACTCACTCTGATACCACAGCCGTTGTCTTGGACCTGGATGAGCTTCAGACCACCTTCTTTAACTACAACCTGGATACTCGTAGATTTAGCATCCAAACTGCAGAAACCAAGAAAGCATTCTAGGGGACAGCAGCTCTAGAGAATAAAGCACTACGTGACTTGAAAACGTAGTTTTTTCTCACATGAGTGATAACTTGTTTCTACTCGTCACTCACACTGGAATTCAATCTGTTTCAAATAGATCTTTACTGCAGACCCTGGGGCTTGCTGCCACATAGCCCATACAGCTCCCTGCGCCTACTGGCCGAAGGGCAGTGATTTTGAGCCCAGCCAGACTTTACCTTCAAGGCGAACCACCGAATTACCGACCTGACAATAAAAGCAAACGATTTCTAAGCCTACCACGCAACAACAAAACAAACCCAGACGCAAATTTAGATTTTGAATCCTCCCGCGCGTTCCATAGGAGAGCACAGAGGCACTGCCTCCCCTCAGCACCCAAAACGAGGTTTACCCCTCCTTACACGCCGCAGCCCCCCCACTCCGTGTCGTCCCTCCCCCCCGCGTTACCAGTTTTCTATCATCTCCTTGATGGCGTTCGCCGGTCTCTGGATGACCTCGCCGGCCGCGATGCGGTTCACCACAGCTTCATCCAGCCGCCGGATCACGCCGGCCATGGCTGTCGTGACAGGAGCCCGGCTCGGGCAGCTGCCGGGCGGGAAAGGGGAGACAGGGGAGACCCGGGAGACCGGTACGAGGAGCTGACGAGGCAGGTGAGGGAAGAGAGGGGCAGGGACCGGCCGGGGGCGGGGGGGACGGGCGTGAGGAAAGGCCGCAGGGCCCCACGGCCGCCGCTGGCGCCAAACCGCCGCTTGCCCGCCTCCTCGAGCGAGCGGCTCTCCGATTGGGCGACGCAAGTGCCCATCACACTTCCTTCCTTCCTTCCCGCGGCAAAAATAAACACGGGCGGCGAACCGGAAGGTGGTTGCTGGCGGGGGGCGGGGAGGGAGACGACGGGACCCCGCTGCGATTGGCTGAGCGGCGCGGGGGCGGAGCGATGCCGCGGAGAGGGGCGGGGGCGGGGAGGAGCGCGCCACCTGGCGGCAAGGAGGTTGTGCGGCGCGCGTGGCGTCGTGCCTCCTGCGGCGTAGGCGTTGCGGTGCGTGACGGCAGCGTGGGGTGCGAAGCGTGGCTCCGAGAGGGGCGCGCCTTGCGGCCTCGGTGCGGTCGCAGCGGAGGTTAGGCTACAGGCCTGCGCCCGCAGGACGCATTTCCCTACGCGTCTGTGTCACCGCACCCCCCGTGACACGTCTGTGACGGCAGAACACGCCGCGGCATGTGGTTACGGTGGCAGTTGAGGCTGTGCAGCGTGTCTGCGGCAGCAGCGCAGACCGCCCCACATGTCCACGATATGTCTCTGATCACAACGAGCTTTCCCTGATAGCCCCGGTCACCGCGTGCATCGCGACACACGCCCGTGCTGTCGCAGTACGCGCAAGCTCTGGAATTGCTCAAGACCACAAAGCTGACCGTTACCCACAGCACAGCTAGAAGCTGGCAGCAAGACCCGCGCTTTGGGATCTTTCGCGCTGTGGGGACGCTGGTCCTGCGGAGCTCTCTGCACGCCAGCACGTACGGGCCTGTCAGTCGCGCGGGGTCTCATGGCGGCTGTACGGGCAGAGACGGGAAGCCTCGTCCCTTGATGGCAGCTGAGGAAGGGGCCGTAGCCACCGTGCGATGAAACCCGTTGGCTCACGGCAGCGATCCTGACGGGGAGATGGTTGCACGCGAAGGAGTTAATGGGCCACGTAAGAATCAAACTGCTGCACACCCGGCATGGCCTTTGGGCCCGTGTTGTGCTGCCCATATCCCTTGTCCGCGGGACGACCTCAGCTCACGGTAACAGGATCCTGCAGGCAGCTCCCCCTCCACACCAGCCATTGTACCACCTGCATGGCCTTGCCCTTATCTGGAAATGCACCAAGACACTCTCATGTGAACATCCTTTCTGTTTGACAGCAGAAGTGATGAACAGAGTTGTTTTCATGCAAGAAAACCCTACAATAGCTGGAATGACCAAAATGAGGTATCCCTTTCTGCGGACAGGGTCTGCGTGGTGCGCTGCACATGCACCAGAGGGCTGCACAACTTGAGGTTCCCGGCACCAAAAGCAACGTAAAATTACCTGTACTATTGTCTTTTTCTTTATAGTGCCATCTCCAGTAAGAGATGGCACTGGGATCGTAACAGAGCAGCATCTTCTGGTGCAAAACAGCTCTTCACTGCATTTCCCTAAGCGCAGTAAGCACTGCTTCTCTTGGGCAGGCTGCAAACGGAGCTTCAGCGAAGCAAGAGCTTCTCCAGGAGGGCAGTGTCACCGCAGCACCGTGTCAGGGTGGTGTAGCTGGCACGCCGCTGTGTAAAACACCACGGTATGGTCATGTCATTTATGAGTTGCTGGTAGCTGCAATGCCAAGAAGTGGACATCATTCTGGTTGCAGATGCTCTTCTGTTGGCATCTCTTCATCTAGTGCAATGGAACTTCAGCAACTTCTCACCTTCTTCATCGACGCCTGTTTTTGTGTTTGGGATCATACATTAATTGCAAAATGTTGACAGCAATCAATAAAGCAGTTTTCACTTTGCAGAAGGAAAAAAAAATAACCACCTGAGAAGTACGCCTTCACAGGTGTCAGTTTAAAGAAGAGGCTCACGGCCATGCCCACAGCCGTGCCCTAGCCAAGGACATGAAGAAGATACGGGCCCTTCACGGAACGTGTGAAGCATGAAGCAAACCATTTTTTTGTGAGTGTTAAGGATTAAGTGTGTGAAACGTGAATTGGCGGCACTTCACTATAAGGTGCTTTGCCTTGCGAGGACATTTTTGTCCTCAGTGCTGTCCAGGGTGGTTGCTATAAAGTGTCACTCTGTCTATCCTGATGGACAGGTGCCTGCAGTGCCCCCAGGCATGAAAGATCTCCAGAAAAGCCACTTTTGAGGCCAACTTCCAGTTCCCCACTTGTTGTCCTTGGCAAACTACCTGGGCGGGGGCCAGTAGTCCTGCCCTGTCACCTTCCTGGCCCCAGCGTCCCGAACCTTCTGGTTGCAGTGACAACTACCCAGGCCATGGTGCACTTTTGCTTTGACTTGCAGGAAGAGGTTCTGGACCTTGGTAGAAGCCCCCCTGTTAGCAGGAGAAGGGCAGGTGGCAAAGGGTTAATAGGCACAAAGAGAGAGCGAACAACTCTGCACCCACCTGGACTGTGCACGGACCTGGGGAGCATCAGGAGCATGGGGAGCACTGAGCTCTGAAGAGCAGATGAATCTGGCTCTCCCTCAGGACCTGAACCCAGGGGAGGAATCTGGTTTCGGTGGCCTCGGGCAGTCTGCCACCAGCATTAACCAGAGCAGCTGGTAACGGGAGCGGGAAAGCAGAAGGCATCTGCTGGAGCTCAGTGCACAATCTGGGACAGAACACGTTTACCCAAAGTCGTCCCTGTTGTTGCTGACAGCTATTTGTGCTGTCAGTATCTGCCCTAGACCAGCCAGGAGGAAAATTTCCACCTTTTATTAGTTATACCTGTGTTAGAGTTTGTATCGTACAGATGCAGTTCATTTTACTGGATGTTGCTTGCATGAAGCTTTAAAATCTTATGCAGTCTGTGGCAAACTCCCAGTTTCCTTGTTGAAGCTGGTGTGAATAAGTCTATTTCTCTGTTTGGCTGCAAGTAGCCATCAAAAGACTTTTTCATATTTGCATCACAACTGCTCCAACTGGAGGTCAGCCCTGCCTGTTCATACCCTACAAGCTTTGCTCCTACACATTCAAGTTTAAACTGTTGCTTTGTGTGACAATCCGTTAAAGAAGGGAAACATCAGTAAGAACTTAATCACTAAAAATAATTCACCAGAGGGTAGAGACATATGTGTCATGGTAAAATACTTCTTTGATTTTTAGATATTTGTTTTTTCACTAAGAAAATAAAGAACATAGGATTTTTTTTATTAAAGCAAATCAAAAACAAATGATCTAGATTTCATTTTGAATAGCTTAGGAAAATATAACCAGTGTATTTTGATGCCAGGGCTCAGAAGTGGTGTCAGGGCAACAGAAGTGGAGAAGAATGAATAAAAAAAGCCTGTTGGAATCTCAATGCTTTTTAAGATCCCAAAGAGGAAAGCTGATATATTTAGCAATCAATGCTAAGAAATTTCAGAAGGCAAGAAAGTTTCTTAGAAACACACGAAACTGAAACAGCCCCACAGTCACTAGAGGAATGTAGTGAGTTTTTCCCCTGGAGACACAGATGACCATTTAATTAAAAAGAAAAAAAAAAATACAGTGGAAGAACTGCAATCTTACCAAAATCTTTCTCACTGCTGAGAAGAGGTGGCCCAGGTGCCAGTAAACAATATGGATTTTGAATTAGTTGGTTTTTATTATAAAATCTGTTTTGCTTTTTAAAAAATGCAAAGATCTGTCTAGTTTGGGGTCTGATAATCTACTATATTGTATACCATTTTCAAGTCTTACCCACTTATTATCTGCAGCATGTACTTACTATTCCAACTCAAATGTATTAAGAAGCCCTGAAAACAGTTTTTAAACTTATTTGTAATTTGTTAGTGACCCATTCAAAGTCAACATTGCTTTATTTGGCTTGAGCAGTTAAGGGAGAGTATTAAGAAATGGTAAATAAGGTTTAAGAAAGAGTTGGAGCATGGGATTGTAGCAGAGGGGAAACAGGTAAATCCTGGTTGGTATAACACTAACTTCCTTACCAAAGAAGAACCCAAGACTACACCTTGTAACATGAGGCAAGGCTACAAAAAGGCAGGGACCTGCTACACTGAAGAAAGGACTGAAGAGTGATGAAATAAATTTAAAGGGTTAAAATTATTAGGGTTTTAGACTGCAGCTCAAGCAGAATAGGAGGTTAAAAGATGAGGATTGCTTGAGCAAAAAAAGCCTGGGGTTTTTTTTGTTTGTTTTTAAAGAGAATCAAGTTGAGCAGCATTCCAGTAAGTACGAGGTTTTTTTCTAAGCTAGTACTTTTATGAAATTCCTTGTAAGAAACAGCTTTTTTTTTTCATAGGTGCTATTCCAGTCTCTGGAAATGTCTTCTCATTTGCCCTTAAATAATGTTACTTGATGTGCATGTTAATGGGAAATGGTATCTTTCAGCCTTCTTACAGTTTTTACTGCCAAACAGCAGCAAAATTTATGATAGTTTCTTAAAACTGTCTCCAGTTGGCTAGAAAGAGATAACTGAAAGAATACAAACCAGACCCTTGATTCACAGACCTCTGCTTCTTTTCAGCTTGTCTTGACAAGCACCCAGAGTGTCCAGGCAGTTCTTTTAACTCTTATCATTGCACTTGTCTTGCAGGGAATTTCATGCAGCTTTAGAACGCTGCATAAAATATTAACACAAAATTTGTGCTACAGTGGTTGGCTATATATCAAGAGCAGAAGCAACAGCACTGCCAGTACTGATACATTACTAAAGCTATTTACAGAGAAGGAGCTGCTCCAAGTTAACACAGTGCCTACCTAAAAAAAACCAAACACACAAAACCCCCCATCCCAAGACAGAAAAAAGCATCAGACTCATGTTCCAGTGAAATCAAGTTATCCCATATATAGTTCAAGAAGGTTACTGTTGCTCACCTGACACAGGATCACTTGTTAAGCTGCAGTAATTATATTTTGAGTTGGTATCTTACGGTCCAGGACTAGGTGAAAATGTGCTTCTGCGGGTAGAAGAGCTGCTCAAGACTATGTGTTGCATGCCTTTATACATAGCCTCAGGCATTTACATACTGCAAGAGGAGGTTCTGCTAGAAAATATTGTCCCAATTAAGATTTTTTACCGTAGTTTATAGTTCTGAAGGAAAGCAGGTTCTGGAAGCTCATGATGAGAAAATAACTTTGAAGTCCATATGCTATGTATTTATATTCCCTCATCATAACCTGTGCATGCAGTCTTGTCAGGTAAGGAATTATTAAGTCCACTTTATAGGACCCTGGAGCACCCTGATGAGCAGGATGATTTGTGCAAGGCCCTATAGGACATGCCTGATAGAATTTGGAATCAGAGTTCATTCTTTTGTCATACGTTAACCATAAAATCACTTCTCTACCTAGAATATGGGCATTTATTTATGTAGACCTTAAAACATCCATAGTCGCATTTCCTAGGAAAAAAAGATTTACTCCACTGTACAAGCTGAAGACTTGTTACACTCCAAGTCTTGCAGGTCAAATGGGACACCCTGTACATGTGGAGTTAAGCATTTATTGTCAGTCTAATTCTAACCAACATCCAACAAAGCATTATTGTTAGCCCAGTTGCAATACTACTACCATTTGTAGTCCAGATTAATATAGAGAAGTCTCACTAGTACTGTTAAAGTAGTTGCAGAAAAATCTTCCTAGCACCTACCCTGTTTCTCTGGTGTCATGCTCCCTCTTCCAGGCAGAGAGGCTGCAGAGGGTGTCACCGAGAGACCAGCATCCCAGGTTCTTCCTTGGGAGGAGGATGATGCTGGGCTGGAGGTCCTTTCCTCCTTGGTCTTGGGGACTACCTGCTTTTATTCTTACATATTCTCTTAATGCAGTCTGTGGATCTGAACTTGCTCTTCATTGGTTCTCAGTTGTTCAGTTATCTGTTCTTTCTTTTGTATCTGAACTGGTTTAACAGGATTATCCTCCTGTAATGATCACTGTGGTTTGTGTTTGTAGCCTGGGACCTCTGGTACCACCCCATTTTTTAAGGTAACAGACCACATGGTCAACAAAAAATAACTACATGTTGTCACAATAGACTAAAGCTAACCTAAACCCAACCTGGCCTCTAGATAATTGCTATCACCACTAAAATAAGGCAAAATCAGCTTAGGCTGGCATAACCCAGACAAGTGCTGAGACCCTGCACTGTCAAGACGGGGCAAATCCTTCAGCCTTTCTCTTATAATAGCAAAAATGGTATTTACTTGGCTGCAGACTAAGTCCTGATTCTTAGGGAGGGGACTGCTGTAGGCAAGGCATTCTGTAATTGTCCTTTGCAAACATACCAGAACATTTACTTGTTATCTCTTCTTTTCATCTGACATTAAAAACTGTCACAAGCAGAACGCTTATGTAAATTAATCACACATTGGTTCAGAGGCAGCATTTTCCATGTTCCTAAAATGGTATAAAGATGGAGTTTATGAGACCAAATTCATGCCAACTCCCCCCCCCCCCCCATTCCAGTAATGGCATCGTTCCACAGTGTTTAGATTTTTCCAAGCTACTGTTCATGATGATGCTAGGTTTTCTGATATTCTACTTACCTTTTCCTTTGAAACAAAAAATCTTCTGGGCCAGTCAGGGAATATGAAACAAAAGCCTTAGCTTTTTCCTTCATTTTTGTAACTTATTTTCTGTGTGACTGTGTATTCTGCAGAATGTAAGACTTTGTAAAATATTTTGTGAGCTCTGGGAGGTAACTTCTGTATGATGGTATAATACTACTGCATAACACCGTATGTATTCTGTCGCTGTTTTTTTTCCTCTGGGATTTAGTATATTCTGAAAGATCAGTTCTTTTGGCGTAGTCTCAGTTAGAGGAAGCTTAACATGAACTTAAAAGAACTATATTAACTATATAGATTTATTATATATTAATATAAATAAATTGAAGAATAAACATATTTTAAATTATATACAGGTGTCCTCATCTTGATCTATAAGAAATAAATTTTTTACAATGAGAGTCAATCACTGGAACAACCTCCCCAGGGATGCGGAAGAGCCCCCACTGCTGGAGGTTTCCAAGGTGCAACTGGACAGGGTGCTAGTAATTGCATCTGGGCTCCCTTTCCCACCAAAGGTTGGACCAGATGATCTTTGGAGGTCCCTTCCAACCTGGGCTCTTCTATGGTTCTCTGATTATTGCATGACTGAACTGCAGGGAAAAATAATTGTTTTCTAATATTTTCTTTGGCAGTAAATACTAGGGGTGTTTTAACCTAATTTTTGTTGTGATTACTAGAGAATGAAAAAGCCCCATTTTGATTTTGCCCTTTTACTTAAATACCTTACAAAAATGGACAAGATACATACTCTGAAGTTTCAATACCTTAGCCTTTCCTTTAGTAGATGAACTAGCTCATGAGGGCCAAGAGCTCTCTAACGATCTCTACATTCCTGAACTTCCTAAGGTAAAATAAATGAAAAAAAAAAAAAATAAATCAAAATGCTTAATTTCCAGAAAGAAGTGCAACAGGGGATAGACCATAGTCTCTCACCTCCAGTCAGTGACCTGCATGCTCTAAAATTCAGAAGTCACATTTTAGTAAATATGTAACTATTCAGTTACTGGGCAGGGTCTGGGGAATTTTTATCACCACTGTTTCGGGGTATTTAGTTTCTGTTGGATGGACATCAAGACTAGCAAGAGCACCATGGACTTCAGTCAGCTGAAAACACATGCAGGGTTTTGGATGCACCGAGGTTTGCACCTCTGCACCACTGCAGCGACTATGCTGCCATCAGTAATTGGATAAACATGACCTGGGGTTTGCATGTTGTTTACCCTCTTACTGTGCTGTAATTGGGAAGGAGGAAGAGAGGAAGGAGGGGGAAATCATAAGAGGTAAAAAGAAGCTTTAATGTTAGTGGAAGGCAAATGGGCTGCTGAAGCTCTGCCAAATTTTCAGTTTTGAGTTTCACTTCTGCAGAGAGAGATCTTTCTCCCAATGACAAAGAAGTCTAAAGTAAATGGCTACATGCCCAATCAGAGGCAGACCCTGTGCTGCAATATATGGCTGTTGTTCAGAGGAGCCACGTAACCAGAAGAGCAGAGTGACCCGCAGAATTGCGTAAAATTTGCATCACATTCTGCAGAGACTTCTGGGGCTTTTAGGTAATATTATCCGCAGCATGTCATTCAGAATTTGTTGCCTGCTTGTGCGATAATTAAATAGGTTTGTAAGCCTGTGAGAGTTAAAAGTGCTGTGGAAAGCTTGCTGAGACATTTGTGTAAGTAGTATTCAGACATTAACTTAAAGAGATCCCTGCCACTTTCGAAGGTAATCAGAGTAGATCACAGATATATTGTCTTCCTTTAGTAGTATGACAGTAAATGTGTAAACCAGACGTGCCTTTTTGCAGATAAGGCTCTTTTCTTGACAGACTGGAATGGACCCAAAAGCAATCTGTTTTTCACCACTTCCTATGTAAGTGAGAGTGTTGGGTATAGTGCTTGGTAAGGAGTAAGTAATTCAGGAAGAGAAATCCTGCCAGCAACTCCAGAACAAGGCAAAAGTCTCAATACAGACCGAACAAGCAGTCCTGCAGCTGGAGGGAACAGACACAGGGGTGCGGTGGCTGGATGCTCAGTTTTGTGCAGGAGCGGCTGTGCCAGCCATGCTGTACCCCTGGGATGGAGGGGATCACACTGGCTCAGTTGGAAGGTCCTGAAGGATGGGTGGCAGAAGGTGTCCTTTTTAGTAGTCACTGCCATGAGCTGGTTTTGAGAGGTTGAATCACATAAGGGGAGAAGAGAAATTTGGAAAAGCTCTTTGCTCCTCTGCACCCATGATGGCAGTCCCAACTGTTGGCAGTAAAAACAAATACCTCCTGCTTAAAACTTGGCATGGACTCATTACAAAAACAAACACACAAAATCCTGCCAGTCTCTTCTGGTGTGGAGCTAGGATTGTGCTGGTGCTGAGACATGGATGGCAACTTGTTTAAGTTAGTTGTCCTGGTTAGACTGTGCAGATTCTTGGCTGGTTTCCTGATGCAAAAACATGTCCTTTGGGCACCTCTTAGAATCATAGAATCATTTAGGTTGGAAAATACCTTCAAGATCATCGAGTCCAACCATCATCCATGCCCACTAAACCATGTCCTGAAGTGCCTTGTCTATGCGCTTTTTTAATACCTCCAGGGATGGTGACTCAACCACTTCCCTCGGCAGCCTGTTACAATGCCTGACAACCCTTTCAGTAAAGATATTTTTCCTAATATCCAATCTAAACCTCCCTTGGCACAACTTGAGGCCATTTCCTCTCGTCCTATCTCCAGCCACCTAACAGAAGAGACCATCACCCACCTCACTACAACCTCCTTTCAGGTAGTTGTAGAGAGCGATAAGTTCTCCCCTCAGCCTCCTCTTCTCTAGACTAAACAGCCCCAGCTCCCTCAGCCGCTCCTCATAAGACTTGTTCTCCAGGCCCCTCACCAACTTGGTTGCCCTCCTCTGGGCATGCTCCAGCACCTCAATGTCTTTCCTGTAGTGAGGGACTCTTCCTAGGAGCATTCCTCTTCCTCTCTGTCACCAAGCCTGTCACCTCTGTTTCTCATGAAGTAAGGCTCAATGCTACTTTCTGTTGCTGAAATCCCATCCACTCCTTGGTGTTGTAGATGGACATGTTCTTTGCTGATTAAAGCTTTGCCTTCATGCTCCAAAGCAGCCAGTGGCTCATTGCTACTGTTATTGTGACTGGCTTCATGCAATCTTAGTTATCTTGGGGGCGTTGGCATTCCCATATCACACCATCCTTAGGCAGCTGCACCCCATTAAAACATACTGGTATGGAAGCACAGGGACACAGATCTGAAGTTATTGGCTCAAAATTACCTGAACTAGAACTGGGGCAAATTTACAGATTTACTTCAAAACAAAAGAGTACAAAAGTATGAATCTTTGTTTGTTTTTATTATTATTATTATTATTATTATTACGGGTTTCTCCCAGGATTACTCATCTCTGATGACAAGCCCTGTGTTTTCATATGTTCTGTTGCTGCCAGCTGTTGGTTACCCTTTCTCCAGATTCCTTCAGGCACTGCTGCTGGGGAGACTCACCGGTCCCCGCCTGTACCAGTAAGCCTCAGGGAGTGCCTTTCCCAAAACCTTCATCTACTTCTCCGTTCTCCACCTTTCTCTCTTTCCTCCTTTGCCCCCACTCCCCCTTGCTCAGCTGTTTTACCCCCAAAACAAATAGACTGAGATGGCAGGCACAGAAGGAGCATGTTTCTTTACCCTGGTCACACCTATTGCTCTCCCTACCCATCCTTCATCACTCCCTTGGCTCAAGTTTCTGCCTCTTGTAAGACTATTTGAACTGCTCTCGCAGGAGTGACTATACTTCATGTAAACAGTCTTGAACTGGCTGGGTTATTCCAAACTGTTTAGCAGCCATAAAAGGAGATAGTAAAGGAAGGTAACTATTTGTGCGGTACTAAATGAGTTTTATGCTTCTGCAGCTTTTAATGCTGCTATCAATAGCCAGGTTAAAGTCTGGCTGAGACATCCCTAGAGCAGGACTTCAGCCACAGCTCAGGACATACTGTGCCACTACTTTTTTAAGTGTATAAAGAATAACACCAGAAAATGACTGTGGACCATGCTGATGGCAAACACAGAAGAAACAAAACAAAAAGTTTTGCAAAGAGCACCAATAATTGTGTGTGGATCACTGACAACTGCTTGTACAAGGATACAGACCTCTTCTTGGGGGGGCTATAAAATGCCTTGATAGACTTTCAGATGGTTTACAAGTATACTAGCCTATATGAAGCTGATGCAGGCAAGGTTAAGCAGTCAGGCTTCAAGGAAAAGGAGTAACAGGAAAGGATAATAGGCAAGATACATTAGACAGGAGAGATGTGGAGGGATTTTTCAGCATTAGGGCAACTAAGTAACAGAATAGGCATGTATTTGCTGTCAGTTGTGTTGTGTTATCCTTTACTTATTATATGCTTAAGGTTCCATTAAAAGTTCTTTTAAAGCTACTATTCTGAAGTAGCTGATTTCTCTGGGACAGGTTTCTTGACCTCAGAAATAAACTAGGGTAAACAGAAGTTCATCACCAGTATTACTACATCAGTTTGGAGATATGCTTTTAAAGTCAAGCAAACATCCTGAAATAATCACCCTGATTATATCTGCAGCTTGGATACCTCCAAGAAACCACACCTACACCACAAATTTTTGCCCTCATAGCTGCAATAGCTGGAGACATCATTTATGGCCAGTGTATTTTTGTTGACTAAGTCTCTCATGCAGAGCAGTTATACCAGGAAAAACATGTTTTTCCATGTACGATGTCAGGGAGCAGTAAGGGCCAGCTGCTTCCCAAGGGATGGGGAGATGTGGGGATCCCCAGGGGACTGGCTGGGTAGGGGCTTCCCCAGCCAGGGCCCGTCCCACCACCTGCAGTGAGGGAGCTGGGCAGACTGGGGGGCAGCCGGGCACACACCCCAGCACAGGGCATCGGGCAGCTCCATGGGGATGGGGACGAGCTGAGGCCAGGCTGGGATTTCAGCCTATGGGTGGGGGTCAGGATCAGGCCCAGTGAGGGGAACCAGCGTCAGACAGAGCCCCGTGATCACCGGGCCCATGGGCTGAGGGGTGACCCAGGTGAGGTTGGTCAGGGCCCTTCAGGCTGATTGATGCCCCAGGGCCCTGACGTACGGTATGGTTTGCTTGGGTCCTCGAGGGAGAGAGAATGATGTCGATTTACCCGTTCAGGTTGTGTCAGTGTCGGGTGCATGTTGTCACTACGATACATGCAATGCCTTCGGTTGGGAGCTGAGCCTGCATCCCACCAGAGGCAGGTATCTGGTAAGACACAGTAGTATCTGACCTGGGCTCGGCGCTGTGCTCTCAGGAGCCAGGAGATGCTGGCTCCTCAAGCTCAGCATGGCTGAGGGCTTGCGACACATGCTGCAGCTCTCTTTCCTGGATGTGTTACAAAGGGTGCTCTTCCCCTCAAAGTGAGGTTTTCCCATCATTGAAAAAGGAGCAGAACTAAAAAACATGATTTCTAGCATCAGCCTTGTGCCAAGGCCCATCCTTTCCATGCAATGGATGCACCTCCATCATGAGCTCTGATGCGCAGGTTCATGTGTGGAGTGACAAGGAAGTGGAGGGTAGAAAAGTTTTCCCTTGGAAATGTACCCACACCAACACCTCTGCTCTACAGTTGCAACTGAAGGGGTGTAGGAGCTAGGTAGAAAGGGCTTTGTATATCATTTTATGCTGCCTTTCTGGACTTTATAAAGAACCTCCTCCCAGTGCTCCTTCTTCTGTGCCGAAGCACTCTGTATCAGCCCATACGCCGAACTGCAGTACACACGGTACTGCCTCCCCACGCGGGTCCACCCTTTCCAGTTTCTGTTCCTTCTCCACTTGTTCAGAATCAGGAGACGCAATAATTTGCAGACTTAGTAATTCACTGATAATGTGTGCGCATGGCAGGGACGCAGCTTTTGGAAGTATTTTGCTCTGCACGAGAAGGAAACGCCCCACTGCACACTGGTGAAAGGTTTACAAGCGGCCAAGTTTCATTTTTACAGCTGAGTTAAAAAAAAAGTTTCGTTTTCTGTCTTGTGACTGGTTTGACAAGCACACCCCTGGCTTGCAAACAGATGTTGCAAAGACTGTTTGTTGTGCCAGTGTTTCAGTCGGAGTTCCTTCCAAGCCGAAAAGCAGTGTTTTCCACTTTCTGCACCAGAATTGAGGTGCGTTGGTCCTTGGTTTCTCTGCACTGAAGTGAAACACCCCTAAATAACGATGACAGGGAGTTCAGAGGTTACAAAAAATGCCAGGTACAGTAGTCCCCATCAGCCACTCATTCCTCCCAACATTTCTGTTCTGTTGATTCACACAAGCACTTTTGCCTGAGTAAGAACTGCAAAATCCCACCCATGGACTTTGACTTCTTTAAGTCACTTAGCAAACAAGATTACACTGGGGAGCATGCAGTTTTCCCATCTCGTATCGATGCAGCTCCAAAACTACAATTGTGGCTGTACTTTTGACTACCTTTTTTCTAAAGTGGCTTTGCCCGTCACTTTGACGCATTCCACTTGGAGCAAAGTGATAAAAACACCCACGCTAAGGTTAACGTTACTTCGTTTCTCCAGTCCCTAAATTGGTAGCAGGAAAATTTATGTGAAAACTCAGCGCAGAAGATGGATTAGCAGAAATTCATTCTTATATGAGAATGTGGTGGGTTGACCTTGGCTGGATGCATGGTGCCCAGGAAGACGCTCTATCACTCCCCTCCTCAGCAGGACAGGAGGGGAGAAAATAAGATGGAAAAAAGCTCGTGGGTCAAGATAAAGGCAGTTTAATAAAGTAAAAGCAAAGGCAGCGTGTGGAAGCAAAGGAAAACAAAAGGTTTATTCTCTACTTCCCATCAGCAGGCGATGTCCAGCCACTTCCCTGGAAGTGGGGCTTCAGAATGCATAGTAGTTGCTCCGGAAGACAAATGTTGTAATAACGAATGCCCCCCCCCCGCTTCCTCCTCCTTTCTCTTAGCTTTTACTGCTGAGCAGATGTCATATGGTATGGAATATCCATTTGGTCAGCTTGGCTCAGCTGTCCTGCCTATGTCCTCTCCCAAGATCTTGCCCACCCCTAGCCCGCTGGTGAGGGGGGACGGGGACGGACTTTGGAAAGACAGTGTTGAGGCTGCGTGAGCACTGCTCAGCCATGGCCAAAACACCGGTGGGTTATCAACACCTTTGTAGTCAGCGACACGGAGGACACCTGCAGAGCACCGCAGGGGCTGCCGGGGGGGGGGGAGAAGTGAAGTAACACCATCCCCGCCAGAGCCAACGCAGAGATGTGCAGACGACGATATCTGATGACAGAGAAAAAGCCGATTAGAAATGTGGTTCACAGAGAAGTGAATTATTGAACGCTCTCTTGTAAAGTATTCATCTTTGGCTTATTGAGCCGCTTTCCCCCGTGTGAAAAGACACGGGGAAATGATGGATTAGGAAAGAATGTTGCAACAGGAGAAGACTTGACTCCCTAGTTTTCCCTTGAACCGTGGAAGACCAAAGCAGTAGTGGCTCCTTCCCCTGAGCAGGGGTTGTCTTGAGACATCTCCGGTGACAGTAAGGCGCCTCGGGACGAAAGGGTGACGGAGGCGGGGACGAACGCCGATTTTCCACGTACGCTGAAGACACCGCTACGTCATTTAAAAAAGATGGCATGGACACTCCCGCTGCGGTGGGAGCACGCAGCCAGCCCGCAGGTTTCTGCGTGTGCTCTGAGGAGACGGTTGCCTGCCACCAACCCCCCGCTCTCCGCCGCCACCCCCTCCCCGGGACCCCCGGGGGGCGGGGCCACGATCTCGGTTTCGATTCCCCGCGCGCGCCCTCCCCACTCCCGAGGTGACGCGAGCGGGGGGGGGTTAGCGGGGTGTGGGCGGGGCGCGGGGCGCCCGTGTTTAGGGGCGGCGGCCGGCGCGAGTCCCGGGTGCCTCGGCGCGCGGCGGCGGCGGGCAGGTAGGTGCGCGCGCGCGCAGCGCCCACCCCCCCCCCCCCCGGAGTATGTGCGCGGGTGAGCGGCGGCATCGGGGGCATCGGCCGCCCCGTGCCCACCCGCCGGCACGGCAAAGCCGCCGCTCCGTGCGGGATTTGGGGGTGCCCCCGCCCGCCCTGCGCGGCTCTGCCGGCAGGCGTGCCTGCATGTATGCATGCCTGCATGTATGCATGCCTGCATCGCGCGGTTCTCCATGCGCTGCACAGCTCCGCGCGCACCGCAGCGGGAGGCGTTGCCCCTTGGGGGTGGCTTCCCACCCGGGTCGAGCTGGCGTGAAGTTCCGAGCCGGGAGGCTCCGGCAGTTCGGGAGAAGGGGTCGTGCTTCCCTGAGACGGGGCGCGGGGTTTGGCGGGCGGGGTGGCGGGCGGCGAGGGGGGCTGCGCTGGCTGGGAAGCCCGCCGGGGAATGCGTGGGGGTGGTTGGAGGAGAAGAAGGGAAGAGTGCATTCCTGCTCCGGCCGGGCATCTGGGAGGTTGTGTTGGCCTGGTACGGCTTGCGGGGAGGAGGTGGGGGAGAGGTGGTGATGAATCCGTGCTTGAAAAGAAGAAAGAGGACTCCTCTGGCACAGCCCTGAGCTAAGCATTGTCTCCAGTGGTTTGGGATCCCTTCCCTGAGAGAGAAACTCTTGTACGAGGTCGTGGAGTGGTCACTTAAAAAAACAGACTTCGTCGTTTGAAGAGGAGTTTCGGCACGGTGTGCGCTTCGGGAGGGGAAAAAAGCAAACAGGTCTCTCTCATCAGTCTTTGTATTTTTTTTGCCCACTTTACAGAAAATGAACTTCAGGCTGATACGGTGGGTTTATTGCAAATGGGAAGAGGCTTTGCTTTCCCATGAAAACATGCAGGAGGGAGTGTTTCCTACCAGTATTTTTACCAGCATGCAATTAAACTTGCCAAGCGTTGGCTGTGAACTGCACAAGCTTGAAAACCTTGCTCTTAGCAGAATCTTGATGTTTTGGGTTAGTGGGGGGTTTTTTTCATTCCAGATGTGATACCATCTTGAGCTAATCTATACAAAGGAAATATTGAGGCTGTTTGTCGCCATTGCTTTCATACGCAGTCAGCTTTGTTTGATGACAGGAACATTGCTAGGCTGAGCAAACAACTGCAGCAGTGTAAACACCTCCCTCTTGGACTGAGTTAGGTCTTGCATGGCTGAGCTAGACTAAGGATTTCAAGATTGCTGTTATTTCAGAGGATAAGAAGCAGGGTTAACTTCTTCCACTGTTTCCTGAGGTTTTGGAGTTTTTTTGTTTTGCAAAGCAGTAATGATGCTGTGTAGATAGAATATTGAAAATGTTTTTGCATCAGTTTTTCCCTGTGTAAAATGGGAGATGCAAGTCCTTTCTTAGTTTACTGATTACGGAAATCATAAGTATATATATGTATATACAGAGTTTTTCTTGAAAATGCAACTCTACAACTTGCCTTAGTCGTATGTTCTCTTAGGTGTAACTTGTTATTGGTAGGTTACAAAGAGGGGAGAATTCATTTGAAACTGAAAGCAAAAAAAGCCTGTTTTGTTTCACTTACCAAAACAGGATATGCTGGGGAACAAGGCCAAACTGTCACCAGTGCGAGCTGTGAAGCAGTGTTCAAGGAAAGCTACTCCACATGTGCTCGGTGTGAGCTCAGCTTGCAAGGAAAGGCAGAAGGATGTTCCAAGATGCCACCTTAAATCCAGGATGGTGTGTCGTGGCCTTGTGTCAAGACCTTTGTTGCCAAATTAATCAGCAACTTGTTGAGGTGGTCTTGCCTATAAACTGAGAGAGCTGTGATTTTTTTTTTTTTTTTTTTGTCTTTCAGTAATGTTATTTTTCCTTGTAATTTTTCTAGGGGGCTTCCCAAAATGGGGTGTAATTTCAATAACATGATGTCCTGGTTTCGGCTGGGGTAGAGTTAATTTTCTTCCTAGCAGCTGGTACAGTGCTGTGCTTTGGATTTAGGATGAGAAGAATGTTGATAACACACTGATGTTTTCAGTTGTTGCTAAGTAATGTTTAGACTAAGTCAAGGACTTTTCAGCTTCTTGCACTGCCCAGCCAGCAGAGGCTGGGGGTGCAGAGGAAGCTGGGAGGGGACACAGGCAGGACCGGTGACCCAAAGTGGTCAACGGGATATTCCATACTGTATGATGTCCTGCCCAGTAGATGAATTTGGGGGAAAGCTGGCTGGGGGCTGCTGCTCGGGAACTGGCTGGGCATTGGTCGGTGGGTGGTGAGCAATTGCGTTGTGCATCACTTGTTTTGTATGTTCTAATTCTTTTAGCATTATTATTATGATGATTATTATTGTTATTTTCCCTTTCTTTTCTGTCCTATGAAACTGTCTTTATCTCAACCCACGAATTTGATGGGGTTTTTTTTCGATTCTCTCCCTGCTATCCCACTGGGAGGGGGGGAGTGAGTGAACAGCTGTGTGGTGTTTAGCTGCCTGCCGGGTTAAACCACGACACATGAAGATACCTTATGGACAGGCTCAGGACATCCCAAGTGGTCTGTAGGAGTCAGTCTGTCAGGTTTCTGTTGCTCTCTTCATGGATGTAGAACTCCGGTTTCACTGGGAGCTCTCATGGTATGAAGCAGATAAAGAGCCGGTGTCGTGGGGTGCACGCACCCATCTCGTTTTGTGGAAAGTGTTGTCTTGTTCTTGGTGATGTGCTTTTGATTTCCATTTCCTTGCTATGATGCTTCCTGGCCTAGTACCTTTCCTGTGTGCAAGTCAACTACAAATCCCTACTCTAGAGGATTTATTTATAACATTTTAGTAGTGTCCTTGTCTTGAGTTTTGCTTGGATTACTGAGAGTCAGCAGGGCTGGCCCAGTACTTCTAGCCAGGTTTGGGTCCTGTTTCTGTGGTCTTGTTTGCTGGTGATGCATCTGAAGAGGAACTGAGCTGCTAAGCAGCATCAGCTTTGTGAGTTTGGTATGTGGCTAGCTGGAGGCATCAGGCAGCTAGGCTTAGTTATTAGTAATAATTGCTTTATAACAGTTTGCATAAACAGAAACCAGTGTTCAGTGGTAATCTGGAGAAGGAGGACCTTGGGAGGTCATTCAGGCCAGCCCTGCTCAGGGCAGGGTCCTGGGCCAGAGCTTGAGTTTTCTTGTGTTTGTATTCTACTTGCTCTCTCCCCTTGTTTTACCCTTACGTAGCACACTTCTCTTCCTTATCTGGTTTGGACATAGTGTTTGAGGTATTAACAGGCCATTGAGATGTCTGTGTTAATCATATCCTTGGGTGCATTTGCCAAATGTTGGTAAGGATTTATGTCTTGTTTCTGACAATGTCTATACTGTACAACCATCAGTTTACTACAGAGCATGTTTCCAGGGGAAAACTTGGTATGAAACGAAGAGGAGCCTGGGATGTTCTGTCTCGCTCGGTGCACCCACAGCCGTTTAGTATCTCTTGAAAGCACAGCCAGAACTCAGAAGTCTCACAGCGGACTTTCAAAATACAGATGTAGTGCTTGCATGCTAGACCCAGTGCGGGTATGAATCCCGTCTCAAGAGTGAGATGTGCTTTGTGCTGGCAAGATGCACTGATTCAGGATGGTACTGTACTGGCGGAGCTACGAAAAGGTAGGCTGAATTCCCCTAGTACTAGTTCTGCCTGAAGACTTAGGAGAGAAGGGTATCTGGAGGAGCAAAACTCCGAAAGTGGTTGTCCTGATTTCGGCTGGGATAGAGTTAATTTTCTTCCTAATAGCTGGTATAGTGTTAGGTTTTGGGTTCAGTATGAGAAGAATGCCGATAACACACTGATGTTTTCAGTTGTTGCTAAGGAATGTTTATGCTAACTCAAGGATTTTTCAGTTTCTCATGCCCAGCCAGCAAGAAAGCTGGAGGGGCACAAGAAGTTGGGAGGGGACACAGCCAGGGCACCTGACCCAAAGTGGCCAAAGGGGTATTCCATACCATGCAATGTCATGCCCAGTATATAAACTGGGGGCGAGTTGGCCTGGGGGGGTGGCGCAGATCACTACGTGGGACTAACTGGGCATCGGTCAGCGAGTGGTGAGCAATTGCATTGTGCATCACTTGTTTTGTATATATTCCAATCCTTTTATTGTTATTATTGTCATTTTATTATTAACATTATTATTTTCTTCCTTTCTGTTCTATTAAACTGTTCTTATCTCAACCCAGGAGTTTTACTTTTTTTTCCCTGATTCTCTCCCCCATCCCACTGGTGGGGGGGGGGAGTGAGCGAGCAGCTGCGTGGTGCTTAGTTGCTGGCTGGGGTTAAACCACGACAGTGGTGTTTAGGGTTGTTTGTTTTCAGTTATGGAGATTGTGTTCAGGTCTCCAATTCAGACTGAAACAACCTGATAAAGTTTTCTCTCTATCCATTCACCTAGGAAATTGTTTTCTTTGTCCTTTTGGAACTGAACACAGCTAGAGAGATGCATGCTGTCTTCACCTCTGGAGTACTGCGATGCATAGGATACTGGCCAGCTGTAGGGCCGAGAAGCAATAAAGAAACTTCATTTGGTCCAATTTGTGCTAAGTTTAGGGCAACATACACCGATAAGAAGCTATTATCACAATGCTGCTCTCTCTGCTTGCCCTACTCTATTTCAAATTTGCTCTAGAATCTCATTCTTTGTTTTGAAAGTCATACTGGGTTTTACTGGGAGCAAAAGGTCTTTTAGCACTTCCAAGCTCTGGTACAGATCTGGCAATATGACTTGGTACAGAAATGGTTTGGGGGTGGGGGGTGTTGGTTTTTTTTGTTTGTTTCATAGGGCAGAGTGAGAATCTATCTAATGATAGGCTATCCCTATCTATCTGAATCTATCTATCCCTAACGATAGGGATGTCTGATGAGAAGCTACCTAAATGATAGGCTTTTCATTTGAATTGACCAGCTTCTCCAAGGTGACCTGACATATTTTACAAGGGCTGAACACATTCTCCAGGAGATACTGCCTGAACATTCAATTAAAATGTTCAGATAATCTCACAAATACCGCTACAACTTTTTCCAGACTAAACAGATCCATGCAGATGGCCGTGTCTAAATCTCAACTTCTTTCCCCTCTTCTGCATGAGATTTCTTAATGTGTCAGCTTATGGCCTGACCAGTTATAACCTGTTCATCCTGATTGCAGAACTTGTATTTTTGTCTCTGCTGTTTCTTCAAGGCCTCCTCTGAAAGTACAGGTGATTTCAAGATTTTTCATTCACCATTTCAGCATTTGATGGAAAAGCAAAGCTCCTGAAAGAAGCACAGTTTTCTGCTTTTCACTGTCAGGGTTATGCTTATATGCATTCAAAGGAGGCTGCATTCTGTAAATATGTCTTTGGTAGCTGCTGTTGTTATTGTCAGGAAAGCAAATAAAACTGGCTAGCAGGTAGAGCATTGCATCTTCAAGTTATGGCTGGCTAGAGCCTTCTCATCCTATATTTTTCCTCTTTTCTTGGGCCTGCCCTGACATACATCTATACCAGGACATACTGAACGTGTTACTCGGAAGACCTATATGCAGTGTCCTTTTGCTGGATGACTGCAGGACTGCCTGGATGGACGGTGCCAGTGGTGGGCATGTGGCTGGAGGGGTCCCTCTGATGTAGCAGCTCGAGGTGACATGGCAATTCCTTCTTGGTGGCACCATGCTCTCTGAGCCAGTGTGCTTTTGTTGGGCAAAAGCTAATGAGAGCCTGGAGGTTTCCTGATGAGAAAACATGCATTATTCAAATCCTGATGAAATGTATTTAGTTGTCACTCAACCACAGTTTAGATATGTTGTTGGGCTTTTTCTCTCCCTACCTGGTAATGTCTTCCTGTTAGGTTAAGGGGGAAGAAGGAGAGATTATTTATTTCTCTGCTTAATAGGAAGGAGGAATGCACAACCCTTAGAAGTCAGATTTCCTGGAAATAGGAGGATGCTAATTTTTACCACCATTTTAATTCAGATGCAGAGCTCCCCAGATTGGTATACTTCATTTGTTACTTGCATTATGGAAAGCTACTGTGCCTCAAGAATAAAAACATTATTGTACCACCAAGTGATGCCATAGGGACAGAACCTTAAAGCTTAACTTTCAGTATCAACAATAATTAAAAGCATGGCTGTGTAGACCTTCCACTCTTTCTCTGTGAATAAGCAGTGTCACACAGTTTCTCATTTAAATCGTGTAAACCAGATGCAGACAGAACAAAGCAACTGCTTGGGTTCATTCTCAGATTTATAAAGTTTTTAGTGTTGCCAACCTCAGATGTTCAGAAAGCACAAGCTGGCCTCTTGAGACTGATAGCTGGCATAAGGAAAACAACATTTTTCAAGAATGACAAATGGGTTTTCTGGGTAGTCTCTGTTTGTGTTTTCAAGCTTATCTGCTGAAGCAAGAGGAGTCAAAACTTGGCCTTGTAAACTCCCCAAACTGCCCTACTTCTGAGGACAGTCAGACTGAAGCTGTTCAGTGGGGCACCGACTATTACAATAATGTAAGAGTTGGCAACATGCGAAGTAAATGGGCGTTTTGCCCACTGGCAGCGCTAGGGGTTGGAGCCGATTGTTTCTGACTTAACTGTATAATCTTTTGTTTTAATTCTCTGAGTAGAAATTAATCTGCTTCATCTTGCTGTCACCGTCATGCTGGTGGCCTCAGGAACCATTAAAAAAGTGAACAGAAGCAGACCATCTTGTCTGGGTTTTTTTGTTTGGTTGTTTATTTTCTTTGAAGGACAAGGTCTCAACAATGCACTTGGAAGGGTGTCCCAGACCTTAGGGTGTCCCTGTGATACAGTAGAGGTTGAAGGTTAGAAAAAGAAAAGCTGAACAGAAGCATAAGTAATTAAAACTAAACTGGGAGCTTGGTGAATTTATGATCTTTACTGAAAAACCACAACTAGGACTTTGCTTGATAGGTAAGGCTGGAAAAGATAAGAACTTTTATCCTTACTTCTGTCCTTGTAGATAATTTAGCTTGAAGTACCATATGGGTAGCATCACTAATGTAAACTTGAGAAGCACTAACAAAGGAAAGCATAACTTTCCTTATGATAAGATTGTACTAACAAGCACTCCTTAGGATAATTGGTTCCAAAATATATGAAGGACCATACTGCGCAGAATCCGTTGAAAGGGGTCAGGTAGCGGACAAGTGAGGAGGACTGTGGAAGACCACCAGAGGACTCCTGAAGACCACCATAGAGCCTGAAGAACATTTACATGTGCTAATAATTTCCCAGAAAATTAATGAATATGTATAACAAGTCTTGGAAATCTAATGAATATGCATATAGAACTTGTATATAAACTATATGACTAGACCTGGCGGGTGTGCACAATAGGTGGAGCAATGCCCCATGTACTCAGTGCTGCAATAAAGAATGCCTGCTTTCTAAAACTCCAAAATTGAGTCTTAGAGAGTTTCTGAAGTGCCGACTTACGGTAACACCTGCACATTTATGTGTTTCATGGACTCCATAGCTTAGGAGAAGTTCCCACTTAATGAGGGGAACCTGTCTTACTCTACTGTTTGTGGCTGCGCTGGAGTTAATTTTCCTCATAGTAGCTCATATGGCGCTGTGTTTTAGATTTGTGACCAAAACACCACTGACAACTGTTGCTGAGCAGATTTTGCACAACGTTGGGGCATTCTCTGTTTCCTGCTTTGCCCCCCCCAGTGACTAGATTGTGGGTGCCCAAAGGGCTGGGAAGGGACACAACCAGGTGGATGGCCCAAACTGACTGAGGGGATAGTCCATCTCATGTAACATCATGCTCAGCAATAAAAAGGGAGAGGAGGGGGCTTAGGGAGATCAGCTATCCCTAGCTCGTGAACTGGCTGGTCATCAGTCTGTGTGTGGGAGGTGGTGAATGATGCCTTTGCATCACTTGTTTTGTTTTCTTTCTCTCTTCTTCCACTGCTCTTTTGCTTATTAAACAATTTTTGTCTTGACCCACAAGTTTTCTTGGTTTTACTCTTCCTTTCCTCTTTCCCCGTCCCACTGGGGATGGGGGGGAAGCGAGTGCTTAGCTGCTCTCCAGGGTTAACCCACAGCACTCGCTAGGACAACATCTTTCTGTAGTTGTATTCAGATGCAGTTATGACCTTTACCTGTGCTGGTTAAGCCACAGTAATAGACAACATTTTTGTTTAATGCTCGCCATGCTCAGTAGACTTTATACAATAGGTCTTCAGTTAGTCCACTAGTTTTGAGTTAAAATTGTTTGTACTTCAGGAAGATGTTAGGCAATAGCAAGACATGCTGTACTAGTCAGCACAGCGATTCTTTGGATCATTAACTTAGATGTCAGAATTGCATGTCTGCGTATCTCTTGGGTCTGTAAACTTGGGTGTAGTTGCTAAAGCCTGCAGCACACATCCCAGTTATTTAAATGACCGACACTTTGGGGTTTTGGCTGGGAAACTCCAGTGCTGGAAAAGGATGGGAATCTGTGTTCTGCTGGAAATCCTGCCACCTGAAGCAGGGAGGGGATGCTGCCTCCTGATCTGAAACAGGGAGCTCAGTTCCAAAATTTCCCAGCACAGTACACATTTGGAAGTATTGCTGTATTGTGGGAAAAACAATCCTTTAAACGTCAAGTAAATACCTTTTATTTGTAATTGTACTTTAAGTGAATTCCAGGGAAAAGTAAGGTAAATATAATTCTGGGTAAAAATTTCACCCTAAGTAGAAGCATAACCTTCTTAAAAATAAGAAAAAGCTTGAAATTCAACTATGATTTAGAAAACCACAGTTTAATGTGTATTCCTACATGAAGAAGCTCCTGTGTAGTTGAACTGCTTTGGTATTATTCTTGGTGCAAATCATTTATCTAACCTTCTGATGCTAAAAAGTTGAAAGCTGAAAGAATTACAAAAATATGTGGTAGAACCATCTTTTAGCACTTGCTTTTTATTCTTTGCACTGTTGCTCTATTTTTTTCCTTTTCTTCTCAATAGTGCTCATACTGTGCAGTGTAAAAAGAAGTCCCACTTACACTATGAGTACACTTAATTTGCTGTCTGCATAAGCAGTATTTTTAAAATACATGCTGTATGCATATTGCTCAATGAAGTGATGATTTAATTTGCCTAGGGTAAATTCATAATTACTCCTCTCGTGTGACTGGTCCTCGTACCTCCCCCATGTAGATGGGACCTATTTTTCTTCAGTTTAGTTTATAGCCAGGAATTTCA
Source organism: Buteo buteo (assembly GCF_964188355.1). Classification (NCBI taxonomy): domain Eukaryota; kingdom Metazoa; phylum Chordata; class Aves; order Accipitriformes; family Accipitridae; genus Buteo; species Buteo buteo. Next base: position 59,298,653 of record NC_134172.1, on the reverse strand, counting down.
TCTGTTCTTGGTGCTTCCCTAGAATTAGCAGGTGTTGTTTGGATTGCAGACATCATCACAGAGTGTTTATTTGTTTAATTAAAACATAACATCCAACAGGCCTTTTCCCAGCCAGCCTGAAGCAGTCTGGATCTCAGCTTTGTGGTTGCACCTGGTTCTTCCGCAGTTGCCTCTTCAGAGTTTTGGGCTGCTGCTCTCCTGTCTGCTTAGTGTAGGATGGCCTCTTGCACTTGGATAAATGAGGGAGGCACAGTGCCATCCATAGCGAGTCTCTTTGTGCCTCTGTGTTCACAATACAGTGCTGATTCTTGACGTTTCAGGTTTGTCATGAGGAGTACTATAGAGAAAATAGGTCAGTAGTATTTCTTGGTTTGTCCGTAGGTTCATATACCTAGTTTGCTTTGTTGGGAAGAGATCTTGCAGATTGTGTGTCCTGGTTTCGGCTGGGGTAGAGTTAATTTTCTTCCTAGCAGCTGGTACAGTGCTGTGCTTTGGATTTAGGATGAGAAGAATGTTGATAACACACTGATGTTTTCAGTTGTTGCTAAGTAATGTTTAGACTAAGTCAAGGACTTTTCAGCTTCTTGCACTGCCCAGCCAGCAGAGGCTGGGGGTGCAGAGGAAGCTGGGAGGGGACACAGGCAGGACCGGTGACCCAAAGTGGTCAACGGGATATTCCATACTGTATGATGTCCTGCCCAGTAGATGAATTTGGGGGAAAGCTGGCTGGGGGCTGCTGCTCGGGAACTGGCTGGGCATTGGTCGGTGGGTGGTGAGCAATTGCGTTGTGCATCACTTGTTTTGTATGTTCTAATTCTTTTAGCATTATTATTATGATGATTATTATTGTTATTTTCCCTTTCTTTTCTGTCCTATGAAACTGTCTTTATCTCAACCCACGAATTTGATGGGGTTTTTTTTCGATTCTCTCCCTGCTGTCCCACTGGGAGGGGGGGAGTGGGTGAACGGCTGTGTGGTGCTTAGCTGCCTGCCGGGTTAAACCACAATGTTATGTTAGCAGGTTGTGAAGTTACGCATTGTTACTGGTTTTGTTCCAGGCCTGCTAATGCCTGGATAATAAGTAAATCTGTGCATTCCTTTTTGGTGAATTAATCTTATTTAATAGTACTGAGATTTGTGAGATTCATACAGGTTATTACAGGTAATGGAAATGGCTTTTAATCATAAATCCATTTATGAAGAATGTTTCTACACAAGGTTTTAGCATTGGATTTTTCTTGTGGTCTGTGATTTTTATGTGCTGTTTCTCAACAGACATAGCTGTTTTTCCTCTTGTATTTGTTTCCTTCACCTAGCTGCCTGACCATGTGATTAGTTTTATGTAATTTCATAATTTTAATGGTGACATATTTTTTCAATCAATTGCAGTTGATGCCTGTTTCAGCCTTTGTTTTCTTCAGGTGCTTGCTATATTCATTTTAACAACTGTTTTAAATCTGATTCAGGGTTCGCATGCACTATTAATATATTTACGGTATTTTCATGAAGTAATCAAATTTCAATGCAGTTTTGTATAGATTGGATTACTCAATATCTAGCCAGAGAGGCTGGACAAAAAAATTATAAAGATTAATAAAAAGATAGTAAATGAGTTTTGTGTTTAGTTGAGATGTATAGCTTCATGTATTTCTTAAGCATATGAACTCTGTTTGTTCTCTTGGATATTTCCTGCCACATCCAGTGTGTGTGCACACATTTAAATAGTTTGAAATCTTAATCTAAAAAATATGGTTTAAGACATGAGGAGAAAAACTGAAAAAATTGCATGGCAGTGGTAGATCTGGTTAGCTGAGGTTGATTAAAAAATAGATGGGAAGTTGAGGCATCAAAGATGAGGCTGTCACCTGTGTTATATTTTACTGTTCCAACTGCAGCAAACAAAACAGATGTGTTCTGTTGTCCTCCTTTTCAAATACGCAAAAACTAAGGTGAAAATTTAAGTGGATTTTAGGGAAAGAAGTGTCTCATAAATCAGTGCTTTTGTTTGATTAATTTTTTTTTCTCTTAATTAGCATGGATGCCATGGAATATGCCCAGCTTATGCGACAAGCTGGAAACCAGGATTTTAAAAATGGAAATTACTCTTTGGCCATCAGAAAGTACGATCAAGCTCTACATATGCTCGGTTGTTTAATGCAGTGGGTCCCGTAAGTATTCTTGAATTACCAGATGTAAATTGTAAGACAGGTTTGAAATTTGTACAGTAGTACAGTTAGCTCAGAACTGTATTTCTTGCCCTGACACCTGATTTTCTTTTCTCTTTTGTCACACTCTTCAGTGTACCAGTTTTATAAATAAAGAGGAATTGCTCTTCCTGACATATATGTGGAAGATTAGTTAGTGACTGTAATCTGAATATTTTTATATAAGCATCCATTATAAACTAGTGTAATTAAAGCTGAAATAAATTTTCCATAAATCGTGTTGGTTTCTGTTAAAATACTTCTGTTTCTTAGCTGACATGCTGTGGATTAATCTTGCTGTAATTCTGCCATGTACTGGTCATGTCTGTGGGCTGTTGTAACATGGGTCTTCTGATTATCTTTGAAATGATTCATGCAAGTTACTTTGTTATTGCTCTTTGGTCTTTCTTGGTATTCTCAGATTTGTTAAAAAATAATTTTTCAGCAGAAGAGTTCTTTGGGTATTTCTTTCCAAATGTTAAGTGCTTGTTTTTATTAGTTAACATCATTTGCTAATGTTATTAGTGATTAAATAGTTGAGTATTATGTTAACTATTAAATATTCATTACTACCATGTATTAACACTGCTGTTAACCTAATTTAACACCAGCCATTCATTTATTTTGACTATTAGCCATTTAAACTAAGTAGTCAAATAAGTCTGGAGCACATGCAGGGAGGAGGACCAAACGAGGACAGAGCCGAGCAGGCTACCTCCAGCGCCTGCCCATTGCAAGCAGTGGGATTTTGTTATACCACAGGGACCTGCTCCTGAGCGTCTCCTTTCCCCTTGCCATAGGTAGCCTTGTCAGGATTTGCTCGCATGCAAGAGTGTGCTCTGAACACAGTCAGTGTAGTTGCAGCAACTTTCTTGAGTGTAAATTAGTAGATAGGAATAAGATGAAGGATGCCGCTCTGTGGCATGTACTGTTTGTTTGAGCACAGGAAAGACAGACTTTCCAGGCTCCCCAGTACACCGTGGACTGTAGTCCTGTAATTTGCATGCAGCTTTTTCCAGAAACTCTTGGATCCAGCAGATGTTTTATATACCTTAGTACATTATTTTCTCTAAAATACATTATTTCTTAGCTGGTATAAATGTGGATAATTCTGTTGACTTCATCAACTGGTGATACAGTAAAATGCGTTTAGGTTGTTTTTTGGTGACCAAAATATGTTTAGCATTCTTTCCATCTAGCAGCTTCCATTCATGTGTCTCTTTTCTCCCATTCTTGGCCACTGGTTTTCACTGAGCCATATCTAGGTGTGTCGAGATGGTCTAATCTCTTTCTAAATCCTCATACTGCTTTATTCCTGTGGGTTGGCTTTCTGCTTCAGAGGAGACCAGGATATCACTAAGGGTATCACTATGGTATCATTTAGGATGTCACTAAGAGATTTTATAGCTGATGTTCAAATGATCTTTATTTTCTACAACTCTATTTTTACCTTTAATTTTGTTAGGTAAATCTTTAGCTTAGCACAAGCACTACATAGCAACAACTAAAACATCTGTGTGTTTTCAACATTATTCTCACACTAAATCCAAAGCACAGCACTGTACCAGCTGCTAGGAAGAAAATTACCTCTATCCTAGCTGAAACCAGGACATAGACTTTTTTCTTTTTTTCTTGTTGCTAACTGTAAAGTACAATGCCGCCTTCTTCAAGCAAATAAACAGTTATGCTAAAAACATATTTTTAGGTGTTCCAGGGACATAGCTGTGTTACACTGCAACAAATCAACTGCCTTGTACAGTCTTGGTAAATGGAGAGAAGCAGTGTTTTCAGCCTACCAGAGCTTACACTGGGATCCGGAGTATGTTAAGGTATTCAGATGTTTAAGCTGGCAGTTTTTGCATGCCTTATTTTTTAAAACAATTGTGAATATCTGCTTTTTATTATGTTTTGATTTTGAGGTGTGATAAGCAAATATAGCATATAATTCCAGAATTGGTGTCTGACTCTGTGCATGAGCATCAGAATTACTACTGTAATAGTACTTTTAATAAAATGAAGCAGCTCTCTTTTGTACCAGGAGATGCTGGTTATTTCTGGGTCCCAACAAGAGAGGCACCAATGCTTTGAAGAAAGATAACTATTTTATTAATATCCCAGACAAGGCGATAGCAAGGAATAAAATCTTACGTGCCGTTGTGATGCTGGAGACCTGGGAATGATGCAGCACCGGCCAGGTCTCTGGTCAGTCAATGGCACACTGCACAGATCCTGTCCGTGGTGAGGCTCACCAGCTCTGTGTTCACTTGTAGTCTTGCAGAGCCTTGGTCATGGTACAGATTCATCAGTCACGGACAACAGTCAGGTGTGGAATGGGGACTTAGCTTTGAAGGCTCCCTTGGGCACTGTGCCCTGATATTCTTTAAACGTTAATAAGCCTGCAGTTCCTGGGAACAGTGTGTGGTGATCAAGGTCATATTGTATTTCCAGTGGACAGAACAATACACTACACATACGCTTGTGATTAAGTACACATTGACTCAAAGACTCATCTGTTAGGAATAAGTAGTGGTTGTACAGTATTTATGATATGGAGGCATACACTTGGATTGACTGTTATGTACAATAAATAGTCTTCTGGACTAACCACTACAGAATCCCAGAGACTTTAGTAGAAGGTATTTGATTTAGATATGGTAAAATTGCATGCAGATACCAATTTAACTTGTGCTGTATTGCAGCATGCCAGTTATCTGGTTTGAACAAATTGATTCCACTGTGACTCTGAGCCAGTACAACCTAGTTCAGTGGTGAATATGAACATATTCAGGTGCCGTTGGCTGAAGAATATGTGCATTGTGGTAAATATTGCAAAATGCAGTGGCACGGAGACGGAAATATATATTCTGGACCCTGTGCCAAAAAAAAAATATCCTTTCCAGAGGAGGTTGCTAACAGTATGTCTTTCATCCTGTAGTTATTTTCCAAGTTTTGTTTTCCAGGATTTATCACTCTTAGTATCTGTGATGACATCAGTAGCATATTGTGAATTTCAAGGGATGTTTACTGCACTTTTTTTAGATTTGTGTGTAAGAAGCTGTAAAAATAGCACTACATTTCATTTTTATAGCATAATTAGAGAATTTAGGAAAAAAAGGTAACATTTTGCTTTGTAGTAAAGATCTCTGAATATTTTCTCTACAATGGTCTTTTTTTGTTCTCCTTTTTTTCTCAGGCTTATTACAGAGCTGGCCACTCCTTAATCATGTTATCAGACTCTTATGAGGCAATTTCTATGTTTCATAAAGGTTTGATTCTCCTAAATGCTTCTGCAGATCGAACTCAAGTTGCTGATTTTGTAGCAGGAATCTTCATGAGTGTCAACGGTAAACTCAGATTAAGAGCTTATTTTTTCTAATAGCCTTTCAGTAGCGATGACAACACAAGTCCTGGTAGGACGTCCTTCATGAGATTGTTCATTTGGTCCTTGGTGCCTCAGGTCTGTTTGAGGATCATGAATATGTTGAGTGGCATAATCAGAAAGATGTGGTGAACTTGGTCCAGTTTGCATACAGCAGATGCCAACAATCCCAAAACACTGTGCAGGGGAGTGTGTTGTCTCACAGGAGCACATCAATTGTGGAACAGTTAGAGAAGGTTGAAATTCAGAGTCAGGGAGACAAGGTTGGAGATTGGGAGCCCAGACCCCTAAGGCTTTAGTTTTTTTTGTCCAGACCACTCAGCTTTTCTTTTAGCTCTGTAGATTTGAAAATAATTAGAAGACACTCAGCTTAAACTTGAGTTTACAGTGCAGTATATTCCAGCGTGGGGGGACTTTCCCTCAGCTAGTAATGGGCAGCAGTGAAAAGAGGGAATTTGACTTTTCTGTGGTATGGTGTGGGGTTTTTTGAGCAATGTCCACCCTATGTCTCCTTGCTGTCTCCTCAGTCTTTCCTCTTCTACTTGCTTTTTTGTCCAGTTCACAGGCTTTGCCTGATGGGACCTGCAGGCGTGCCAGGAGATTTCAGGTTGTGTCCCTGCTGCATTTAATTGAGCTTGTAGCCCCATGTTAAGGATGATGATTAGCTTTAGTAGTGTCAGTAGCTGGGTTCACCCACAAGTGGAAAAACCACCACAAGGTTCACAGTGTCTTGGGGCTTAGAGGTGTTTCTGGAGGGCAGGGATTAATTTTTTTTCCCCTTGTTTAATGAAAACTGGCCACTGATAACAAGGTGCATTATCACTTGGGTGGCCAGGGATATTTAAACACACATTTGGCATTTTACTGGGTATTAGTCAGTGCTAAAATTGTCACTGTGCAATGAAGTAATTTAGTTGGAGACCCCAACTTTAAAAGTGCTGTGTATACTAAGTAGTTCTCGTGTACACTAAATAGTTTTCTCAATTGCTTATTCTTGCAGATGAACGAGTCTTCCCACCAACTTTTCCTCCTGCATATGATTATGTTTTCAGTGCAAGGTTTGATGCACTGATTTGGCAAGCGGTGATAGAAAGGTTGGCCCAGAAAGGGAAGTGGCGGGTAAGTCTGTTGCTGCGTTACCTACTGCTGTGCAGTAGGCACTCATGTCTTACCTCTTCAGGGTAAGCTTGCGTTACGTTTTAAAATCCAAAACAGTGAATATTTATTGTTCCCTGCTTCAAATGTCTTGATTTTTAAGACTTGAAAAATACTTTTAGTGATAAATAATTTCAGAAATTCAGTTCTCGAAGGGATACAATGAACTTGAAATCCCCCTTGTTTCTTGCTGTTGTCTCTGTTATAATTACGGTGCCATCTAGAGTTGTTATTCTTGAAAGAAATCAGAGGGAAAAAAAAAGTGTTTATTTGTGGTCCCTTTTACTTTTCCTTCTGTATGACAAGCTGGATTTTTGAAGCTGTCTGTGAGAGACCCACAAATAAAGGAGCATCTCAGTGGAAGTACATGGTTGGTAAACAAAACCAGATCATTTAGAAACATCAGAAGGTGACTCACCTGAAATAATTTTAATCCTCTTTTGTATAGTGACTGTGTAAAAGACGAACAAACAAACAAACAAACCCACAACAAAACAAACACCCCCCCCAAAAAAAAACAACAAACAAAACAACGAAACCCTCAAACCAAAACAAAAAAAACCCAAGCCCCTCTCATTGTCATGATTACACCTGTATCAGATGTCGGTGGTGAGGTGCTGGCGGTGGGGGCTGCAGGGGCCTCTGTGAGGAGAGGCCAGGGCTGCCCTGTGCCGGACACGGCTGGTTCCAGCCGGCTGCAGTGGCCCCTCTGCAAGGGCACCGCTGAGCCCCTCGGCCGCCATGGTGGTGCCTCTGAGAAAGGGTGTTTTAAAAAGGGGCAAAACCCTGCCTGGCAGAATGAGGGGGGGGAAAAGTGAGAGAAACAGCCCTGCGAGCACCAGGGTCAGAGAAGGAGAGGAATGAGGGGGAGGAGGTGCTCCAGGCCCGGAGCAGGGGTTCTCTTGCAGCCTGTGCAGAGACCTTGCAGGAGCAGGCTCCTGACAGGAACCACAGCCCATGGAGGACCCACACTGGAGCAGGGGAGAAGCATAAGGAGGAGGGAGTGACAGAGGGACTGCTATGGACTGACTGCAGCCCCACATTCCCCATCCAACCCCTCTACCGTGGGCAGGGACATCTTTCACTAGATCAGGTTGCTTAAAGCCCTGTCCACCCTGACTTTGAACACTTCCAAGAATGAGGCATCCACATCTTGTCTGGGCAACCTGTTCCAGTGTATCACCACCCTTATTGTAAAAAACATTCTTCTTTATGTCCAATTTAAACCTACCCTTTTTCAGGTTAAAACTGTTGCCCTTTGTCCTGTCACTACAGGCATTGTTAAAAAGTCTTTCTTAAGCCCCCTTTAAGTATTGAAAGGCTGCAATAAGGTCTCCCTGGAACCTTCTCTAGGCTCAACAGCCCTGACTCTCTTAGCCTTTCTTCATAGGATAGGTATTCCATCCCTCTGATCATTTTTGTGGCCCCTCTCTGGACCTGCTGCAACAGTTCCATGTCTTTCCTGTGCTGGGGACCCCAAAGCTGAACTCAGTACTGCAGGTTGGATCTCATGAGAGCGGAGTAGAGAGGGAGAATCACCTCCCTCGACCTGCTGGCCACAATCCTTTTGATGCAGCCCAGGATATGGTTGGCTTTCTGGGCTGTGAGCGCACATTGCTGGCTCATGTTGAGCTTTTCATCCACCAGTACCCCCAAGTCCTTCTCCGCAGCGCTGCTATCAATCCCTTCATCCCCCAGCCTGTATTGATACTGTGGGTTGACCTGATCCAGGTGCAAGATCTTGCACTTGGCCTTGTTGAACTTCATGGGCCTGCTCCTCAAGCCTGTCAAGGTCCCTCTGGATGGCATCGCTTCCCTGAAGTGTATCATCAACTGCATCACTCAGCTTGGTGTCATCTGCAAACTTGCTGAGTGATTGAGTGCACCACACAATCCCACTGTCTGTCATTGATGAAGATACTAAATAGTACTGGTCCCAGTACAGACCTTTGAGGGACACCACTTGTTGCTGGTGTCCACTTGGACATTGAGCCATTGACTATAACTCTTTGGAGGCAGTCATCCAGCCAATTCCTTATCCATCCAACAGTACATCCATCAAACCCATGTCTCTCCTATTTAGAGCTAAGAATGTTGTGGGGCACTGTATCAAAGGCCTTCTAGAAGTCCAGGTAGATGACATCTGTAGTTCTTCCTTTGTACTCTGATGAAGCTAGGTGGGTTTTGAAGGAGAAAAGTTCTTAGGGAAACTGAGAAAATGGGAAAAGATACAGTATGCATTTCTTGCTTTGTGCTCAGGATGTTGGTGTAGCTGGGGAGTCTCATCCCCATGAACGTAAAGGTCCACTCCTAAAGCGAAGGGCCACTTGCAAGGTGTATGGGAGAGAATTTCAGAGCCTGACCTTTCTACATGGTTTTTATTTCTGAGGAAGCTTTCATCAGTTATAGCTTCCCACAGTCCACTGTATATTACATTAATTCAGTTGAAAAATGGAAAGGAAGATTCAGTAATCTGTTACAATCTTAAAAAAAATAAATCTGAAATATTGTTAGCCCTCATTTGCTTTCCTACAAGATCTGATGAGTCAGTGAAAAACAAAGTTTCTAAGTGTGCTTATAAGGTCACTAATGGTTTGGGTTTTTTCCAGTCTTGTCTGTTGTTGTTGTCAGAGAAGAAAGAGTTGCCCACCAATCTCAGAGTCAACCAGTTATCACTGAAGAATCTCTTTGAGGTAAAGTAGCATCCTTTTTTTTTTTTTTCCTGTGGCTATTTCTTTTCTTCCTGTTGAGTTTAGTGAGAGATTTTCCATCTTGTGTGCAAAGCCAAAACAGACTGAAGAAAAACAAAATGGAAAATAATACATGGACTTTGTATGATTATGTTAAATCATCTATTTTTTTCCCTTTTCATTTGAACGTTAAAAAATCTTTAATTTGCATAACTTCTGTATGTAATGTAATGTTTCCTGTAATTTGATCAAAAGAAGTCATCTTCCTCTAAAGTACAGCAAGCTATTCATGTCATGCTTGGAACCTGAGAATTTAATGTAGAAAAATGTCTGGCATCAGTTAAGTTGGATATGTTTTCCAGCCAGAACAATTTATGATATCCCTGGGGATAGGATATTATTACACTTTGCTAGCTTGTCTCTCGACTGCTTCATGGTGCTGAGTATTATTACATGGAGTTGAGGTGGGGGCAGTGTTGAAATTTTCCCTTCCCTCAATGCCTCAAATTTTTGGTAGGTTGCTTTATACCTAGGCAGCAACTGCTAAACTTTCTCCCTAAAGGCTTTGATGCTTTCCAAATGACTTAGAGGATTTTGGCAAGATGGAAACATGTAGTCGTAGACCAAGTAGCCACAATTCCTAATGCCTATCGCTGAGATGATGGCATCTGCAGGCAGCAGAATTTGATCTTTATGTTGCTTTTCTGAAACTTGCTCTTTTCTTTATTTTGTGATTCCTTGTGTTCTGCAGCATTTGGGAACCTCTAAAGCTTTCTATGCTGGCAGGATAAAATAAAATCTTCCAGCTGTCAGAAACTGCCATGCTCACTCATACTTTGCTGCTGATTGGCTGTGCCTGCCTGGTGCATGTGCCGTGCCATACACACTGGTACACCACAGAGGTTCTGCCCACATCACTGTGTGAGCTAGGTGGCCTAGTAGGGCTCGCTGCTGCTAACCCCTGCCTTTGTGCGTGGGTATCCCACCAAAATGCTCTGAATGCATGAAGGGGTGTGCAGCCATTGCCTCTGGCCCCATGGGAACCAGGGTGTAGCTGGAGGCTGTCTGTGAGCCAGGAGCTGCTGGAAGTTCGCCAGCTCTGCAACTCAGGAGCAGCCGGTGTCTGTAGCAGTAACATACCAACTTCCCAAAGTCATCTCACAATGTATGTGTCTGTTACCCCACAGTGGATGCCCAGCCTGTTTCAACTGCAGTTAAGTAAAGCATTTCTTATGGATCATTAAAAAATTCTTCTCTGTGTACATTTTTTCAGTTTTATTCTTCCTTTTCTTTGTGTGTGTAAGTTAATTAACTGTAGTTCTGCTGTATGTAACCTACTTTTAAAAGATACAGTTATACATTCATTGAGAAATTTCGTTAGGCTTTATGCTGAAGTATACTGGATTTCTTACAGCACTGTGGTTTTCCTGATGGAAGCTTTAGAAGATGTTAAATGTAGGCTACACAGTACATTTGCTTGGCATTTAATGGCTGGCAAATTGACAGTTTAGGGCATATTGATGGAATATGCCAGAATTCGCCATTTGGCTGCTGCAGTGCTTGTAGTACTTTTGTCATAATAATTTCAAGTTGGGGCTTTTTCCATAAATGTATTACAGTTAGGTGCCTGACAGAGTGAGGGGAATAATTCTGAAAAAGGATAATGCAAAGGAAATGAACTGACTTCTATTCATAGGCTTGTTTATAGTGATAGCAGAACAATTAGTGGATGAATATATGCAAGCATGCCTTGGTTGGCTATCATTAGGCAGGTATGCTGTGTTAGTGCCAGCAGAGTAGCCCATACGGGACTTTATGCTACCTACCATCATCCCTTGTGTGTTTGCTTAGTTTTTTGCGGGAGGGGAGGCTGGGTCGGGGTTCAGTCCCAGATCAGCCAGGCCCATGGCCAGGCGGTGACATGGCTGTGGTGCTAGGGCAGCATAACTGTGGTGTGGAAAAAGGTAAAAGAGCCTCAGTTTAAAGCAGCTCCCAAGCGAAGGTGCCCACTGCCACTGCCATGGTTTGCACGTGGTTAGCAGCAGCCTGGCCTGGGGCACAGCAACAAAGCAGTCCTGCAAGGGGTCAACGTGCTCCTCACACTGACAGTAAAGCATGGCAATGCAGTAGAGGACACATGTAGGGTGTCTTTGCAAAAAATCTTCCTTTCTAGACAAACAAATCAAAATGCCTCATTGAGAGAGGAGGATAAAGGTGGGTTGCCTTTGCAAAATAGTATGTCCTTCGTTGTTCAATTGACCCCACCAGTCTTAGCTATTCTAGTGGGTTTGTTGTACATGCGGAAGACTGAAAGAATCAAGATGAAAGATCCCTAAGTGCTGCTTCTCTTTTGCAAAAATTAGAAAATGTGGCTTTCTGACAACTCGAACTTCCCCTGCTGCCACTACATTCTCCCTGTAATTTGTTGTATTTTGATTTTGTAACTACGCAAACAGTAATTCTTGCCAGTCAAAATTTGGCATGAGGTGTTAGAAAAAAAGACTTATTTGTGGATGTTGGAAGCATGTGTGAAGACTGCTATTTAAAAAGATGACTGGCACAAATGGAGAAATTATGTCTGAGCACTGTTTCCGACCACCCCCTCATGTCCTGATCCTTCTGGCATATTGTCTCAATTTCCATCTGAGCTTCCTCTGCCCACCTCCAGAGTTCCCCACTTTACTGTACCTCTTGTAGACTGTGCTTCATGTTAAGTCCTTGCTAGAACATCCTTTTTCAGTTCAGCTACCTTCTGCTCAGGCTGTGTGCTTTCAGTCTTGGTCTGTGAAGTCCCCTGTAAATTCCATACTTTTATCAGATAACCACCTAGGAATTTATTTGGCCAAAAATCTGTCTCCTAAGGCTTAACACCTTTTCTTTGTGTGAGCAGTCATTTTATCATCTTAATGCCAGATGCTTCCTGAGCTGGATGAGAGTAGGGCTTGGTTACCTGAGTTCCCTGAACCTCCTTCCCTCAGTCTTTAACTCCCTTTTCCCAATTTCAAGTATTTTCTCCAGTCTTTTCTTGCTTTGGGGTAACTGCCTGCATAAGCTGCCTCATCCAAGCTTAAAAGGCACAATATCCAGCACTGAAATACAGTAACATTTAATAGAAAAGCATCAGGCAGAAAGTTGCAGTCAATTACAGAGAAGAAATATAGAAAAATGTATTATAAAATAGATTTTAGGTTCAGTGCTCTTCCGAGCAGGACAAGATTCTTTTAAGATTGTTGAACATCTCGTAAGCGAAGAGTGTTTGTTTTGAGCTTCTACTGGAATTGTTACCTATATAAGAAATGTTTCATTTTGTAGTGGATATGGCTTGATTGTTACTGTTCCACTGATTCTTGTCATAAAAAGCATGGAAATAGGATTAAAAAATAAATGCCTTTTGTGTATGTAAAAATAATGTGTTGTAATTGTTCTCTTTGTTATCAGACTTCTGAGTTGTATGGGCATGGCGAGAAGATGCAAGAAGTAGCGGAGTTAGTCAAGTGGCTAATTTCCCTTGGGGCAAAAGTTGAAACCATTGGAGTGTATCCGCTTCATGCTGTTATCAGACTGTGTATCAAAGCAAGTGAGTGACGTCCGCAGCTACAATAATACAGTGGTGGCCTTCATCAGAGAACTGACAGCTAAAGCATTTTTAAATTTATTTTTTTTAAATACTAATGAGATCAGATCATCTGGGCATAACCTTGCATGTGCCAATAAGGCACTATATTAAAAGTGGTACAAACCTAATCTGGTTGTTCTCTTCCATGGTTTGAAGCGAAAGTGTCATTGATGTGGGTCTTTCGTAACCTAAATATATCAGCCTTGACAAAAATACAGTATTTCTTCCTGCCACCTCAGTGTGGAGCAACAGTTTCTATATATGCTAAGGAGTCGTGAGTCAACTTCAGATTTGCACTTGCTGCAAGTCAGAGAGAACGTAGGATCATGTCTCCCACAATGCAGCTGGCTCTTACCATGATTTCTTTCACATATTTCTTCCCTCTCCTACTCCATGTTTTTGAGAAAAGGTTTTATACAGATGCATCTTGCCACTCCATAGGGGAAAAAACCGGCATCTGTTTCTGCTGTATCTGTTTACCATTTATAACAAGTGGGGGGTGTTTATCATTCCAGGAAAGAACCATCTCTTCAGGTGGTTACTGACTCAGAGGCCAGACTTGAAGGATAGGCTCAACCAGCAAGACAGAGATGGGTGTACCCTCCTGCATATTGTGGCATCTTCCAGTGAATATTCCCAGAAACGCAGTAAATATATGTTTTTGGGTTTGTTGGGGTTTTTTTTGTGTGTGTGTGTGTGTGTGTTGTTTTGTTTTCATATAAAAAATTAATAATGGAAGAAGATTTCAACCCCTGGTGTTTACTATTTCATGCAAAAGAAGAAGATGAGAAAGTCCTTTTATCTGAATGTAGACTTTGTAATGGTAACTAATATTTAAACGTTTCAACAATTCCCTTTTAAAATTGTATACCTGATTTGTGACCATTTTCTTTGCTCTTTGGTTTGACTGGTTATGATTTTCCCACAAGTATGCTGCATTTTTTAGAATCATGATGTGCCCTTAAAATCATGGTAGGCCACCTGAAGACCTATCCTGTTTTTTTAAATAGGTGAAGATTTAAAACCTAAGTAGCAGCGTACTTTGTCAGAGGAGGAAAATGAAATGCTTTCCTTCACGTTTTCTGTGGGATTTCTCTAATGTTAACTTGGCCTGGCTTTTTTTCTTGTAATTCTTACTCTGCCCACTAGGTGGCAAAAAGAAATAAGCATCAGTGCCAAGGTAACACCAGACTTCTAGGTCGTTAAACGCGGTGACATTCTGGTGGTTCTCTTCAATACTATGAATGAAACGTGCACAACCTATAGCTAAATGATTTCATTTTGTGGAAAGGTGTAACACATCTTTCGCAGCAGTTCCATCTGTTGCTAAATGACTCCTGCACTTCCAGGAGAGACCGTGTATGTGTGTGTGTGTATGTGTATATATATAAAAGTTTATTTATGTATAATTATATTTATATAGCATATATTGTATATAGTGTATATATTTTTATATGTATTTATTAAAGTTCATTTGTTTCTATTTAGTGTATATATACAAACTATACAGTACATTTATAAATATATAAAAATGTACATATAAAAATAAACCCTCACACCCATCTGTTAACAAAAAAATAATCCCTAAAGCAGCTTGAATGGTAAGGCTTAGACAAACAAAGCAAGGCACTTGTGTTAGCCTGCATGATTTTTTCCTCACCTAGGTTTTGCCTTTGGCACATGCAGTAACAGAGGCTGTGTGCTGCAGCAGTGTGCCTAGGGGATGGGTGGTGGTCTGACACTTAACTTGCTCACCATTGCTCAGGCTTCTCCTGCATGACTTGGTGGTTTGGTGCTCCTCTGCTCTCCCAGCTGTTCTGAGGGCATGGCTTATAGCAAATGTGCCTCTTTGAGGCAAGGGGAGTACAGGCAGCTGCTTGCAGGGCTGTAAAGTTTCCCCTAGTAGCACAGTGTGACATACTAAGAAGCGAGTGTATCATCTTCTAGAATATTAGATACTGTGTCAAGGCTTTAAATCACTATTATATTTATTGTGTTTGTGCATAATCTGTAATACTTTTGAAATGCTTTAGAGGATAGTAGTTTCTGTTGAAGGCAATGGTACCTACCATTAGTCAAACTAGGTATCTTTATTATAAGGCTTATTACCAAGAAAGTCATGTGTTCTGTGTTGCATAGGAAAGAAACTCAGTGCATAGCTGTGTATATTCATGCCTGAATATGTGAAATATTTTGGTTTATTGAGTCACCTTCCAAACAGTAGCAAAATCCCTTGTTTTGTTTTTTCTTTATGTACAGAGCAGTTTGCCTAGAGCCTGGAGAACAGGGCTGGGGCATAAGGGAGGAAGTGAATTCCACATACTGCCTCTGGCCGGTGAGATGTTCATGAGGCACCCAGTCACTTTGTGTTTCTGTGCTCCCATTTCCCAATTAATAATAATGAAGATAGACTTTTAAATTTTTTGAAGGGGTTTCTTTCGGGGAAAAATACCTAACAATACCTCATTGTTATGATGCTGAAAAATTTAGATTTTTTTTTTTTAATTAAAATTATGCTAGAAATTGTGCCAGGAAGTAAAAAAATACAAAGGAAAACAGAACATAAACCCCTGAACAATGAGAATTATTCTTCCTCTAATGTTTATTCATGTAATGTTTTAGGCCAAACAGAAGATGTGAACATGCTCCTGAATTTTGGCGTTGATCCCACTGTTCCAGATGTGCGGTCAAGATATGTCATAGATATCTTGAAAAAGAACAAAAACTTCGATGCTGTAAAAGCAGTCAGCAATCACATTGAGAAACACCCTTCCCCTGAGAAATGGACAGGTACTACATGGGTTGTGTGCTTTTCCTGTTTTAAAATTTTATCCTTTAGATACAAAATTGTTTTATTTGTAATTGGTAGTAGTAGGTGTTTTTTATGTAACTTTTGCTACATATTGTCACCTTGATCTCCTGCCAGTCAATGATGAACATTTTATCCTTGCCTGAAGGTGACTGCTGTCCAACTGATGTTCTTAGTATATCATGCAATAAGTAACTACAAGTTGCCCAAAGTTACTCTAAGCCACTGTTTTTCTTTCTCACCCTTAACGTGAGGCTCCCCCTGCCATAGAAACTGCTTCTTTTTGATGCTTTTTCAGTTTTAACTTTTTACCTTCACTTTATTTTTTGGAAAATGAAACATTTTGTTAAAATATTGGTGGCACATTTGAAATGCTTTTAATACCAAAAAATATTGACAAAAAAAGAGAAGCTCTGAAATGATGAAAATATAAGTGAAAAGTTGCTGACATTTTTAAAAAACAAAATAACTTTTTAGTAAGAGCTCTTTGTTCACAAAGTTTTAGCCATCTTTGATCTATCTCGGTAATAAGCAGCTAAAACTCCTGTATTACTTGGAAAATTTTAACTTCTGCACATGTTAAGGGAAAAGAGTAGCAGAGCAGACTGTCAAACTAAAGCTATGAGAGCCTCTCATAACTAAAATAGGGGAGCTAAAATTTAGTTCCACTCTTGAAATATGGGGAAATGTTGAAGTGCATTTTAAAAATTATTAATGATATTTCTAGGCAGTTTGCAAATGACCTGTTGTCATACAGAAAGGCACAAATCTTAATTGTCCCAGTGCTAATATGAAATTTCATGAACTGGGGTGATAAACTGGTTTCCAGTCTGCTTTTTTATAATGGCCCGTCAGTTATGAAAAGGGTTCCGACTTGTCTGTTTTTTTATAATTTTCTGTTCTGGAAACTACTGTATCAAGTGTGTTTGCCCAAATAATGGGAATTTCCTCTTCCATGCCAATAAATGAGAATGAGAAAACATAAAAATTGTACAATACCACCCCAGTGTGACAGTATCAAGACTGGCTAACCCTTATATAGTTTTTTTGTCTGCCCTAACAAATGGAGCGAGCCTGAGCTGCCTGAACTGCAGTATGGTCAGAGAAATGCTAGTTGGGGCAGGAGATGGGGAGCTGTCTACCCTCAGAACTGGGAGGGTCCCTGTAGGATGCACCTTCTTGGCAGTATGGCACTACAGTTGCTACTTATATCCTAGCTCTGAAAGAGACTGTAGTGGGCCACAGACATTTCCAGCAGAGGATCCAGTCATAGGAGATCATTCGGAGAAGCTCTTGGGAGCATCCACATGAGAACTGACGGATTGGCCAGCGAGGCAAGATGCTCCTGCAGGACTTTGAGGTTCACAAACTGAGGAGGTAGATCCTGCAGCTGATCTTTTCAAGCCATGGTTTAGACTGCTGTTTAAAAATAAGTCCCAAGCATGGACATTGTTCATGTTGAAAACATTTCTTCAGTACAGTCTTTCTGAGATGGCTTGGTGCCTGATCTGCTTGTTTTCCATGGCACTAACCAGCCAGAACTTTAAGGTAACACCTGTATTAGCATTACTGTATTAGCCCAAAACATAACCTTTTTAAACCAGAACTTGCTTGTGTCATTCAAATCTCAAAGCACAGATGGAGCAAAAGAGTGCACAGGTAGACCAAACTTGGCAAAAAGCATAGTTTTTAGGCTACATCTCTGCATGTGTGTATTGCATGTAAGTTTACTGGAAAGCACTGGGTTTCATTGTACTTGCACCTTATGGCTCCTGGCAAGCATATTCCCACAGTTTCTCTTCCTTCACTGCAGAGATCTCTGCCCTGGAGAAGGTTTTAGCACAGTGGTTCTCAGTTAGGATGTTAACACCAATACCCCTGCGGTTGTAATTGCTTAGGTTGGTGTTCTAGGTAGCTCAGCCTGTCTTTTATGGTCAATTTTTTTTTTTTTTTTTTTTTTTTTCTTTTTTGCAATGCACAGCCTGCAAGAGTTTTCTAGGCTTGGTGCAAAATGAGAGGTTGGAGAATAAGCGACTGCTTTATGGGTAACAGTCTGAGGTTAATCCTTGTTGCTAAAAAGATGACCAGCCTTGTCTGTCTCTTTGTCCTAAGAGGTAAAGCTACTGTTTTATTTGGCCTTTGATGTACTTGAATTCTTCAAAGCTTTTAGGAGTCAGGCCAAGTCTTTCAATTTTCATTTAAGGGCATTTATGGGGACATAATTTAAAATCTGCCATTGCCCATTACCTCAGTATCTCTTAAACTTGTAGGTATCATTTTGGTGTGTTGGGTTTTTATGGTTTTGTTTTTTTCTTTTAAGAAGACAAATTATTTTATGGCTGTATTTCTTAAATGGCACTGAGGAATCAGACAAGCTCAGGACATCTGATTAAAACTGTATGCTGAAAACATTACTGGTTTTATTCATCTACTCTAAAAATTCTGAATGGTGATATCACTACAAGGCAGCAGTGTCCTGCCTGCATGCAGATCAACTTGTGAACTATTACAATTTTCAATCTAGTGTATTATGGTAAAGAATGTGTTTGATGAGTGTATCAAATATCCTTTGGGATATGAAATCCATCACAGGACTGGCTTTGGCAGTAAGAGTTTCAGCCATCTGATTTTAACCTGCCACTACACATTTCTTGGAGCCCTGAGATGCAATGTATTAAAGTCTTGCCCTGAAAACATGCCACCAAGGGACTGGATTTTCAGTTTCTGTAATGTTTTGCAGGGGGGAGTGAAAGCAGAGCCATAGCTGATAAAGATTCTCTCCTGGATGTTCTTGAACAGTTTGTCCAGTTCTACAAGTTTGAAAATGGAGCATATCATAAAAATGTCTTGAAGGAAGATGCAGTTAAGCGATTTCTGAAACTGCTATCTTCTGTGAAAGGTACAGTGAGTTGCCATTTCTCCCCTTCACAAAACTTAATTGCTGTGAAAAATGTGTTTGATGCTAACATACAGTTTTTGCTCTTTTACCCTTCCTTCTCTTCCCTGTTTCTGCAGCTGGTATTACTGGAACAACGTGCTTTTACTTATTTTTACTGTTGTGTTTTGAACTTAGAACCACCGGAATATGCACAAAAATTCAGTATGATGAGTCAAAATGTTCAAACTTACTTGGCTGTCAGCATGAGGATGGAAAGATGCAAGTGTTGCATTTTGCTGCTCTGTACTTTGAATTTATTGCGTTCGTTATTCTGAAATTAGTTTACAGTGAGATGGTTTTTATTATGTGGCTTTGAGTGAGTTACGTTGTCTTGACTGTCTTGCAGAAATCCCTGAAGGGGTGGTTTGTAACATCTCTCATGCCTGCGCTAACAGCTTCATAAAACAGTTGCTGGAGAAGCAAATGTGGCATAAAGTTTTGCTGCTGCTAACAGGGAAAGCCAGTGGGGAAAAGCCGTCAGGTGGAGGACTCTTCAAAAACTGCAGTCTTTCAGATGTTGACATCGGCAACGTTATCCAACAGTGTGACAGATCGGATAAGCAAGTGCACCTCATAAGATGCTTGATTGAACGAGGAGGTGAAAAACTGTTCAACATTAATGTGTTATAAAAGATCTGGTATTTTATTTGGCATGTTTGGAGCAACATAGTTTCAGAAATACCAACACATGTGTTTTGTGGCTATGTGTAAGCACGGCAGCTTGTTGGAGTGCAGTCCATTGACTGTATCTGCTGTGTGCGACATGGGGAAGCTAATAAGGCTGCATGGGATGGAAGATGTTTTTCAAATTAAATTTGGCTGTCAGGGTTGGTAAAAGGCCAAAGATTATTGTTACTCCTTCGCTTATAGTTTCTTTGTTTTTTAATTTCTCTGTCTTCAGCCACAATATTAATCCTGATAGAAACTGTAAGCCACAGTCTTCGGGTTCAGTCTGTTGTTACGTTACAAGTAATTGACTACTTCAATGATTTCAAAGGCATGACCAGATGTGTTTCTTTTTTTAGTGCAGACATCATAATTTTTCTTGTTTTGCATGAGGTTTATTCCTAGGATTACTCTGGCATTTTTCATTTCATTTTATAACTTGATGCTGGCTATAAATTATGGACATACAGTCCTGCTGCAGCCTTGTGAGTGCCAGAGGTGCAAGGAGGCTTCTTGTTTTGGTCAATGACTGACTGACTTGAAGCAGATATGTTCAGGCCTTTCTGTCTTCCTATCACAACAGGAGGACTGGTTGCTCAGCTTAATAGGAGATAAGAGGAGATTCTGAAGATTTTCTTAGTCAAAAACTCTTTAACAGATACATGTAAAAAGCTGACAAAAAAAAAAAAAAGCCACCTGCTCAGCAGTCAACATGTACCTTAGTCTGTTTAGAACTTTCTGTAGTTTTCAGATCTGGCCCATTAGATTTAACCCCTGATATTTTCATGTCCTTCACACCAGCTCTGCCCGATGGGATTGGAACCAACTCTGAAATACCACTGCAAATATGCCTCAGAAAGAATTATTTTGAACTAGTGTATTTGCTGCTGACCAAAGGTGCAGATCCTCAAAATGTCTCCATTGCACAAGGAGATACTCCTTTGCATGCTGCAGTTTCCATCTGTTTAAATAATAGAGGTAAGGCTTGTGTGTGCCCAGGCCTAGAGGACACAGAGAGCTCCAGCATATGTGCATGGTGTGATTTCACAGCAGCTGTTGCAAACATCCCATTTCTTACCTGCCTAGCCCACTGCCCCTTCTGCTGCTGTTTACTGATGTAATAGCAGAGGCAGCAGATCTGGATATCTGACTGTGTCTCAGCGCCCAAAGTTTGCGGGCCAGAGGGTATGCACTGGTCTTTGTTGAGCTGATGTGTTCTGCTTTCTGGTTGCAGTGGCTGGAACTATGAGGAGAGTTAATGGCAGCTCAGGTGACCAGAGGGACGCAAGCAGCTCTAATGTTACTGTTTTGTGAATGTATTCTTGTTTAATCAAGCTGATGTAGAAAGGAAGGCTCCTCTTTGAAACCCGGTAAAATGCATTCTAGGTGTGAATGAAGTAAATAGGAAGGATCTAGGAAGAAACAAAGGCAAAGGCAGAGCAATGGCAGCAGACTTTGAAGGAAATCCTACAACGACACCTGAAATCTGTTTCCCAGTTTTTGTTCAGTTGTAAATCAAGCAAAGTTTTGTTCAGAGAAGGAGTAAGAGAGGACTGTAGGGCTTACGTAAAAAATTAAGAAATAAAGATAAACTGTCAAACTAAGCCTCAAAGTCAGGTTTGATTTTAAATTAAGGAAAATGCATTTTTGAGTTGAAGATTAAAATAATTAAAAATACTGAATTTATTTATTTTTAAAGCAGAAACATTTCATTCGGTAGCTTTAGAGAGATTAAAAGCATAGATAATGCCAGTTGTAAATTTTAAATGAAAAGATTAAGAAGTCCAATGACAGTATCTTCTCTTAAGTGTTTTTCACTGTGTAAAGTTTTTGAGGTGGAATTTCTTTACAGTTATTTTGTTGTGTCACTATTTTACAGTTAGGAAAGAAATGTTTCACATATATTATCTGGTTTAAATCACATACATTATCTGGATTAAATCCAGAAAGCTGTAGAATATCTCTTTCCTTTTTTTCTCCCCAGGGTGGTATTGGACTAATCTTATTTTGTAGGAGGTTGCTCTAGGGACCTCAGATATCAGGAAATAGTTGAGATTTGCCACAGGTTATTTTAGTAAATCAGAGTCATCTGCAGCAGATTAGTTCTGGGTGGCATATTAAAATGAATGAAATGACCCCAGAGCAGTACCCAGAGCTGCTGCTTGTCCAGATAACCAGTCATCAGCCTACTTTGGGTCGCAGTCGGGGCTGATGTTGGAAGATGAACGAATCTGTCTGCACCTGGAGGTTAAAAATTGACTGATGCTATAGGAACAATTGCAACACTAGGGATTTCTAAAACTTTGCTGCCATTGTATTGTTTTCCCTGAATATTAGAAAAGTTCAGTTTTGAGCCATTCCAAATAAGCATGTTTTACAAACATGAAATGTAGATTCTTTTCTTTTGAAAATAAATTGATTTTCTTTTAATAGCTGCAGAAAAAAAGTATCAAAAATTGTTGGCCTACAAAGCAGCCTTGTAAATCAAGTGGTTTGGGGTTTTTTGTTTGTTTGTTTGTTTTAATTTTTATTTGTTCTCTTGCTTTCAGATGGCACTGGTTTAAACATCCTGAACTATCTGCTTGATCTCTTTGCTTCAAGACCTTCTGACTTTCCATATCTTAATCCAAACATACAAGATGACAATGGAAATACAGTGATGCATGTTGTTTTTCAGAGAGGATTTTCAAAACAGGCTAAGAGAATAATGGAGTCATTGGCAAAATTTGATGTTAACTTTAATATAAAAAACAAATTAGGAAGAGATGTGAGGCATAGAATTAAAAAAAATGACCCACTGCTACTTGCCTGGAATAATGCTACACTGGAGAAAAAGAAGTACAGGCAGGATATAGCAGGGCAGTCAGTTAAAACATCTAAGCCCATTCCAGCCTCTGAGATTTCACAGCCAAAGAGCACAGGGCGTTCTTCATCTGGGTCCTCATTAAAGGCACCATCTGGCAGTGCAGTGCATAATGATTTAAAAACCCTGTGTTCTGTAAAGACAAAAAAAGATCAGTTGGCAAAGCAGGAAACAGAAGGAATAAATAGCCCCTTAACGCTGCAGGAAAGTCTAGTGCAGGCAATCACAGCTTTAATTCAGCAATTAAAATTGGGTGACACCCTGAGAAAGGATCATCCTCTGGTACAAAAGCCATCTTCAGCCAAGACTAATTTGGAAGAGGAAAGAAGTGAGTCCTTGCAACCTTGTGGAAGCATAGCTTATCCTGAAGGAAAAGGAGGTGATTGGGAGAAAAAGAAGGGAGCAGGGGAATTTAGTATGGACCTGCCTGATGGAGAGAAGGAAGAACCAGAGGAAGAGAAGGGGAAGATTCTGGATATTGAGGCATATGTGCAGGAGTTTGATAATATGACCTGGGAAATAGAGTGCACTCCTGAAATGCTGAAGACGTTGGGCAGCAAAGGTGTGCCTCATTATCTGAAAACTAAAACTATAATGACAATTAAGCAGCTTGGCAATGGGGAATGGACTAGGGGCCTTCAGAAGCCACTGAAACACTTGAAAGCTGATATCCAGCTGTATGAAGCCAAGTTGGGCAAAGGTGCAAGAATGCTATGGGAACTTGCAATTGACTTTTCTCCTCGTTGCAGCGAGAGTGCGGAAACGATCATGGAGACAGAACAGAGAAAATGTCTTCCAGAAAAATCTGGTAGAGTTTACACGGAAATAATCAGAATTTGGGCCATTGTTCTTGACCACTGCAAGCTGAACCGTGTCTTAGATAATATATGTATTTCCTACAATCGTGGTTTATCCTGCATCTTGAGGAAAAAGCTCAAGGGCATAAATGAAGGACGTCAGAACCACAATGTGACAACACAGAAGCGTGTTCCACGTTGTTATGTTGAAGACCCAGAGGCGGAAAAGTCAAAAGAACATACCATACCTGAGTATTTCCCTCCAGCCAGTGCAGCAGAGTTGGAATACAATATAATGAAATTTCACAGCTTCAGTACTAACATGGCGCTTAACATTATAAATGATGTACATTCTTCTGTTGAATATCCTTTCAGGGTTGGGGAGTTGGAGTATGCAGTAATTGATCTCAATCCAAAGCCCATGGAACCAATCATTTTAATAGGGCGAAGTGGGACAGGAAAGACGACTTGCTGCTTGTATAGGCTTTGGAAGAAATTCTATTCGTACTGGGAAAAATCCACCTTGGCAAATGGTCCTCTGCTGGAGAGGCAAACATGGCAGCAAAGACAGTGCAGTGAGGTTGAAAAAGCTGGGTTAGAGAAGGAAGAGAGTGAACTAAAACAGGACAGTGATGATTCAAGTGAGGAACAGATGAGCGACGAGCAAGACCGGGACAGCGAGGATGAAAATTTTCCTGCAGGCACAGCTGGTGCAGAAATGAATTCATGTGATGACCATGAAGAAGACGAAATGTGTAGTGCAGAAGCATTGAACAGGCTGGAGCACCTGCACCAGATCTTTGTGACAAAAAATCCCGTCTTGTGCCAGGAGGTTCAGAAAAATTTCATTGAACTTAGCAAGTCTTCCAAGGTAACCAGTCACTTCAAGCCTCTGGAGCCAAATGTTCACAAGCTACAAGACATTAAAGATGAAAATTTTCCTCTGTTTGTCACCTCCAAGCAGTTATTGCTGTTACTGGATGCATCCATGCCTGACCCATTTTTTCCAAGAAACGAGGATGGAAGCCTTAAAAGAATCATTGTTGGTTGGAGTCCTCGGGAAGACTTGGTTGTACCAAATTGGCAAGATGAGGAAGAAGAAAGTAATTTTGAAGCAGAACATGGTGATGATGAAGGAGCTGCAGATGTGTACTCTAGGGAAAGTGATCCTCGGACTTTTGTGACTTATGATGTATTTGCAAATGAAATATGGCCAAAAATGATAAAAGGTAAAAGCTTGTACAATCCAGCACTGGTTTGGAAAGAAATAAAATCATTTCTGAAAGGCTCTTTTGAGGCACTGAGTTGCTCTGGAGGTAAACTTACTGAGGAGCAGTACAAAAAGCTAGGCCGAAAGAGATCACCGAATTTCACAGAAGACAGGAGTGAAATCTATCACCTCTTTTGTCTTTATCAACAGATACGATCACAGAGAGGTTACTTCGATGAAGAAGATTTGCTGTATAATTTATCTCAAAGACTCTTAAAGCTCAGGGAGCTGCCATGGTCCATCCATGAATTTTATGGTGACGAGATACAGGATTTCACCCAAGCTGAGCTGGCACTGTTAATGAAATGCATCAATGATCCTAATGCCATGTTTCTAACTGGTGACACTGCCCAGAGCATAATGAAAGGAGTTGCTTTTCGTTTTAGTGATCTGAGGTCATTGTTTCATTATGCAAGCAAGAACTCCGTGAACAAGAAGCAGCGTGTTAGAAAACCGAAAAGGATATATCAGTTGTACCAGAACTACAGGTCCCATTCAGGTAGAGTAACAAATTTATTTATGATCTGTGCCTGGGCTCTTCAGATATCACTAATGATTGAAGTTTTTTACTGGCCAATTCAAAGCATCTTTAAGCGGCCTATTTTTTTAAGAGATCAGATGGTCAGCTTTTTCTGATTTGCAAATTCTGTATTTTGACACCTCAACTGGAAAACCCAGAATGAACATTTTTAAATTGTCATTTTTTGAACACTCATGCTTACTGCATGTTTTGATGGTATTTGTTTGAAGGAAAACTGAAATAATTGTACCCATTTCTGTTGTCCCATCCCTAAATCACTAGACTTTGCAGCATTTGGTGTGCTACTTCTGCTTTTCTTATTTATGACCTTCATTTTGTGAGGATGCTGCTAAGCCTTTCTAGCATGCTTTTGGTCTTTCCAGGCCCAAGAATGAGGCCACTCAAAATGGCAGAAACAAAGTGGACCTTACAGCTTCTCTCTTCTCTTGATTAGTGTTTTTGTCATGATATTTCTCGATTTCAACATTCGAACAAAATCTTTTAAAAGTGTGCTTGCGAGAGTGTGTGAGACAGACTGAAGTTTAAAGTCTCTGTTCTGCTTATTACAGGTATTCTCCATTTAGCATCTGGAGTGGTTGATTTGCTTCAGCATTATTTCCCAGAATCTTTTGATCGGCTTCCTAAGGACTGCGGTCTCTTTGATGGACCGAAACCTACGGTCTTGGAGTCCTGCAGTGTTAGTGACCTAGCAATTCTGCTGAGGGGCAACAAAAGGAAAACACAGCCCATTGAATTTGGAGCGCATCAGGTTTGTTTTTCTTGGGTATATGGCTTTTTGCAGATTCTTCCAGCTTTATTTCTAAATCATCATTTTATATGGACTGCCCACAACTTTCTTTTTTAAGCCCATGTATCTCACTGATAAATTATGCATTTTAAACTTAGAAACCTTTATTGTGTTGGTTTCTGTTTCTTCTTAATACACGTCTGGCTCTTTCTGTTCTTTTTTGCATCAGGTGTTGCCTGTCCCATTCCTCTCTAACTCCAGATTTACTTACACCAGATCTACAGCTGTCTGCACATACCAGCATTTGTCAGTCTTCTAGTGGCAGCTTTGTGACCTTTTTTGCGGAGTGTGCTGGAATGTCCAAGTTAAATGTTGCCTGTTTTTGAGAAGGCTCTTGCATTATCGTGACATGTTTGTATGCTTTCTCTATGCAACTGTTACCTTTTTTTTTTTTTGCTTCCTAATACATTCTTTTTATTAATTTATATTATGACAGGTGGTATTAGTGGCAAATGAAACTGCAAAGGAGAAGATACCCGAGGAACTTAGTTTAGCACTTGTACTGACAGTTTATGAAGCAAAGGGCTTGGAATTTGATGATGTACTCCTTTACAACTTTTTCACAGACTCAGAGGTATATAATTCTTAGCCATTTTCTGCATTTTTTCATTTTTTCTTAAGTCTTGATTTTACATGTGGTCTAATTGGCTTTAAGCTGGGGAAGGATTCCCTGTTTCCTCTGAAGATGGGTGGTTGCATCACAGTAGAAAACAGGGCTCATAGGTTTATGAGTTGAGACTGTCTTCCCTTAGTGCTGCATTTTCCTTCAGGTTGGCTATTGCAATTTAAGGGAGAGCCTTGGGATTCACACAGCAGTTCATGCACGCATGCACACACACACACTTCTGCTGCATACCAAGACTGCGCTAGCTTATGGCATGTCCTTCCTGGCTGCTCCCTGTTCAGGTCAAAACAGTTGGTGGAGGGACACTCCATCACCCTCTCATACTTTTTAACTTATACTGGAGTTCTGGGTCCCAAAAAAGCACCTTAGACCCCTTGCTTTGCATCAGCAAAAAATTGTAAAACAATTATGTTTAGAATCAAATAGTGTGTGTATGTGGTTGAGGCAGGGGAGGAGCGTGCTCTGTAGCCATCCACAACTTAGCTCCAGAAAACTCATTCTGGCCTAGCTCAGGAGTTGTCAGGAAACTTGAGAAGGTCCCACAGTCTATAGCAGAGACCATCGCCCATAGAATGGCTTCAGATAAAGAAGACTTTCTTTCCTGGAGGTGTTGTGTTTTGTATTTCTTATGTACTCCTTTTTCCACCTTTGTGGTTGTCTGGGGAGCTCAGACCCTGTCTCTCCAGGGTTTTCTGTAACTCCAGACCTGCCAGGGGTGTGGTCCTCGAGGCTCCTTGCAAAGAGCTATCAACCACAGCAGCCTCCCTGTTGTTGCTGGAGCATCACTGAGCCCCCCTCACCCCACTCCCGCCCCCAGCCAGGCAGCAGGCAGCATCCTTACTGAACATGCCTGCAGAGACTCGAGAATGCCCACTACTTAGTTGCTCTGCAATTAAACATTCAGTGTGAACATCTCTGCCTCTAGCCTTCAAAACAGTGTCTCAGATATGGTCTTCAACAGATGAAAACCACAGGAAAACTGAGGGCAGCTTACTGGTGGCTTTTCGTGGAGCTTAGTGTACGTTATGTGATGAGGGCAGAAGGAAGGAGCTTGAGGTAAATGACCTTGTATCTGTCTGAGATT
Organism: Buteo buteo; assembly: GCF_964188355.1. Lineage (NCBI taxonomy): Eukaryota > Metazoa > Chordata > Aves > Accipitriformes > Accipitridae > Buteo > Buteo buteo. The sequence continues at coordinate 59,271,229 of NC_134172.1, read as the reverse complement.
CGCGGATAGTACAATACTGGCTGTCATGGTAGATTTCTCAAAGTTGATTTGGATTTGGTGATGCAAGTTGTACTCAGAAAAAAACAGTGAACCGTTTATCAGAATTTAGCAAAATCAGTTTAACAGAGTTGAGTTGTGTAGAGCATTTTAACCTAGTATGTCAGGCCTGGAGAACTGTTTTCATACAATTCTTCTGTTTTCCTGCGAGTCCCAAGAAACTGAGTTGATTTGAGCAGTTAAACAAGTAGGCAAGAAAGCAGCTCACCCTGAGGTATTCTGGTTTTGAAAAGCTGAATGTGTGAACTGTTGTAAACACAGCAAGTGTGGCTGTGTGCTGTTTGTAATGTGTTGGGTTTTCTTTTTATTGGGCTTGAAAATGAGATTTGAAATGAGTCTTGTTTCAAGAAGCAGATTTGAATGAAGAATCTGAAAGCAAGAAAAACCCAAACCCCCAAGACCCAGCAAGCTGTTGACCAAAATGATACCAGTAGCTGGTTGTTATTTTGTAATCTATGACAGGCTTAGGAATGTTTTGATTGATGATTTATTGCAATCTTAACTTCAAAATACATTTTGCAAGAAAAGTTTCCTACATTTTTTTCCCCATAGGAAGACAGTTAACCTCTATCAGGTTGCTTAAAGCTCTGAACTACATAGATTAAAAAAGAAGCTGCTTCAGCCTTATTATGAGTATTTTTCATTTCCTCAGAAACTTGGCACTATGTAATCAGGTTTCAATTAAATACCAAAAAGGGGAAAAAGTGAACATAACAACTTAAAATATACTTAGGATTTTCTGGGTTGTTAGTTTTGTGGGGGTTCAGGAACCTGCATAGTGGTGTGATAAGGAGCTGGCATTTGTTACATGGCATGAGAGTGCACACCACCAATCTGCCACCACACTTAACATATATTAAGTATGTCTGTGCATATCTATAGACATTTCTCAGATGTACACATGTCAGAGTCCAGTATTCACTGACCAGGCTTTTTTAGATATTCCCCATGAGCGGGTTTTTGCTCATCTCTGAGCCTTCTTCCAAGGGGGTGCGTTGGCAGATGCCATTCTGCTCCCTGGCTCAGACCAGCACTAGTGATTACTGGTGTTGTACAGTGACCTTAATACATTAATCACATGAATCACCAGCCCTCTTGCCTGGACACCATGAGGGTGAGAATATATGCCTGTATGGGATACTGGTGGGTCCACCTCCATGGATTCAACCCCTTTGTTTTGTCCATGGGCTCTACCACGTCATGGCTTACACAAGCACTGGTGATGACTTGCAAACCAAAGATGATGTCTCAAATGTCCCTCTTGTTAATCTGCTGCCTTTTCCTGCCAAGGTGAATGATCTGGTCCCTGTTCAGAGAACTGCCTTGTCAGGGCACCAGGCAAAGGACAGCAACCACTTGGCTCTGTTTGTCTGGATCCTCCTTGCTCCAAGTCTCCTTAGTGCTACAGTGACAAGGAGGTTGGTGAGTTGTGCACCAGCTGGTCTGCAACTCACCGAGCTCATCAGTCTTCTAGTGCCAAGGAGACTTGGTGGCTGCCCATCCTGACCAACAGGCTAAGATCAATCCAACATGTTTTAGATAGCAGATCTTAGCACAACAGATTGCAGCTCATGAGCATTATCCCACCACCATTTACCTTTCACCCTGCCCCAAGCTGGCAGGGAGCTGCCTGGTCCAGCAATCAGTGTACCCCCACAGTGAGTCTGCCTGTTGCAGTACTGGGGTTTGTAGGAGAATCCCTGGCCCTGGGACTAAACCTTGAACCTCGTCCATGGTGAGGGTAACCTGATTTCCTCCTTTTCCCCATAGGTGGGCCATGTAGGGTTGTATCTTCAAGTTGAAAATTTATAGTTCACCCAAGGAGGTTTTCATGTTTAATATCAAATTTAGTTATTTGATATATTAGGCATTGCATGTGATTTGGATTTAGAAGAGTGATATAGCAGTATCCCTTAATCAGAAGGCAAGCATAATATAACAATGGCAGTATACAGCAGAATCACAATACAAATGTGATTCCCTTTAGTGGTTCCTATGTGCTCCACCATCATGATGCTGGGCATCCCCAGTCCCTGGGAAGTAATACAGAACTTGAAGCCAGCTCAAGCCAGTTGCACTCTTCCAGGTGTTTGTTTGTTGCTCAGTTTTTACACATTCTGTTGGACTGAGCCATGTATTCATTTTGCCCCACGTTGGTCTGGGCAGCTCAGGGGGACATTACTCTCTACTAGCTATTTTAGGGAAAGTTGTTTATTCAACCTGATGACCACCTGGTACAGACATGTATCTCAAACAAAGGTTACCCTAGAGTCCCACTTGCGTTGAGATGAAGTTCAGCTTTGTTGATGAAAATTGGTGGTTATTCTTTACATTCTTCCCTGAGATAATTTTTTTCCCCCACTCATTTCCTCTGAGCCTTCTTCAGTTGTGGGGATGCATTGGTCTATCACAACATAAGACCTTATATTTTGCATATGTGGTTAGTAGTGATTGCTGCATATGAGTAAACCTCATTCTCTTGACATTTTAGGCTAGTAAAGAATGGAAGATAATTTCTTCTTATACTCCTGATTCGGATGTGCAAGTAGGAAGCAAATTGCTAATCGAAATGCCTTTAGAGGATGCTACTGGTATGCAGAAAAGAACTCCTTTTAATGTAGAAATGTACAAGGTGAGTTTTTGGTAACCCTGGGAATAGGATGAACTAAATTCTTAAATCTTAAAAGTAGGGAAATTTCTTCAAGAAATTCTTTTATCCTGTAGTTCTGTGTTTATCGAGGTTGCTTTATCTTTTTGGTAGTTGTTCACATTTGTATAATATAATCTTGATTTTGAAAGATAAGAGGTTTTTTGCAAATATAATTTGATAACAGAACAAAAACTATCTGTAATAGACAGGTGTATTTACAGAACAGCTGTGGTTAAAGCAAATAGCAATCAGCCTGTCAATATTTATTATTACTTCAGTCTCGTTTCGGATCGGTGTCACTCTTAAAATTATGAAACTTCTTAGAATCGAGTGAGTCAGATATTTTCAGGATTGTATGGTAAGAAATGAATAATTATATGTGCAAGTGATTAGAAAGAAAAAGGACTGTCACACCTATAGCTGCTAGATTTGCTGTAGCAGTAGTTCCTTGCAAATTAGCTGGACAATAGTTTATGTAATTGAAAAATCACATATTTAATATTTAGACTTGCTTACTTAAAGATACTTTCTTATTTCTTATACATTCTGTATATATTAGCTGTTTTCTTATAACTGCAAAGTATGTTTCTTTCTAACAATTTAGCTCATCTGGCATTTCATTTATTTTATTTTATTTCAGTGTGTTGCCTTTTTTTTTTTGTTCTGCTGCAGATGCTGAATGGAGAACTAAAGCAATTGTATACTGCCGTTACAAGGGCCAGAGTCAATCTTTGGATTTTCGATGAAGACAGTGATAAACGGGCTCCAGCTTTTAAGTATTTCATCAAAAGAGAATTTGTTCAGGTTGTCAAAGCAGATGAAAAGAAAGGTAAAGTTATCCTAAAACAAGACTCAAACAGGACAGTCTGCTCAGCTTTTAGGCTGTATAATAAAGAAGGTTAAATTCCTTTGTCCTTCTAACACTCTGCATCGATAACTGCCCTCGCAATTTTCCACTGGTTTCAGTGGGTCTTATTTCTTTTGTCTGTAAAGGTCAGTTGTATATGTTAATACATAACTTCATTGCTAATTCATTAATATAAGTTTTCCTGCTGTCGCAGGAGAAGAGTCAGAGATCATTCAGACAGATCTGATCTAGTAGTTAGTTTATTGAGTTCTAACCAGTAAATTTAGGTATGTAAAATATTTAATAAGTACAGATGGATTGGCAGTCAATACTCTACTGTTAACTACACTTAAAGTTAGTATGGAATACAAAAATTGTCACATAAGCTTACTATACGTATCTTAAATGTTACATGCATGCAAAAATGTCACTTACCAACCTGTCGATGCCTGCTGTCAGGTAAGGGATTGCTCAGCCTCGAGGTGTAACCCTACCTGAAAGGTGTCCCTACTCAACAGGAGATCACTGCCACTCAGCCAGCCAGAGCTCAAAGGACCGTGATGAGTGCAGATATTTATAGCATAAAGTGGTTGATTTGTAGTCAGATTTTCTGCTGTGTTTATACAGTTTCAGCCACTTACCATCCCAGTCTCCAGCCAAACTGGGTTTTTTTTGTTTGTTTTGGTGGTGTGTTCTCACTGATAGCCTCACACAATAGGGTTAACTAATAGGCCTAGTTGCTGAGCATCTGCCTGGACCAAAGTTCACTTAGTTTGAACAGGAGGAATGCATCTGTCACATCTGCATAGTAATGAAGGCTGTTCATGGAAAACCATCCCAGCTAAAAGAGATTTATCAAATGAAAGAATTTGGTTTCTATAGAGGCAGGGGATTTACTCAAAGTTTTGTCCAAAAAACAAGCATGATTTTTAAAGGTCTTTCAAAACCAAACTCAATTTGTTGATTTTCAGTGCTGATTGAGAAGGATAAAATGTATTTAACTAATAGTTACCATTACTGACGTGAGCACAATTCTTAGAGTTTGGAGTATTATGAGATGTTAATGCTTAGTTTTGGTACGTAAGTGGTTTCTGTGGTTTATCCATTCTAACATAAAATGATTACCCCTGACCTTCTAGACTTAGATGACAGCATGTTTGCTAAAACTTCAACTCCAGAAGAATGGATTGCACAGGGAGACTACTATGCTAAACATCAGTTCTGGGAGGTAGGAGCATATCTTTATCTGAAATAAGGGTTCTTGTCTATTCTGAAACCTTTTTTTTTTGTTTGTTTTTTGTTTTTTTCTTTGCATCTATAAAATTATCTGTATACCTTTAGTTGCTCTGTAGCAGTCTTAGTTTATGGTTTGTAGTTGTGTAGGTGTCTACAGACTACTTGTAAATGACTTGCAAGAAGTAAGCAGGGAGAGCAAGCCTATTGTCTGTAATCTTAAATTCACTGCTTCGAAATTTGCAGTTCAACGAGGGAAAAACATTTTAATGTGCATGAACGAAAAATGGTTGGAAAAAACAATTATTAGCAACAACTGGCATTGACTGGAATTTGTGAATCTAAACCATGTGCTTGACAATATCATTACACATTACTGCAGGAAAATGAAAACATTTCTTGGAAGTATATTGATTTGGGTGATGATCTCAGAGCCCTTTTATGGTTTTTTGGACAGTAATTAGGGATGGGTACAAAACACATTAAGGAACAGCATGTAAGAACCAAGGGAGCACTAAGAAGACCACAGAAAGAGTAGCAAAATGATGGTTTCATTCCCTCGCTATTTAAAGAACATAGAGATTTTACAGTCTTTTATTTCCTAAATTGGTAGTTACTACAATCCAGATATGGGATGACACTTAATGGAATGGAAGCAAAACCCAGTCAGGACAACACCACCAATGAATTATTCTGCAAAAAATTAAGGGATATCTCCAGACCAACTGCCCTTGTCCTTATGCGTGATTTTAACTTCTCAGACGTCAGCTGGGAAGCCAGCATTGATTTGGGACAGACAGCAACTGGGAATACCATACAATGGACACAAACAGGTGCAGGCAATTTCTGGAGCATGCTGAAGATAACTTCATGGTGCAGGTACTAAGGGAGCTAACTAGGAAAGTTGCCCTCCTAGATTTGTTGTTTGTAAACAGAGAGGGACTCATGGGCAAAGTGGTGATTGGTGGCTGTCTTGGTCACAGTGACCACAAAGTAGTTGAGTTTCAAATTGTTGGTGATAGGAGAGAAACTGCCAGCAAAACTTTGACCCTGGATATGGGGAGAGCAGACTTTGGGCTGCTGAAGGAGCTAGTTAGTAAGGTCACCCGGGAATCTGCTTTTGAAGATCTTGAGGTCTAGGAATGCTGGTCACTTTTTAAGAGTCATCTCTTAAGAGCACGGGACCAGGCGATTCCAAAGTGTCAGCAGTCAAGCAAGTGAGGCAGAAGGCCAGCTTAGCTGAGCAGGGATCTTATTCTAGAATTTAGGCAGAAACGGAAAGTGGTATGGACATTGGAAGGAAGGACAGGTGGCACAGGAGGACTACAGAGATGCTGTTTGGCACTGTAGGGAGAAAATTCATGCCGCCAAAGCTTGTTTAGAGTTCAAGCTGGCCAGCACTGTGTAGGATAACAAAAAGGGCTTTTTTTAAATACGTTAACAGTGAAAGGAGGATCAGAGATAACATTGGTCCATTACTTGATGAGGTCAGTCACCTAACAAATAGGGACGTAGACAAAACAGAGACGTTTAATGCCTTCTTCACCTCTGTCTTTAACACCGATGGTGGGCCCTGGGACTCCTGGAGCCCTGGGTTGCAAGACTGTGACTGGGGGGATGATAAACTCCCAGCTGACTGAACTTGTTTGAGACTTGCTGCTCCAGCTGGATGCACGTAAGTCTATGGGTCCCAATGGGATTCATTCCAGGGTACTGAAACAGCTGGCTGATTTTATTGCGGGACCTGTCTCCATTATTTTTCAACAGTCTAGGAGTCTGGAGAGGTCCCAATCGACTGGAAGCTGGCAAATGTTGTCCTAATTTTCAAGAAGGGTAAGAAGGAAGACCCTGGTGTCTCAGTCTCACTTCAGTGCCTGATAAAATTCTGGGAGTTACCGAAAAACACTTGAGAGACAGTGCAGTCATTGGTCATAGCCAGGACAGGTTCACAAGGGGAAAGTCCTACTTAACCAACTTAATTTCTTTTTATGACAAGATCACGCATCTAGCTGACCAAGGGAAGCTAGTAGATGTGGTGGTTTTGGATTTTAGCAAAGCTTTTGATACTGTCTCTCACAGTATCCTTCTGGACAAAATGTCCAGCACAGAGCTAGACAAGTCCATAATATGTTGGGTTAGCAATTGGCTGACGGGTCAGGCTCAAAGCGTTATAGTAAATGGGGTTATATCAGGCTGGTGGCCAGTCACCAGGGCTCAATTTTAGGTGCAGTGCTCTTTAATGTTTTTATAAATGATCTGGACAAAGGAATTGAATGTACATTAAGTAGGTTTGCCAACAATACTAAACTAGGAGGAGTGGTGGACTCCCTCGAGGGTAGAGAGGCCTTACAGAGAGATCTGGATAGACTAGAGAGCTGGGCAATCATGAACTGTATGAAATTTAGCAAGAGCAAGTGCCAGATTCTGCACCTGGGATGGGGTAATCCTGGTTATACATACAAATTGAGGGACGAGAGGCTGGAGAGCAGCTCTGCGGAAAGAGATCTGGGGGTTTGGGTTGATGGCAAGTTGAATATGAGCTAAGAGTGTGACCTGGCATGGCAGCAAAAAGGACCAGCCATGTCCTGGGGTGCATCAAGCACAGTGTAGCTAGGCAGTCAAGGGAGATGATTGTCCCACTCTACATTCCACTGGCGCAGCCCCAGCTCAAGTACTGCCTGCAGTTTTGAGTGCCTCAATATAAGGACATTAAACTATTAGAGTGTGTCCAGAGGAGGGTGACGAAGATAGTGAAAGTTCTCAAGGGCAAGACTTAGGCGGAGCAGCTGAGGTCACTTGGTTTGTTCAGCTTGGAGAAGAGAAGGCTGAGGGGTGACCTCATTGCAGTCTACAGCTTCCTTACGGGGAGCGGGGGCAGTGGAGGGGGAGGTGCTGATCCTCCTCCGTCTGGTGACCAGTGATAGGACACGAGGAAATGGAATGAAGCTGCATCAGGGGAAGTTCAGATTGGACATTAGGAAAAGGTTCTTCACTAAGGTGGTGGGTCATGGGAAAAGGGTCCCCAGGGAAGTGGTCACAGCACCAAGCCTATCAGAGTTCAAGGAGCATCTGGACGATGGTCTCAGTCATACGGTTTAGTTTTAGGTAAGGAGGAGCAGGGAGTTGGACTCGATGATCCTTGTGAGTCCCTTCCAACTTGAGATATTTTGTGAGTCTATGAAATAAAATTTTGGATGCCTTTTTTGATCATGGCAGAAGGAAAGCTTCCAATTTTTGCTGATAGCAACATATAATTTTTTGTATGGAAAATAGATATTTATAACAAGGCAAAAATCAAAATAATCACCTGCCACTATACAGACAGTCTTTATCTCCCCTTGGAAAAAAAAAGGCAGTTTCCTAAATGGACAGAAAAGTGTTAAGATAAAAACCACACAGCTGAAAAAATTTAATCTTCAAATCTGAAATGTATTAGCGGCATTATCTGCTGTTCTTTTTTCTTTATAACCCTGATCTTTGCTTATCATTGGTACATTAAGAAGAAATTATCATCTGGTGAATTTGGCAGTTCTAAGAGTGGCTTGCAATATGCAATTTCCAAACAGAAGCAATTACTAAATTAATGGATAGAATAAAGAAATAATGGTGTTGCAGAATGAGCAAGGTGATAATGAAGCAAACCTTGCTAGGAGCTTGGTAGCTCCCGCTGATTCCCTTTAGCTTATCACAGAAAGGGCCTGGTATGGTAAAAGCACGAATAAGTGTTCCATGCTTTTCAATTTAACTTTGCATACATTGGTTTTCCTAACTTTTATTAATAGAATTTATGTGGTAGATGCCTGGTGACTTACCAATTAATGGTTTAGGCCATCATTCAAATTGCATGTGCTATTCGTTCTATCAGCCTACCAGGAATTTTGCTTTCACTACTGTCGTGGTTTAACCCCAGCCTGCAACTAAGCACCACACAGCCGCTCACTCGCTCCCCCCCATCCAGTGGGATGGGGGAGAAAATCGGGAAAAAGAAGTAAAACTCCTGGGTTGAGATAAGAACGGTTTAATAGAACAGAAAAGAAGAAACTGTTAATGATAATGATAACACTAATAAAATGACAACAGTAGTAATAAAAGGATTGGAATGTACAAATGATGCGCAGGGCAATTGCTCACCACCCGCTGACCGACACCCAGCTAGTCCCTGAGCAGTGATCCTCTGCCCCCACTTCCCAGTTCCTAAACTAGATGGGACGTCAGATGGTATGGAATACACCGTGGGCCAGTTTGGGTCAGGTGCCCTGGTTGTGTCCTGTGCCAACTTCTTGTGCCTTGGCTGGGCATGAGAAGCTGAAAAATCCTTGACTGTAGTCTAAACACTACATAGCAACAACTGAAAACATCAGTGTTATCAACATTCTTCGCATACTGAACTCAAAACATAGCACTGTACCAGCTACTAGGAAGACAGTTAACTCTATCCCAGCTGAAACCAGGACAACTACTTCCATGTAAAACATTGTAATTAAAATTCTAATTGTGATAGTCACATGTGGACTGACTTTAAAGCCTTTCTTTTTGTCCTGAAAAATACACTGCAATGTTTTACCTTTTCCTTCTTCCAGGCACCCTGCCAGTCTTTCTATTTTCCATTACAGTGACTGTAAAATAAAGTATTGCTTTTATGTGATAAGCCATGGGCTGGATGCACATGTGTGAATGCTGCGTATGATTTCACCCCAGGTGGCAGCCAAATGTTACCAAAAGGGAGGAGCAGCTGAGAAGTCAAAACTGGCCCTGGCACACGATGCTGTTCTCAAAGTGCACTCAAAGAAAAGCAGCCCCAGGTAAGCATAAACACAGATGAACGAGTGTCATTCTGCAGTGCCAGACCTCATGGGTGTGTGCAGGGGAAGATTCCCACCACAGTTGCAGGACCGGACTGGAGACATCGGAGAACCACACAGGCGAGGTGTCTTCACCTCTTTGTTTGTGGGTGGCAAAAGGGATTTAAGAAATTGGAAAGTCTAGCACAGCTCCAACAGGATCTGGGGCACTGCTCCCTTTGGGGAGTAGTGAAAGCAGTTGTATGCCATAGGCTGTCCAAACCAAATGTGGCCCTTGAAAGGGCTTACTGGTTATGTGAGAGAAAAGCAACAGGATTTGCATTACCTCAAGAAGCTTTATATTCTTAGATATAGTTAGAAGAGCATATGCCATCAGCAGTGCTCAACTCCCGTTAATCCCACTGCATATTCATTTAACAAAGAAGAAGGAATGGTGTTGTACATTTGGGAAGAAAAGCTGCTAACAAAAAGTGAGCTTTGAGGCAAAATTAGTGTTAGAGTCAATCTAAATTAAACAAGCAGAACTAGCTCTGAACCAAAGGGCAGTTTTAAAGGGACAGATTGTGAGATGAATCATTTAGTTCATGCTGTCAGCTGGGCAAAATAGCTGAAGGGTTTGACAAGGGAGAAAGTTTGCAGTTTCCTGAAGAGGCTGAAAAACTGTTTGGGATTTGTCTCAAATAGGACAGGAAAAAACTTTATGGCGAGTACTCTAGACCTAAGTGAATTAATTCCTGTTCATGCTGGGGAGGCCAAAAACTAGCAGTGATAGCACAGTGGGTAAGGAATGACTAGAGAAGAGGAAGCTAGCAGTCAAAGGAGAAGGGGGAAGGTCTGGAGAAATGTTATTACTGGAGATAATCAAGGTTTTACCTTTTTTAATTACCTGTTTTATATTAGTGGCCCTGGCTAGAAGTATAAGGATACTCATAAAATTTCATGATCATAGAGAGTTTGTTGATGGGACTGAAAAAACTTTTTTTCAGTTGGCTGTAAGCTGGGGTGCTTGTCAACTGGATAAAATTTGTGGGGAAGAAATTGGGTATGTTGGGATGTGTTAAGTTGACAGAACATATGTAATAATGAAGCTGTGAAAGTGGCTTTTTTTTTTTTAGTAGGTGTATTAATGCTGATGTACAAAGCATAAGTAAGATTCCTGCGTGCTCTATGATATGAAATGCTCTCTACAGTTCTGATCCTCCAGGCTCAAGGATGATTAATTCAGAATAGGTCTGGAAAGAAAATAGACATACTGCGATGATACCGGAAAGGCTAGACTTGTTTAGTTATATAGAACAAAGGCTGAGAACAAATTTGATTGTTGTCTTTAATGGCATTGGGGCTAAACAGCAGAAAGGAAGAAGGAGCAAGTTAAGTTAGAAAAGAGAAGCAGCACAAAACCGCACTAGTATGCTTTAGTTTGAGAATTTAAAAAAAAAAACCAAGAAAGGTTTTTACTGCCAGAGCAGTTTGATTCTGGAACAGACTTCTGGACAGAACAGTTTCAGCCCAAAATATAACTAATTCTAAGGTAATACCTCATCAGGTTATTTATGAAGAGGAACACATGATGTCAGTGCTGGTTGGATTCAGTGACAGATAATGTGATACTAAAGCTAATTTGGATGTAAGCGGTAATTTTCTCTTACTTTCTACAGGGAAAAACAGATGGAATATATGACATTGGCTAAAACTTACTTGGAATGTGGAGAACCAAAACTATCACTAAAATGTCTGTTTCAGTCAAAGGAGTTCCGGCTTTGTGCAGAACTGTGTAGAAAGTTAGGAAAGGTATTATATCCTCTAAACTATCCTTTCCTTACCACTTTCCTTTTCCTACAGCTTTTTTTCCCCTCATACTACGCATAAGGTAATAGTACTTTTCTGTGACATGGTAGTAGCTGAACTAAAACAGCTCTTTAAGCTGGGCTGTTCAAGAGGAAGCATTTGTCACAGAACAGCCAGAAGAGGAAGGAAGAGGATAATGATGCAATTTCTCAGTCAAGGTTTATTTCTTTGGCTTTTCTCTGATGTCACCATCAGTCATTTCTGCTTTGCAATCGAAAGTTAATCAATGACTGATTTCATGAAACTTAAGCTGTAACTTCATTCAATACTCTGATGATACTGAAACTTCACTGATGACAGCCATCTAAATGAAACCTTGAAACTTGCAAGGGTTAAGTAATGTACTAACAATTTTCTAAGTGTATGAGGATATTTAACATTTTTTATTTGCAGGGCATTTTCACTACAAGAATGTAAAGTAATTGTTCCCAAATACTTAAGATACAAGGTTAGGGTTCCCATTCTGCATCCATAACTGTTTTACTTTAATCCTGTGGATTCTGAGAAGTTTGAAAGTCAACAGAAGTGTGTGTGTGGTGTTTTTTAACAACAGGCAGAGCTGGGTGAATAAAAAGTACTTTGGAAATCCTGTATAATACCTTTAATTTTACATTCTAGTTTTTCGGACACAAATATTTTGAAGTTTTTTTTTAAATCTGTTCAGTTTTAATGATGGTTACTGTCATGGTTTAACCCCAGCCAGCAACAAAGCACCACGCAGCCACTCACTCACTCCCCCCCCACCCAGTGGGATGAGGGAGAAAATCGGGAAAAGGAGTAAAACTTCTGGGTTGAGATAAGAACAGTTTAATAGAACAAAAAAGAAGAAACTAATAATGATAATAACACTAATAAAATGACAACAGCAATAATAGAAGGATTGTAATGTACAAATGATGCACAGCGCAATTGCTCACCACCCACCAATCAACACCCAGTTAGTCCCCAAGCGTTGATTCCCCCCCCTGCCACTCCCCCCAGTTTATACACTAGATGTGGCATCACATGGTATGGAATGCCCCTTTGGCCACTTTGGGTCAGGTGCCCTGGCTCTGTCCTGTGCCAGCTTCTTGTGCCCCTCCAACTTTCTTGCTGGCTAGGCATGAGAAGGTGAAAAATCCTTGACTCTACACTAAACACTACTTAGCAACAACTGAAAACATCAGTGGTATCAACATTCTTCACATGCTGAACTCAAAACATAGCACTGTACCAGCTACTAGGAAGACAATTAACTCTATCCCAGCTGAAACCAGGACAGTTACTTTAATATGTGTTTGATTATATTCAGATACTTTAATTACATTTTATCAAAGTGTGTGTCTCTGAGACACCTACATGATGGAATTACTAAATTTTTTCTGTTCCTGTAGTTATGACTCTTTGGAGCACTTCAGTTTCATTACTGACTTCTACATTGCAGATGAAAGATGCTGCAGTTTACTATCAGAAAAGCCAGTGCTACAAAGAAGCATCTGAATGTTACGAACAAATTGAGGAGTTTGATCTGGCAATTAAAATGTATTGTCAGGAAGAACTCTATGAAGAGGCAGCAAAGGCAGTTGAAAGGTATGTCTTCCAAGATGGTATTGGAATATAATTCTCTTTTCCATTTCCAGATTCAGCATAATATAGCTGGCTCACCATAAAATTTTCACTAGAGTCTTGGCTGGTGACTTTGTTTTACATGAAGTTAACTTTGTCAGAATTCTCACTTGGGTAATGACAACACGGTGAAAGCATTGTAATGTATTCACAGCTGGAGCAGTAACTAGCTTTATTTTCCTGGGAATTTTTTCCAGTCTGTATTACTAGTCACGCAAGGTCTTCTTCAGCCAGCCCTCTGAACTAGGTTCTCATGGTAAATATGACAAAAACATTTAATGGAAGTATTAAGTACTTCTCTTTTAAGGGTGAAATAGTAACGGATTTAGCCAGTTAGTCACTGACTTCTGTAGGATTATAACCATTAGATGTATGGTATATAATGCAGCAGTCGTTGTGGCAAATGAACTATTTGTCTCTCAAAATCTCTAACTTAAGAGCAAAGAACAGTAATTTAAATGAGCAGCTTGTGCTGCCTGACAGTTTCTTGGTCCCACTCTCTGAGGTGAACTTTTCTGTACCATGCCCCCTGTACTGGCTCAGGGCAGTTAAGAACTGCCTTGCACTGTGCTTGATAAACTGATTTTATTAGTATCTTTTTGACAAAACTTTGCATCTGGCACCATCCCTGTGACCTCATTAGCACATTATTACATAAAAGGTTAATTTATTGTCCACACCCTTCTTTACACCTAAATTGATTGATGACTTTTAAAGAATATGTACACCAGTCAGAATTCTAGCAAGGCCTACAGTTACACACCTTCACTGAAATCCTTTGTGAAGTGCCTTTAGTAATGGCAACTTTTCTTTGAAGGATTAAAGTTTATTAAATATGTAGAGATAGTTTGATCAAAAAGTTAAAGCATTAAAGTCACCTTACCAACTAACGGTTTTTTAAATCAGCAACCCCAAATCATTCATGCAAATTCTTCAGCATAGGTAGAAAAATCTGCACTCCCACTTATATCATGAAAAAGGTGATAATAAAAGGCTAATGATAATTTACTCACTCATCAGGAAAAAATTACTCATTCTCAGTGTACAGGAGAGAATACTTTTGCAAGACGGGCTTAGGAGATATCTTAATAATTTCACGTCAGCCAATAATAATTAATAACTGAGTGTTTTAAAGTGCATGTTTTGAAAGATGCAACCAGGTACTTTGCTCAGGCACTCAGTAAGCAGCAAAGTATATGTAGATCCACATGACAGAATTGAAAGAGTTCTCTAAACTGACCGGTTTATGTAAATTTTACATAATATTATCTATATTGGTACATGGAGAATTTATTGAAATTCACATTTATTTCATTCTGGCTTCTGTTCATGTAAACAACCATTCTATATTGAGGCTAACTTTAATAAACAGAAGATTATCACTGGCAAAATATGATTAAAATAATTAGTACAGTGATTTGACAGCGTGGAGAAAGATTCACTAATGCCATAAACCTTGTGATCTTTTTTGTACCAGAAGTTTTAATGATCTTGCTTCAGACAGCCTTATGCTGTAACTAAATTCTTTCCCTAGATCTTTTCAGATGTTGTGATTGTTTTTCGCATGACAGACATATAATTTGAAATAGTTGGCCTTTTTGAAGGAAGGGCTTCTGGGGGCAGCTATTTGTTTAGTGTTTTAGGGGCTTTTTAAAAATGCAGTGGTTTTTTGCCTAGGTTAGTCATCTATGGTAGTAAATTGATGTATCTATTATTTCAGATATGAAGAGATGTTAAATACAAAAGGACAAATGATTTCCAAACTCTCATGTACAGCAAATCAGTTGTATTTGGAAGCAGCTGCAAAGTACCTGAGTATGAACAGAACTGAGGAAATGATGCAAGTCCTCTCAAAACTTGATATAGAGGATCAGCTTGAGTTTCTGAAGTCTCGTGGATGCTTGCGCCAAACAGCAGACTTGCTGAAAAGGGAAGGTCGAGAGGAAGAAGCTGCAAAGTTAATGAAACAACACGGGTTTGCTCTGGAAGCAGCCAACCTCACAGCTATAAAAGAATTTCGTGCATTGTGTTTGCTTGCTGCAGCACGTGCCGGTGTGACTCGCTGTTCAGAATCGGACCTGGTGGACTTGGAGGTCATCCTAAGAGAAGCCCTCGAACTTTGTGAACAAACTGAGCAGAAGTCTGGCATTGCTGAGGCTGTGTTTTTGCAGGGAACTCTGAAGGGAGACTTCACAAAGCTGAGCAATGCATACTGTCAGTTCCTCTCTCTGAATCACTCTGCTGGTGCAGTTGAAGCTCTCTTTGCATTATCTCGCTGCAGCACTCATAACCAGAACATCCTCTTTATGGCAACGCGTGGCTTAATGGCTCTTCTGAGTCTGGTTAGGGGTTTGAAGAAAGCAGCCACCAATGCGGAGAAAGATATGGTGAAGTCATGCTTTGCTTATTTTGGGATTGTCCCAACAGGTGACAGTTGCCAGGTGTCTCAAAATGAAGCTGAACCCATTCTCAAGTTTTTGCCAGACAAGCCAAGTCTAAAAGAGAGGAAGACAAAAGGTGATCTCTCAGTAAGCACAGAGGAGGTAAAATCAGCTTTGAAACAGCACTTGTTAAGCAGGTTGTGCTCTATCACCCATGTGTTACTGAACAGGCATTACCCTGGTATTTGTATGAAGTTCATTGTTGGCTTGAACTGTGAAGATAAAACCTGTGAGGATTACCATAAGCCCTTGTTGCGCCATGAAGCAAAGACAATATTTCAGTGTAAAATGCATCTGGTGGCAATAAACGGACTGCTGTTGGAAGCCACACGCACTTTCCCTAAAGAGCTACTGAGTCAGTGCAAAAGCTTTGATGATATTTTGACTGCTGACAAATATGCATCATGTAAAGCCCTCCTAGAAATGTTTTTTCCTAATCATTTTCATTTGAGAATACTGTCTGAGAACCCAAAGGCATGCAAAGAAATACTGGAATTCAGTAACATTATTTCCAAACCCTGTAGAGCAGTGTTGAAGGAGTACATCACATCTAAGTTTAAAAATGAAGACACTGCAGCCAGAAGAGAATCAACTGACTTGTGGCTAAGGGCTATGCAAGTTTTCATCTTATCTTCAGGATATCCTGAGGAATTTGAGAAACTTCTTTTTAAGGAAGAGGACGATTATAACAAAGAGCTAAACTTTGTGTTGTCAAAGGCAAAAAACTCCCCAAAGAGTAAAGGCCAAGGAGGAAGGGCCAAAGGAATAGAGGGCAGACATGGTATGTTGCTGCCTGACAAAAATGCCGAAAATGCAGGAAGAACGCACTTGTGCTTCATTCGACTTCTTGAAAATTCACTTGAGCAATTCTATGTTCATAAGAACCCGGAAAACTGTAAAAGGTTTTTTTTCCGTTTTATGAATGTCCTGGTCAAGAAATGCACAAGATACCTGATTCCAAGCATAGGAAACACGGTGATGTTGTTGGAATTCCAGTATATGCTCTGTTGTGCTGTCCTGATGCGTCTCTCCAAGAACATTACTCTCTGCTTTCCGAAGAGTTACATTGCTCTCATTCATTACTGGGAGTTTTTGTTCAGAAGCAAGGACCATAACAAAGAACTTAGAGACACATTTTCTATTATACAGGAGTATAGACCAAAGGATGCATATGTAGCTGTACAGAATTTCAGATTTCATCTCTGTTATCTAGCAGAAGTTTTGTGTGGAGTTCATGGAAAGTTCAATGTCCTTCTGGATGCTTTCGAGGATCCTGATTGCATAACTTCAGGGGAGGCTGAGCGGACCGTAGTGCTGTGCTTAGTGATGTTACTGAATGCTGACCAGGTACAGAATTCTAGATATAGATCCCTCTTACGCCACCACTTCCCTGAAATCAAGGTGATGCTGAAATCAATGAGAAAAGACTCTCCCTCTAAAGTGCCTGAAAGATTGCTAAGGGTTGTGGAACAAGTGAGTGATGCTACACACGTAAGAGAAATCGCTGCAGGCCTGCAAGAGCTGCTGACAGAGCGAGATGCAGAGTACTTGGTTGACTGCCGATGGAAGTGGGACTCTGCATACACTCAGGGGCATCCACCCATACGGGGCATCCTGTATGAAACCATAAACCTTGACAGGTTTATGACCTCTTTGGATAAGACAGAATACACTGATGAGCTAGAAAAGGAACTTGAAAGGGTTCATTGCTTAGAGGACCAAAAGGATCCCCTGGAAGTCATTGCACTCAGCAAGCAACAGAAGCAAGAGCAGAAAGCATCTGCTCAACGCCAGCTGCGACGTGTCTTCCATTTTGTTTTTCTATGCATGAAGTGGAAAAGGAAGGCCTGCTCCAAAGCTGAGCCTGTTGCAATGGAAGGAGAGGAATTTTTATCAGAGATCTTCAAAAAAGCAGATATTGACCAAACCCAGTGTGACCTCTGTGGAGTCAGATTTATCCAGAGCTCTGAGAACTATTTCAGCCGGTCAGAAAACATGGAGGCAGACACTTCTGAAGCTGTGACACCAACAGAGATCAGCGGGGAAGAAAAGTTGCATGCAGAAGGAAATGCAGTTTCTGTGGCCAGTGAGGCTTATGTAGAGCACAGAAACACAGATGAACACAAAAATAATAACATTGCCTACAAATACTACGCCGACTTTTTTAGAAGAAAGATAGATCCTATAATATATGATGGACTGGAAGTAGTGGAGGCCATTACAGAAAAGACTTACACCCGAGACTACTTAGCATATAAAGAAGGTTCCAACTTACGCCAGAGAAAAATCAAAGAGAATATTAAGAAGATTTCAGATGCAGTAGAGGAAATCTATGAGAGAAAAGCCTGGGCTAAAGGTAGGACCTTTCCAGTTTTCTTTTAAACAATTTAGTATGTCATTTGTGGCCAAACTTCTAGACCTGACAAAGTTCCATTTGAAAATCTTAATGTGGTCAAGGGAAAGGTGTGTCCAGGTATTTCAGGTAGCTGAGGAAAAGAAGAACCGAGAGAGTTGAAAGTACTAAAAAATATTTTCTCACCTTTTCCAAACACAAAGTGATACATCAGATAGTATGGGTAAAGTGAATACTATTTTGTACTTACTTAGTTCTGCCAGCCATAGTAATTTGGATGTGTAGGGCTAGAGTGTTATGAATACTTAGAGTCTTTGGTTAAGGATATCTCTGACTAGTCTGCCCTTGAACTTGTAATTTTGTTAGGGCTGAATAAAAGTGGATACTTAACTACAAATCTGTGGGGTGTCAGGCACTCAAAGGCAACCCTGGTATTATGAAGTCCAGTAAACTATGGTACTTAAGAGATACATATTTTGATATTTGATTTTTTTTTCCCTTCATAAGCTTGAAGCATTATTCTATGCTGATTTTGCAAGTGAAATTGAACCACTGAATGAGTGGCCTAGGAGCAAAATTGTTTGGGGTACTTGCTGTGGGAAAGTGACATCTTAAATCAAAACACTGTCACTGGCTTTAGTTGTAGAAATCCACCAACCCTGTCAAGTTGTCACTTTGCCTGTGATATCTGACAGTAGCGAAAAACTGTGATATTTGATATGTTCATCTGCTGTGATCAGTGAAATACGTTAAATTTGTAACTGAATAGTGGTATTCATGTGTAAGCTTTTTCTTTACTCCTAGTGAAAAGCTTTTACATATGGATGAACTCCATAAAGTTTTGCTTATTATTTAGTTGGCTTTAGGGTCAATGAACTATGATGGTGATGAATATGATAGATGTAGTAGGCTTAATTAGGTAATAGTGGATTTTGTTATGACAATTGCTTGATGAATGTTACCTTGTTTTTCCACTCAGTGAAAATATGTTTACAGAAATTATTTGCCTTTGAGATTACTTTTTCCTCACTTTATAACAAGCATTTTTCAGGTCCTTAATGGCACAGTTAAGCAAGGGCTGCAACGTTTTGGGTCCATGTTTTACTTTGACTCATATAATTTCAGAGGGGCAATGAAAGCCAGGAACTTTAATACCCAAACCAGATAAACCAGAATGTTTGCAGGAGTTTCAGGTATACCTTAAAAGGGACAGCACAAGGATGGAGAGCTTCTCCTCTCATAGTGCTAGTAATGTTCATTGGAATGGGAAGTAATACATACAGCATCTTCATCCCCAGTAGTGAATTTGCCTGCCTGTGAGATCACTGATAGCTGAGACTTCTTGCTTTGCAGCATCATCATACAACACAGCTCTGTGTAACTTGGTTTTGTGCTTGGCTTTTAGCCACTGTCCATCTCTCCACTAGTGTTCTTAGAGAATGTTAATTGTGCTCCATTTCAGCTGAAGAAATAATAACCGAACATGCCAACAAATTGGTTGCCACCATTGATGAGGCTCGTAAGTGGCTGAAGAAAATGGACTCTCACAGGATAAAAGAAGAAGGTATGTTTTCAAATTACACAGGTTTCTGTGCCCCCTAGAGATCACTGTTCCGTAACGGTCTCTTAGCATCACTTTAGTCTCCAAGTCAGCAGTGTTGTGGATATTCACTTACCCTCTAGGCAACAAGAAACAGGCACCTCCATCGGGGCACTCTGGAAAACATGAGTTAACCAGTCCTTCCTCAGTGGCTCTTTAAAACAGAGCATGAGCCTCGCAGCTGGTTACAGGGTGGCCAGAATGGAGCAAACCTCCTCCCCGGCCCTCAGTGTATCCCAGCCTGCATAAAATATGCATGCGTTTGCGCACACAGGCACGCACAGATGTGCACATAACTATGGTTCAAGTGCAGCCTTCAGGATAGAAACCTGGAGGGGGGGACACAGAAGAGAAGCTAACTTCATCTTCACCAATAAGACAGTGCTGTTTCTTAACTCTGCTGCAGCAGTGCATTTATGGGCAGTGTGGATCCAAGTTCTCAGAAACTAGCTTCCTAACAGAACTAATCCTTAGCTTGTTTTTAGGAGTTCTGTGGAAAAATATTATATGCAGTTGGTTTTCTTTTGTTTTCACTTCCATTTCACTTGGTTTCACACTAAAAGTAACATACATTGATGCAGTCTATTGCATCACAGACCTCTGAGGACAAGTTTAAGCCTTCATTGTGCCTACTGGTATGTTTAGGTTTAAGCATATATTTAGGTGGTGGGATTGCAACAGTTGCACAAAAAGGCAGCAATGAAGTGATCAGGCTTACAAATTGCACTATATGTAAAGCATTAAAGTAGCTCTATTTTAGAAAATTTGATTGTGATAAAGTCTTGTGTTAACACCGTCTTATTCCAAGAACGATATAGTTAATAAGACTACACAGGAGCGCTCTCATAGTCTCACAAGCAGCAATACAGTTTGTCCTTCAAGTGAGTAAGCTTATGTATTTTCTGCTGAATCTGAACCTTGAGAGAGGAGAGACATACTTCTTAAAAAAGTCAAAAGCAGTAACAATAGAAACAGATTTTCAGTGTAAAAATTAATTACAAGTGCAGCCAGTGGCTTAGCAGTCTCTGCCTCCTAGCAGAGTTCTTAGGCACATTGTCATATTAAGCCCAATACTTCTGAAACATGATTATACACACATGAAGGTATATTGCTGACATATAAAATAGCAATGACATAGCTTGTCATATTATTAAGAGGAAAAGGTGTTGGGGTTTTCCATTCTGCATTAATTTCTTGTTTTCAATATAGGCTTTGTGCATGACAGAGACTTGGAAAATGAAGTAGAAGATGAAAGCATGACTTTTGAAGAACTTGTCTATAAAAAACCCTCAAGAAAAAAAGGAAGATGTGGGAAATGGTAATGAGAAAAATTATGCAGGATTAAAAAATTGTTAAAAAGAAAAATAGAGGATTGGGGTCAGAAATGGGAAGAGTCTGAAGAAAAAGAGCAACTTACGCTATTTTTTGTATCACTTGTATTGTGTCAGAATAACTACCTATGTGGTGATGATGTAACTGTTAAAACCTACCACAGGACAAATTTCCTTTCAAACCTATGTGGTAGCTTGCGAGTAACAAAAAGCCAAAGAAACAAACAAGTAGAAAAAATAATAATGTTTCTGCCTTATCTCAGGGGTATTTTTCCAGTCTTCTTTTTCTTCTTCCCTGTTAATTTACATCATCATTCTTCTGAGCTGGAATACTCAGAAAAATAGTTTCTGTGTTTTTAGTTTCTCTGATTTTAAGAGGTTTTAATTGGTGTTTTTAGGTTACCATTGTAAACCTGCTGTGTTCTGAGTCTTGTTATGTTTGGAAATTTTTGAGTCTTCAGGTGAGATACTTAGAGTATCTCTCTTTTCTATTTTTATAGACAAGGACAGTAATTTCTAAACACGTCTTTTTGACAGTGTTCATACGTCTAATTAGATAGGTATGAAAGTTATGGATTGTCTTCTATTTGATCAAGTTTTGATATAAACTGTTACCTGTACATATTGAAATACAGATAATCTTTCTTTAAAAGACTATTAGACATTTTAAGTGTTTTGTAAGTTTTAATTGGTAAAAGGCTTTTTGTAATGTATAATAACATTTTTATAAAACCTGTAAGATTTTTAAAATCACTTGATCTTGTCTTATTTTTTGAATACTTTCTGAAAGCTGTATGTGACTGACTGCATGAGTGAGATTTACAAGTTGGGTCCAGAGTGTCAGTTCATACTGACACTGTTTTACTTCTGGGATTTCAATGTTGCCAACAAACTGTAGTCTCCTTTAGCAACCTTTTAAATTAATGCATTTGCATGTTAAACATAATTGGAGTATTATTTAGTTGTTGAAATGTTTTGTCTTGAAAAGGGAGCCACTTTGTACACATAACAAACTCTTTGAATAATTACGTTTTGCCAAAAACTTAGTAACCTGTTATTATGCTCAATGTTGTGGAAGTGGGACCCTTTACATGGGTAAAAATGAAATGCTACTGTAGAATAGAGCAACGTGAGCAGCAGTAATAGTTATCTATTTCATTGTAATTGCTTTTGTCTGCCAGAAGACTCTTTACTAAGTGCTGCTTCTTAAAGAAGCCTTGTTGCTTAAGCAAGTGTTTAGAAGATTAAAAATGTGCATTGATGAAATGTACTGCTAGTCACTTGCACTGTATAGAAGTCAAGAATTAAGAAAGTTGGATCTTTATTTGGCTTTTTTTTCCTATAATTATGTGTATTTTGCATTTGAGATTACTCCAAGAAGCTTTCCTGATTAATTTCTTGGCTTGAGTATTTACATTTGCAGCAGTAAATGCTATCTAAACTTTTTAAGAACAATTACAATTTAGAAATCCTTGCTGGCCACAGTTTAAAGATCTAGTGATCATACTTTTTCTTTCTCTTTATGTGAAAAATGAAGCTTTAAAAACATTATTGCAAAACACCAAACAAAGAGAAAGCAACAAAGAAGAAGTAAGAACAGAAGTATATTGCATTGAGAAGTTCATCTTGGGTACATTTCCATAGGTACAGGGACATATGATCCTTGGTATGGTTCTGTACAAACCACTGGTCATTCTCTGACTTTGAGTCAGCACTCCCAGATGGAACTTAATTTCAATAGCACCTGAAGTACTGACTGTTAGTCAAAATTAATGGCAATTCAAATTTCAGGGCTTGTGGTTTCAGAGCTATATTAGGCTAAGATTTCAGTAATGTTCAAGCAGAGATGGGAAGTGTAGTTGGATCTCCAGTCCAGTATCAGTGCTTAAAGGGTTTTTTCCCCTATGATGGTATGCATAAATAGACATAAACCTTTCTTTTCCATGGCAGGCTCTTCAGATAATAACGATCTGTGTACATTAATCCTATTTGAATGTTTAATTAGTAAAAAGGGATTGCCCAGATATACCCTGGGGTTTTTTGCTGTTTATGTAAAAATCTTTCTCACCCCTGGTGGAAGCTCCAGTGTTCTGGCACCAGCTAACGCCTTTGACTCAAAGGGCTTAGGAGCTATGACAGGTGCCTTGGTACGTGTGAGATGCATATTGCACTGAAACCTTGGAACTGAGTAGTGGATGCAGGCTGTCAAGCTAATCCACCCACTTCTGCCTGTCTAAGCCATGTTGAGTTGAAAAGAATTTAGAAAAGGCTTCAAAAGCACAGAAGCTGGTGACTTAAAATCTTGCTCCCTGGTGATACAAAAATGACACCTAAACGAGAAAGAACGAACTATTTACTGTAGTTGGAAGACAGGGCTGTGGTCTAAAAGATGACAATTCTCCAAATTCCAAAATCCTCCAGAAAAAAATTGCTTGCTTGCTTGAACCTCATGTTAATACAAAGGACTGTGTGGTAAGTGATAGGTACTTTCCGCCTTTTCCCTTTATTCCTCTTAAAAGCATTGTTTCATAGTATTGCCCACAGTTTATTCCAAAACACTTTCCTAACAATTAGCTGTTACAAACTCTGACTCAGCAAAACATTTAAACGCTCAATGTATTTTAAGGTTTTTTTGCTTTCATTCCTAAAGGGAAGCCCTTTGCCTTTATGCTCACTGAAAACCTAGGAGGGAAGAAATTGTCTTATCTCAGTGTAAATAACATAAAAGGTTTTCCTGCTGGCAATCCCCGTGACATTACTTGCTGAAAACCGATTATGAAGGGGGCCACAGCCGTTGCTGCTGAGCTTCTACCTTTGTGGTTGGAGCATTCAGTTTTCATGAAAACCTTCACACCTGCACTTACTAAAGTGTCTCCGGGTCTTGCTGTGTATTAGATTTATGGCACATCTATCATTCAGGCTTTCAGTTAGCACGTAACTCGGAAATACATTAGCAAAGTACCGGGCAACACCCGTACTCCTTACTTCTTTATCTTAGTGTAGTAGATGTCAGAAGTTTTGAGTGTCTTAATGCCCATTTGTAAGAGCTGGTGTGGCGGGGAGTGGAAGAGTTTATGTATTTTGTTTTGTAGTTTTCATGACTATATTCGTACGCCAAGATTTCTGACTGTACATAGACTCAAAGTCAATGTGAAACACTTAGAGTCAGATACTTAAACACCAAAGCAGTTGAATTTTCAGATTAATAGCCTTTACAAACAAACACTCTGTGAGAATTTGAGCATTTATTTTTGTTTTCAGACAAGGACTTCTGATGCTGTTTTCAGCGTGTGATCTGAGCACAGTATGTGTCTGTGCATAGGTGGTGTGTATTCGTGCTGTCATCTTTGCTGTGTTGATCCTGCCTTGTTGCAAGACAAGGGGTTACAGTGACTTTGAAGTCTGTTATGATCATTCTGTGCTGCTGGATCTGTGGAAATGGTGTTTGGAAAGAAATTGGTAGAAGACTCTTGCCTACCTACAGCCCATCTTCCCTTTAGCCTGCACAGAAAGTTTAATGGTTTAAAGATGCCATTGTAGTGATTTAAATAATATCAATACTCCAGACATTTATAAGTTACTTTCCTTGGGCTTCTGATCAGCTGGTTTCTAAATTGTCCTGTGTAAACCCATGCTGAAACTTTAGCAAACAATTGACAGAATTAGGTTACCTCTAAGGCATTCTGCAGGCAAATAAATAATAGTGATGCCAGAAAGTAGTTTTCATTAAGTCTTGTAGAAGTAAATCCTTGAAATTCCCTCTTGTGAAGGGGTGAGTAGGGCTTTACTGAAGCTACATTACACCAGTTCAGTGCTATATGCCTCTCTGTGAACTATTCATTGTAACATCTGCTTGTCTTGTGCTAGACATGCTTTATGAAATCATGGGATGAGGTTTTTGCCTTCGAACAATCAGGGATAGAACATTTGAGCTGTTTAAATGTTGGCTGCTTCCCTGGAAACAGAAAAGTTAGAGCAAAACACTATAAGATCTGCTGCTGACTTGCCTTGTCAGCTTAGATATGCTGAGCTTTGAGTTCCTCCAGTATTAGTGATGTCTCAGTCAAGCTCAGTATCTGTGTGGTTTGGAGCACTCTACATGTATTATACAGCCTTTCTTTGAGGAAGTTTACATTTCTAGTAGTTTTGGGCAGGGTCCCCATAAGGAGAAGAGCCATTGAACATGGAGTTGCTTAAAAGGACTCTGAAGCAGAGGTAGATCAGGTGCCTATTTCCTGTGCAGAAAGTTGGGTACCTCATTATGGGATACAGAGGAGAAGAACACTGAGCACTGAGGTACTGGTGAGCTGAAATGGTGTTTCAGACGTCAAAAAACATGCAGAAAGGAAAACGCTGAATACAGGTGAGTTTCAGACCCTCTGTATTGTTGGAGCTTTGACTGGGGGAGTCTGGGAGCAGGGGATTTCCATGCTGCGTACTTCAGACAACCTTCAGTAGTCTCTCTGTCAAAAGAACAGATCGGAATTCTTTATCATCACCAGGAGACAGCCAGAAAAAAAAGTTTACTTGGAGGACGATGTGACGATGAGTACTTCTGTAACAGCCGAGTGGCTGGAGTGCTCTAGGCTGCTGAGACAGCCAGGTTTCGAACTCAGCCCTCCCAGGAGGATACTCTGAGCCATGTGCTGATTTGCCCAGAGGAACGTTCACAGCAGCTGCTGCTGAAGGTGACTTCATTCAGGATTTTTTTGGGCCAACAAAAGGGTGGAAGAGGGACTGTTCAGGAAGGGAAGACATGCATTGCAGTTGCAACTGTCAACACTAGTAGTCCTACATGTGAAAAAGCAACCAGCCCTTGGAAGGGGACTTGCAGCTCCAGTGTTAGTGGCGCTTGGTTGCCAGGGCAGGGTTGAGCCTCTTTTCTCTGAATTCATTACACAGTGAAACAGCTTCAGCAGGAGAGGTGGAAATGCCAGCAGCCCAGGTGGAATTAAACCTGGCTCTCCTGTGCCCTGGGAGAACGCTCCGATTCAGAAGCTAGTCAATCGTGACCATTTTGTGTTTCACGGGGTTGCCCATGGTGTGCAAGAACCTTGGGGTGTACTTTACTGGACTAAGGTAGAAGATGAGAAAGCTGCCTATTTTCTGGATCCTGGTTGGACTTGCAGGTAGGTAACATGCTGAGCTGCTCAACCTTGTCAAAGTACAGCAGTTCTGGGTGTATAATGGAGGTGCTGGGTCAGGCCGATATCTTGGCTTTGATGTTGGCCAGTTGCTAATCCCACCCGTTTTCTTCTGAAGCCTTTTCCCTTCCCCCAATCAGCCTGCTCCTTTACAGGGTGAAGTTCAAAGTGACATTACCTTCAAGGCGAGGAATGCTGCTGAGGCTACTCCTGCCCTTGTGTCCATTAAATGCAGATGCTAATATTGCTTACATCAGTCCATCAGTTTTTAGAGCTGGGAGGTTTTAGGACAACTGGTGTTTTGCAATCTTGTAATTTTTCACTGAAAAGTGCTGGAGTAAGTGAGCAGTGCTGCTGTATTTATTTGAACCATGATTATCAGGCAGATAGAAAGCATTTAAATACTTTAACAAGTCATGCAGAACCAAATTTTCCACAGTTCCTAGATAAAACATGGTCAAGTTTCCTTAAAGATGCACATTAAGCAGTTAACAAGGAACTCTTGGCTGGAGACCTGCATAGAGAACAGAGGGATCAAGCTGGAGTGATTAAGTAATGAAAAAACTGTCAGCTTCCAAGATGCTCTGCTTGTCTCTGTAAATAACAAGCCTGGGCAACTCTCACTTTGTCTTGACCCTGTCACTTTGAATGTGTCCACTGTTCAATCCAGCTAATATGAAGGAATTTCCGAATGTTACATTCCCAGTTTCTCACCACTCTTTACTTTGGCTGGAGGAGTCTGATATTTAAAAAAGGAATAATCTTGTAGTACAATGAACTGTACCTGTGAGCTGAGGTATTTATAGCTCCGTGTTCAGCAGCAGTCTTGTTGTAGGGGGGAAGAAAAGACTTTGGTTGTTCTGTGGAATACTTTTTGTGTTGGGAATTACAATCAGATCGCTGTTTGTTACTGAACTGTGAATATGGGTGTGGAGCAGAGAATTTTGCCTATTTCCACCACCAGCCCTAAGGACCTAAGTCCTTCTTCATCCCCTCACCTTGCCCACTTTGTGTTGTCTAGTTCAGAAATCGCTATCTCTGCCTATTTTTCCTGGAGAATCTTTTTGAAGCTCTTGTGGCTCCTGAGTCATCAGGGTAAAGATGCTGAATCTTCACTAAGTGGTGTTTTAGGGACCTAGGTTAGACAGCCCCCTTTGGCCAGGAGGAGATATAACTCTCTTGAGCAGCTGTCAGGATTGACTGATGCTTGTCCAAGGCTGGGGTCACCGCTGGGGACCGGTCAACATTCCCCAACAGGCAGACATTTCCTTCTAGGTATAATGAGCTTTTAATATGAACTGTAATCACCTGGTAATACAGCCTGGGCCTTTAATTGGCATCAGTGATGGATCTGCTTTTATAGCTGAAGCCTTTTGATAGGAATTGCTAAAGCACAGTCTGAAGAAGCTGCATCCTTATGGAAGAAAGGACATAATCTTTCCTGGTTCAAAGCTGTTGTATGGACCTCCATCTCCACATTGCTGCTAACTGAAATTGGGGTGAGACCAAAGAGAAAATGCCACTTCTTGTCTGATGCTTATCTTCCAGCCATCCCCATTTTGTACTCATTCTGCAAAGATTACTAAAAAATTAGCTGAAAATGTGGAATAAAATTAGCTATCTACCGGGTTTTATTGATAGACAGACCATTATACATACTTGGGAAAGATACTTTCTTTGACCATTCAGACTCAAAGATGTCCCAAACTGTACAAACCTTTCTCTTTATGAAAGCTGCAATATTCAGAACAAGAATGAAGTTGGGAGATTTTTGAAGTTGAGAGGTTTTACCTCAATGATAAATGAGGCAATATCTCCCTTTTTCATCTAATTACTCTTGTGCTTTATCTTTAAACAGTATCTCAAGCCCAGACCTTGAGATCTGGATGAGAATACTGTCTGAACACAGGTTTTTGTATTCCCTTTAGTGACACATGGTGGACAATATTGTATTCATGACCACGAGCTTTCCCTACTCATAGTGCCAATTCCACAGATTTAGAAGTGTTGCACACTGGCTTAAAACCAAAGGATCGCACTGTGTGTTTAAGGAATTGTGATGCATTCTGTATACTTTTATTTCCTGAATCTTTCAGAGTGTCTTCAGCTAAACCTAATTTTCCTCCCCAGCCAGGCATGCTCAACTTACTGCTTTCTTTCAAAGAAACAGAAAATCTGAAGTGAGTATTTCCTTCCAGGAGCCAGGTATTAAAGAGAAATACCAATTGGTCATAAGACTCAGGATTAAACTTCAAAATTTGGAAATAGTGAGGCATATGACTGAATTGGACTGTTTGTGACAGGGAAAAGAGAAAGAAAAATAGTCTTTATTGTCAGATATCCTCTGTTCCTTTCAGTTCTTAAGAAGTAGGGTGAAGATGGTCGGCAGTGAACACCATGTGGGATTTTATAGCAGCTTTTTAGGCAGCACCTAATAAAATGTCCTGCAGAAGCCTCTTCTTACACATGGTGTTAGCTAAGAAGAGATGTCATATTTCAAGATGAAGCACTTGGGCAGTGGGTGTGTGTGGAGGAGAGAGTGGGATCATGTTGCAAAAAGTGCTCACATTTTTAGCCAGACAGCACTTCTGCAGCAAATAAAATCTCTTTCTCCGACAGATGGAGGAGAGGTGAGTGGGAGGGAAGTTTGGAAGCGCACTTTATCATTTCTGTTCGCTCACTGCTTCAGCTGCAAGGGAGGGTGCATGAAATAGCAGTCGATAAAAGGGTGGATTAAAAAGTGCGGCAGCATCGAGGCAGAGGCAACTCTCTGTGGAGCAGCTTCTATCTGGGACCTGTCAAAATGCTTTACAAACATTAGGCAGCTGAGCTTTATGATATCCCAGTGGACATGTATCGATCATTCCTATTTAGAGATGGAGAGATTTGGGAATAGAGAGTATATGACAAGCTTTAGGTGCACAAGAATATTGATTTGTAGGGCTGGACCTCATGCTACCAGCATCCTCTGCCCCCAGTATAGGACCTCACTCTGCATATGTTGTTCAGTCTTAGACTAGCTGCCTGGCATCAACGTGGACAATTCTGTATATGCCTGACCCAGACTTCCCCTGGAATACACTGTCATTTACTTTCCTTGATCAGGCTTAATTTACCTGTCACTTTCATTAGAACCGATTACTTTAAAGCTCTCCTGGAAAACAAATTTTCTCATCTGAGAATGGCAGGGAGAGAATTGCTAAGTGAGAGTATCTGTACTGTTTCCACCTGCAAAATCTTACTTATTCCCCCTCAACATTTGTTTTAAATGGGGAAAAAACCATCTCTGATAACTTGTTGCAATGTAAGTTAATTAGCTTTCCACATTTCCTCAAAAAAAGGGCTGCTGTTTTAAAGCAAGGCCAAAGTCATGGTTACGTGAAGATATGTATTTGGGTGAAATGTTTAAACATGAGCTCAGAGAGATCTGTAAGTTCCGCTGTCCATGCACTGGAAGTAACTACGTGAGTATATTTGCACTCAGCATAAAAGCTTCCAGACACATACTGATGGGAAAGTGGAGTAAATCTGGTGAAAATCAGATTAATTTCATTGATACAAAAGGAAAACAAGCAAAACCAGAGTCAGATTCTTCCAGTCTTACTGCTGGGCAGTCAGGTCTCGATGCACAAGCAGAGGTGGACCTTCTGAACTACTACGACTTGTTCATCCAGTCAGAAATCAAAAAAGGGATGTTCTCTGGCAGTTCAACTAGACATCAATAGTATTGAACTGCTGGTGAAGGCTACAGGGCAGTGAACATCCTGCTTGCTTTCTCAGGTTCTAGAAAGTGTTTATTTCTGTGACTAGGAGAGTGTGTCTCTGTGCGTATGAGGATTTCTTAAGCTAAGCTTCTGCAATGTTAGACTTCTTGGCTGTTTTTCTTTGTCAGGTGATTCTGCCTGTGTCGCACAAGGGCCTGGTGTTCTGGCTGCTTGATTAGGTATCCAAAACATAGATTCATCTCCTGGATTTATGCTTTTTAACAGTGATATCTCAGACCAATCAGTCCTGTTTGTTCCTGCCTTGCTAAACTGGGGTAGCAAAATATATTCTGCAAATGTCTGGCATTCATCATCTTACTATTTTTATAATTGCAAACTATTTGTGTCTTCAGTACTGACTCATAAAGCAAGGTATTTCACTGAAGCTGAAAGGGAAATGACCCTGCATCTTTTCAGGCTTATTTGTCATTTCATTTTTTGTCCCTCTTTGGGGATCTCTGTCCTACTTTCTGTCACACATATTAGTCTTGGCTGATTGATATGAAGAGATAAAGAGCCTTGAGCTAACACAGCTTCGTAAACAAAAATAGAGAATTCTTTTGCTTCATTTATAAGAAAAATATCTTAAGCAGAATGAAAGAGCATTAACTGACACGTTTCCAGACTAATTTAGGAGTAGATTAACAAAGAAACTAAAATGTTAAGTTTGACGGTTTATTTTTCTGCCTTGGTGTGAAAAGACAGAATAAAACAATGGTGGCTTCAAAAAAGACATGCAACTGGGTCCACTGTCATGAATATTTTCTACTAAAATGTGTTTACAGCTTATGACCTGAATATTGCCATGAAAATGTATATTGCAGATTCAGTTTATTTATGAAATCCTTGTAAATAACACCTAGGAAAAAGTCTGTATTTGTTGTCAGTCTCAAAAGTCCAGTCAATGAAATGGGTGAAATCACCTCTAGTGTTTGTGCATAGGATTTGCTGAGGTAATAAATTATGTGTAGATACTCTTACTTTTTGCTGTATGAAAAACTAAATTCAGTACAAGGACCATTAGAACTTGACAAGTTTATTGGGAGTTGAAACCTGCGTGAAGAAAACTTACAACCTAATGAGAAGACCTTGAAAAGGAGTTAACCTCCTCTGCTTCTAGATATCTTGAAGGACAGATGGCCACAAAGACTTCCTTATTCAAATAGTTTTAACTTCAAAATATAATTCAATAAATGTTTTTTTATTATTCATAGTATTCCATGTAATTATATTTAATTGATTAAAGCATATCAAGTTTTTGCCTTTTATATGTAATTGAAATTTCCATCAAAGTTAGCTTAAATCAGATCATGAATAAAAAGGAATTCCCTTAGAAATAAGAAGCATTATCTGTCTTTTTCTAATAGAATATGGTCTACAAATTAAGTTACCTAATTATACATTCTTGTAGTTACCAAAGAAGAAGTACCAGATTTAGTAAAAACACCTCACTTTTACTTGCAAAACAGCATGTCTTAATAATTGCTAGAAGTGAGAATCAATCTTCAGAAAAATAACTAAGTATAACAAATGTGAGATAAGAATAAAGCCACATTTTTAATCAGGATGTGTTCTTTGCTGAACTAAATCATGTTAAAATTAGCTTTTTCAGCCTTACCCATATGTTACCTTTCTCTTTGAGCTCTTGTAGGTTTCGTGTGCATTTGATGATAGCTGTGTTTGTGAATTTAATTTTTTTTAGTTTTTTTTTCTGGTTATCAGTTGAGTAATGAACAATTAATAGATGACCTCAAATGATGTGGTCACCTCAAATGTTCAGTGAATGTGTTAGCCACTCAAATACTAGGTGCTTGGCTCCACAGTGAAATCCCAAATCCTCTGTTCAGAAACATATGCAGTTCATGTAGAGAATAAAACTCTTCAGGATGCGATCCAGTGCAGCCATTACACTGATTTATGAGATCAGCTGAAATGTACAGCTGACTCAAGCTAGGCATGTGAGAAGAGCAGAGAGAAGGATGAACCTCTGTCTGAGGTGCCCTGGTGACTACATGGGATCCATCTCTCTAAAGTGTCTCCTGAAGCTCCATCCTGAAGACACCACTGAAATGGTGGGAGCAGTTGGACACAAAAGGGGAGCACGGTCAGCCTCTTCCTCACCCAGAATATTCAGACCAACATCTCCCACCTTGAGACTATGACAAAAAGCCAAGCTGGAGGCAAGGTTCCGTCTTGGACCTGGCCCTTCCATGCAAATAGTCATTAAGAGACTTACTGGGTGAGAAGGGGAGGAGGGGGTACAGGGACTAAGACCTTGCAGCCTACTGCTGGGGTCACTCAGTGATGAAGCCTGCTCACCTCTCAATGGTTATACATTCTACACTAAACAGCTTCTGGATAAAATGAAGATGCTGAGACCATTTAGAGGTGGCTAAGGGAAAGGGGAGGTGCTCAAAAATGTGATTTTGGTTTGGTGAACTTAAGTCTCACTTCTGTGACTTTCAGCTCTTTCTTAAGTCTAGTTCTTGGTCACTCCTCTGAGAGTTTAGGATTAAAAGAGCCAGCACTGCTTTGTTTCTCAGCACATGGATACTAACTGTTTCCTTTTGGATTCATGCCATGTCATTTAAAAAAATAGACAGTGAATAAACAAAGCTGTAAGTCATGTGCAATCATCCCCAACCTACCGGAGTTATTAACAGCACACACTCATTGACTTTGTAACAGAGAGAGAGATATTCAGCTTTCCTTTAAATTCTCACCTGGAAAAGTGGCCATAAAAAAGCCCCAGGCTCAGATAGACTCTATTCTGAAAGAACTGTTATTGAAAACTTTCAGTATTTACCACAGCATGATCCTTTCTAAATTGTTCTCCTTTGTGGTCCTCACTGAATATTCAAAACTGATAAACTGGTAACCTTGCCTCCAGTTATTTTCTATGCCCTTGCAATATAGGTACATGTATTACTGTAACAAAGAAATTTGATTGAAACTTTTGGTTTTTTAAATGTCTAAAATAAATGAATTCCTATTTCTGCCTTAAAAAAAAAGAAGTTTAAAATAGAAAGCAATAATTTGTTCACATGGTACTGCTCTTTCCCTTATCAGCTTGCTGGAGAGGCCATTTTTTGTTACAGTCTTGATTTAAAGTGCAGTTCACACTCACAATGAGGCACGAAGCACTGAGTAGAGTGAAATAACAGGTATAGCCTCCTTAAATGTTCCGGTGGAAAGGGCAGGGGACCAGATAACCTGCACTCTTTTCAGAACATAATGTTAAAGACAGTTCTGCACAGACTGAATTCATTTCCTCAGCTCTGAGTCTTGGGAAGTTGTCACACAGTGGACAGTATTGATGTATGACCAACGTGTGCATTGACACATGTATGACCTATGTATTTAATATATTCAATATTTTAATATATGTGAAACTCCAGTTAGCCTCAATCAATTACTTGAAGTAGGTAAAATTTATCCTGTTTTCTCTTTCAAGAATAGAGTCTCTATGTTTGTCCCTAAAATGAGCAAAGTTATCCATAGAAACATCTCATCTGCTTGGTTTCAGCAAATGGGCTAGGAGTTTTTACATCTTTAGTTAAGGCTGACTCGCTCTTTTATTCATCTTTGATGGCAAAACTCAACATATAATTCTAATTACTCTCTGATACAAAGATGGTGTTTTGGATCACATCTTCAGTTTCACACAAAGGTTAAGGTATGCCACATTTCAGCACCAGCTTCACGCAAAGGAAATGCATCCTTGGAGTGCGTTTGAGAGTCTCACGGTGATCTTCAGC
Organism: Buteo buteo; assembly: GCF_964188355.1. Lineage (NCBI taxonomy): Eukaryota > Metazoa > Chordata > Aves > Accipitriformes > Accipitridae > Buteo > Buteo buteo. The sequence goes on along the minus strand of NC_134172.1, from coordinate 59,237,796 downwards.
ACAGGCACAGGAGTATAAAGCACTGGCTAACAACGCCAATCAAGTTTTCATTATAAACTTCACTCCTTCCTTCACAAAAACCATCAGACAGGTGCTGTATTTGTATCTTAAGTAAATAAAAGACATAGCTGGTGAGATGTAGGATATTTCATTCAGATTAGTTTGCAGATACTATCCACAGGGCTTTACTGATGATGTGAATAAGTTGCCTGGGTAGCAAAATATCATCCCCAGGCTCCCAGGCTGCAAACAAATACTCCGCCGCAGGTCGTTTCCTAACAAGTATAGAGGGATTAGAAACCTTTTGCTTACTTTGGACTGTTTTGCTCCTGCTTCCTTACTTGAGAGAGATTTATGGATCATTTAAGGAAGGGAAAAGTGGTGTTGGCAGGGGACATTTTTGGAGTGAACTTAAATTTTGGGGTGACTTTGCATGTTTTCTAGGCAAACTACTGCTTGACTAGATGAAGTGACACAGGCAGCTGGCCCTCATTGCTTTGTGGTGCCTTTGTGTGAAGTGAGGTGCCGCGTGGGGTTTTGTGAAGTGATCTGCAATGGATTTAAGATGGCTTTGAAGAGACTGTCTGAATTTTCTTGGTGGGAAGGCAATTGCCACCTCTTTTTCTTTTCTTACCTTTTCACTATTGAAATGTCATGTCTAGTTTTCCTTGGTTTAGACAGAGACTGTGAGGAACACTGGCAAATGAGAAAAGTATAAATAAAAGGTTGTAGCCATCTGTAGCCATAACAATAAATAGCATTATCTGTAAACTTAATACTTCATCCATGTCTTCTGCATGAGGAGACTGAAAAAGCATTCACGTCAATGCACTATTCCTCATTATTCAACAAGTACAGAAAAATTTCATCCCTTTCAGCAGGAGGAAAATTGGTCTAGTCTTAGGTGTCTTAGGTCAAAGCAGTTTAAAATCTTAGTATAGCTGTTTAGGAATGAAATTTGTGTGGAGGTCTGGTAGAAAGGTGTTCTTCATCTCTTGCAGAACAGCTAATTTAACCCTGTAACATCATCTCTGCAACGGTGCACCTACATTAACTGTTTCAGTTTGAGCTTCTTGTGAAAACAAGCATGTCCTAGTTTCAGCTGGGATAGAGTTAATTGTCTTCCTAGTAGCTGGTACAGTGCTATGTTTTGAGTTCAGTATGCGAAGAATGTTGATAACACTGATGTTTTCAGTTGTTGCTATGTAGTGTTTAGACTATAGTCAAGGATTTTTCAGCTTCTCATGCCCAGCCAACGAGAAAGCTGGAGGGGCACAAGAAGTTGGCACAGGACACAGCCAGGGCACCTGACCCAAACTGGCCAACGGTGTATACCATACCATGGGACGTCCCATCTAGTATAGCAACTGGGCGCGGGGAATTGCTGCTGGGGGACTAGCTGGGTGTCGGTCGGCGGGTGGTGAGCAATTGCCCTGCGCATCATTTGTACATTCCAATCCTTTTATTACTACTGTTGTCATTTTATTAGTGTTATCATTATCATTATTAGTTTCTTCTTTTCTGTTCTATTAAACCGTTCTTATCTCAACCCACGGGTTTTGCTTCTTTTTCCCAATTTTCTCCCCCATCCCACTGGGTGGGGGGGAGTGAGTGAGCGGCTGCGTGGTGCTTAGTTGCTGGCTGGTGTTAAACCATGACAAAGCACTTACAAATAGCATTGAATAGAGCACTGGAGAATAACCTGGGACCACAAATCTGTGCCTGGGAAGGAGTGACAGAAAACTTCTTAATCAGAGTATGTTTTGCCAAGTTCTGTTCCGACAAGATATGTCTGAGATAGGGGCAGCTCTGTTCTGACTGAGCTGGGAGGTGGGATGAGGGATTGTGCCCATACCATTTGATGTGTAACATGTATGGGTAGAAGCAGGGAAAGGAGATTGTTTCCCTCTCCCTCTAAAGGAGCTTATTGCTGTGTCTGAAGGACACATGGCAGAGGAAAGGCTATACTAGGTACAGTCCTCTTGGCTGAGTAGCCATGGTGTGGGACGCCCCTCAACTTTTTCTCTACTTCCTTTTACTGCACCACGAGGAGAAGGGCAAAACCAGAAGAGAATTGGCTTGCTGGCATGTGGCTGTGTGCTAAAACGTTATCTCCATCAAAATCCTAATAAAGCACTTAGCTGCCTGCTCTTGCCTTTTACATCTTTCTCCTTTACTTGTGTATGGGTAGATTGGCAGCTGTATAGAAGCACTTTCAGTACTCCAGCTTCCCCTGTGTTCTCTGGGGTTGAGCAAAGTTCATTAGAGCCAGTGGAAATCCACATACTTTCTCTTTTTTTTTCACCTTGTCCAGTTATGTGCATCTCTTGCATTTTTGTTTTGCAAGGCTAAGTCAGGAAAGCAATAAAATTAAAGCATAAAGAGCTCAAAAGCTTGTAAATAATGTAATACTGCATACTGGCACAGGAAGCAAAGGAAAGTGCTATCAAAAAAAGGTGGCAAAACTTTTAAAGTGCTTCTCTGAGGGATCAAAATTAATGCCATGTGCTCATATTACTGTGTTCTTCTAAAATTGACGGCATGTCTGTGCTGTGGCCCCTATCTTAAAATCAGTGAGATTTAAGCAAGTTGTCCTGTGAGCAGTGGGACTAAGCAACCCTGGTTTCCTCTGAATTGTACTTTGCCTCCCATGTTTTATCTCCCCCCTTATGCTTTCCTTCGATTTGAATAATGTCACATCTCCATCATGTGCTGTTGATGCAGCAGCTATCGATGCTAGTCCTGAAAAACAGGGCCAGGGCTAATGTGAAGCTACCCATGGATGGTTACTCATATTTGACTGCCAGTTGGTTGTCAGCAGTTGCATATGTGAAGAGCAGCTACATCCTAGTTTCTTTGCCCTCATGAGGGAAAATAATTTGGTTTGTGTGCTAACCGGCTTTAAGTTTTCACAAAATGCATACAAGACAGTTACATTTCAAGTGTCTACCCTCTTGTCAATTTTGGTAGAAATTAGCCAGTGGTTTCAAAATTATTGGGTGAGGAGAGGGAAGGTGACAAATAAGAAACTGGAGAGAAAATCACAGCCTCAAAAGTCTTTCTTCCTTGGGAATTCGGGCTTGAAACAGTTAGTGCCAGTATTGCGTATTTGCCTGCTCCTTCTTGAACCTGTAAAGTTGATATTTTCAAGATACTCTTTCTCAATCAGGAGGGCTGAGAATTTTCTTATGGTAATAAAAATTCTCATATAACTGCAGCTGGGGCTTCAAAAAATAACTAACTGTTATACTGTGAGATTAATTAAAAAAAAAAAAAAAAGTTGCCAGAACAGGTTCTCCTGTTTTGGTTCTCTTGCTGATTTAGTGTCTTGTCTGTCAAAATCCAGTATAAATAGCTAATTGTAACCAGGGCTCCCAAAAGTTATGGAGTGGCACCAGTCGTTCTAAGCATGCAGAAAAAGAACAGCTGGTGACTGTTTTTACACACCGTCCTCCTCTAAATACTAGAGGGTGTTTTGCAATGTAATATTATTATTTATACTTCAGTATAATACCGAGAGTTCCTAGCTGAAAGTGGAGCCTGAAGGTACTATTTTTTATCTACATGCTGTAGGAGATAATCCTGTCCCCAGTTTCCCTCTATCCCTTTCCACCAAAAAATTTCACAGCTAATTAGGCAAAGACGGGAAGAGGAAAGACAGGCGCCACGAAATGAGGTGACTTGTGCCTGGCTCCAGAGCAGATCAGTGTTGTCTGTGCTGAGAAGAGAGCTCAGTCTCCTGCCTCCCCATTGGAATCTCTTCCCTGGAGTCCCCTGCCACATCGCAAGGTCCCACATAAAATGTTGCATTTTTAATATGGTGTTACAAACCTCAAAGTTTTAAGGAAACATTATGAATACCTAATAAATATAGAAAACTCTGCAAAACACTTGAAATACACTGTCTTGGGATATGGCTGAGCAGCATTCATTCACTTTTATGCAACTTTGTTAAAATCTTTATTAAGACAAGGGAAAAAAAGGGGGGGCGTAATTTGATTTCAAGGATTCTGCTTCATCACATGCTTTTCAGGCACTCATAAATTGTCATGCTGCTGTGACCTCTCATGAGAATTATATTCCTATTAAGTATATTTGCGTTTACGTTATCTTGAGTATAAATGCGTGAACAATCCATGCATTTACCATGCGCAGGCTTGTCTTGTCTCTTGGCCTTGTCAGAGTGATACATTTTTTTTCCTCATCTTATAGGGAATTCTCTCTTGTAGGACTTTTCTTTCTTTGTTACTGACTTGGATCACAAATGGTCTTTATTTCCCTGTTCTTCTGAACTAAACAGCTAAATGCAGGTTCCTGTGGATATGAAAGGGGTTGTGAGTCATACAAACAAAAATATGTTAACTTCTCCTTGTGTGGGTTGTAATCCATTAGAAACATTCTTATTCCGTGTGGTTTAACCTTGTCCTTTTTTCCTATTATAACTGACAAACCATGATTAATTCAAGCATAATTTTGGACCCAGCTCATCAGACTGTTAGACCTATGTGTCGCAATGCAGTCGTATAATTCCAGGTGCAGATATGCCACTTTACATCGCTTCTCAGTATTACTGTACTATGACAATCATGGATCGAATAACCGGGATTGCAAGGCAGTCTTTTAGGGGTTAGGGTAGTACAAGTGAAGGTAAGTTACATGCTCTGAATTCTCCTCCTTACTGGGTACAAAGCAACAGGTCACCTCCTGTTGCAGGGGCTTTATATTTCTGTACAGAGGTCTGGCTCTTTTCAGCTCTCGTGAGAGTACAGTAAGAGCAGGCTGGTCCCATAGCCTGTCTTCCCAGGTGGTTGACCTGCCTGATGTGGTTGCTGAGAAGTCCCACTGGGGTCTGTGTCTATGAGATCACTGCCTGTGTAGGCTTAGTGCATGAATTCTCCTTGGGGAGAGGTGGCGAAATGCTGAACCCCTGTGTGCCCGAATTCCCTCCATGTCATGCGTGTTTCTTATGGAGAGACTGAGAAGGCCACTAGGAACTCTGCTGTGGTTGGCACTGCAAAAGCATGGGGAAGCAACAAGTTCTGTCCTGGGGAAGAAAGGGAAAAGTGATATTGCAAGCAAGCAGAAAGCAATTGTGATAGTGCTCTGTTTGCTGTCTGAATTTTAACTGCAGTGCAATGTACTCAAGGGTGAGGAGGAAAATATGGATTCCTTATCCATCTCTCCTAAGAATCATAAGCATTATTATTTAGACTGGACCTTGTGCAAAAAGGCAGTTTTCAAGTGTTCTTAATGAAGGCACAGAAGGTGGGATGTTTCTTGTGATGATGCTAAAGCCCACATTTTGTATTATTTGGGAAGCTTCTCAGATCACATCTGCAGTTTTCGAATTCTTGCTTTTCCCACCAATCATAGGCCAGGGCATTGTTTGTGTGACAAATCCTTGTTTCAGAATATAAGCTTTAAGTGAAAATTAATTTAAGAAAGAGCTACAGCTGTATTACACAGAAGACTGACTGCAGAATCTCAATGATTTTGCATGTATGAACAGGACAGGCTGTGGCCACATTTCCCAAAGATGCAGCAGAGGTTCCGCAATCTGAGTCCTGTTCACCCACTCCTGGAAACAGAAACACTTTCCTTGGTCTAGCCTTTTCATTCAATACAGAGGTGAGGAATTGAATTTACTCATCAAGCCCAGCTGCTGAGCATGGGGAGAGAAAGATGTATTGCCCATCGAGTTACCTGAAGAGGCACCCAGAAAATCAGTGATGCCTCTCCTGCCTTGTCAGTAGCAGCTGCCTTGCTCTGGCAACACTCAGAAGTCAGTCATGTTCATCAGTACTGACCTGTGTTAGATTAAATGACCTTGAGGTAAAAGATGGTCTCAGACTGGCACTGTTATTTCTGGCTTACTGATCTGTTTCTCCCATCTATTTTTATTTTTCTGGTAGTATTCCATTTCTACAGTAAGAATATCAGCATGATTAGTAAGTATAAACCGTCTGCTTTGAAATACTATGAATTGTGTCATTTAAAAATGTATCTGTACAAACACTGTCTCACACTGTTTGTAGCAAAATTCTCTGTTGCCTGAGCCACTAGAGGCAATGAAAATCAGTGTCTCCTGTAAGTTAAGGTTCCTCTTCACTTTACATGAGGCATGAAATAACCTGATATATAGCAAGTGGAGGTATTCACAGCAGGGAGAATGTTCAAAACTTCTAAGCAAGGAAGGGAGTGTATTTTTAAGGCTATGCTGTCAGCCGGGGAATTTGGCTTCCTAAAAATCCACAAGGAGCTTATGTGTGTATGTAGGTGTCTAAATATCCAGGGTACTTTCAAGAAATGCATCCAGCATCAAATATTGTAATAATAGTAGTAAATATTGAGGCACACAAAGTCAGGCATTTTGGGTTCTATTTCTATTTCTGTGACTTGCTACGTGACACTCATTAAGTCTCTTTGTGCCTCAATCTTCTCACTTCTAATATTCTTTTAAGATAATAAAATAAAATAAAGTTTACGTATCTTAACCGTTTTTCTCCAGCTCTAGGTTTTGATCAGGTCACCTATTAATGAAGTTCCTACCTGCCTTACATCATTGTGTGAGATTTCACTGAATGTTGATGAGCTTTGAGATACTTGAATGAAAAGCATTATTAGTATATAAAATATCTCCTTTGAGAAGTGTCTTAATGACGAACATGCCATTCTGTGAGTCTTCCTAGAAGGTAAGAGTCATAATTCTGTATGTATTAGTTTAGCACAGGTAAAGCACAAATCCAGAGTGTCAGGAGATGTCAGACGGTCACAATTTCTACCCATTTAATACCAATGAGTCTCTCTTAACATAATACATTAACAGTTTCTAAAACAAGTCATTGAGAATTATCCCACATCATCAAAATGTTGCCATTTATAATACATCTATTATCAATGCCCTTTTCCATTGCAGCTTCTAATTATCTAAATTTGACACTGATTAAGTATATTCTTCATTTAGAAACTGAAATAAGGCAGTATGTTAGAGGAAGATAACACAACTTACTTTGGTGAAACTACTGTGCTTTTTTTCTAAATATGCCCTTTAAACAAAAAGGTAATTCTGGAAGGAAGTGCAGAATTATGTTCATTATGATTATTCTTGGTTATGTAATAAGTTGCCAAAGTCTGGTTTTTGCATTGAGTATCTGCTGGTCTGCTGACTGAGGCTGAGGAAGGTTTGGATCCTGATCTTTTTTCTTGCTCTTGTGAATTTGTTCAGTGCTGTTGTTATGTAAATGACTGTAATATCACTGTTCTGGCAAAATGATACATTGTCTTGGTTCCACTTGGGTATTAGGACTTGGTTTCCATTGGGAGCTATTTTCTTCATTACATTTAGCATGCATCTAAGGAATAGCATGGCTGTAAATTCTTTGATTTTTTAAAAAATTTATTTTTGAAGGTGGAGAGTAAAACCTGTATTGGTCATGTATAGTTTAGCTTTTTTGTGTGTGTGGTTTGAATAATGCCTAATTTTGAATAATGAATAATTTTACTGATGGTTTTTGATTTCTTGTTGAAGAGGTCTGAAAAATTTGCTTCTAGAGTTCTAACAGCAGCTGACTGTTAGCTACTATCACCTTTATTCAGATTAATTTCTTCATCTTTTGCCCCTTTTATTTCATATACTGAAGCCATAGAACATGAGATAGAAATGCAGTTTGGAGAGAACTCAGTCTTATTTTCAGTCCTCTGTAAAGGTCAGGGGGGTTGTCTTTATTTTTATATTAAATGCATTGGGTTTCTTTTTTTAAAGGGATCCATATTAACTGCTGTCTTATTTACAATATAGATACTTTTGCAAATATGAAATCATCCCTGTTAGTTCTGCCAGTAGCAGCAGTGTCAGGATGCCTGTCACACATGTCTGTATTTCAAGCTCTGTGTCAGTGAGAGCTACTCTATGCCACATGATGTGACAAAGTTTAATGTGCCTGAAGCAACCATCGGCTCCTGGGTGTTTAGAATATCCCAGCGCCGTGGGGTATTCAGATTAATCTGAAAAGGATACACACACTTTTCTTTATAGACTAAGGACAGATTACATTACAGCGCTGGGCTTCAAGACTTCAAACCTAATTTGCTTCCTCAAGGACTATTAGCAAGCTGGAAAATGACTGACTTTCACATACAAATGACAAGCTAACATTTTTATTATTGAAACCACATTATGAAACTGCTACTTTTATGCTGATTTCTTCAATATTCTAGATTAGATTTCTGGACATTAGGAAGACAGCTCTCATCAGACTTTGTGAATAAACTGATTAAGCTTAAAGTAGGTGGTTTTATCTTGTCAACGGGCAATCGTAACATCTTTTAATGTAGGTAAAACAAAGGCAACTAAATATATATAGTTCAGTTGTTCCTCTGCTCTGCTACTTTTTCCTCACTTGGTATGGTAAGCGTGTACAGGTGATTTATAATTTTCAAAATAACGAGTTGTGACATCGGAAGGGATGATCATATCTGGGGTACAACTTAATAGATCCACCATGAAAAAATGTGGATTCTATTTTAATGGTATTTTCTTAAGAATGTGATGAGAAACACACAAAGTGTAATCTCTGAGCATGATCGCCTAGAGAGAATAATTCTCAAAAGGATCACTTAGAATCTTTTATTTTACAGATCTCCTTTAACTCATGTACAGCCCTTGAAATAGAACAGGTGCCAGCAGAATCCTGGGTGTCAAGGAAGGGGAAAAGGGAGAGCAAGAACAGGTTTCTAGGGCAGAAGGAAATCACTGAGTTTAGGACAACGTCAAAAGAAAGCAGGATTTCTTCCTAAAAGAGACTAAACATCCATTTCCAAGGGTGTAGCAACATACCTGTTGTCAGTCATAGGCATAAGTAGATACTAGGTATGACGTGGGTGTGCAACACACGGAGACATGTATTTGACAACTTCCTGCTAATTAGTCATTAACCTGCAATTTCAGTCTGTGAAATTAAGCATTCTTACAGGTTAAAAGGCTATTATTGAGAAGCAAATCTTGTGGTTCTTGTTTGTGCTTATTAAGAAGTAGTAAGGAAGTTGCAGGTGGTTGAGAGCACTGGCTGGTTAAAGAGTGGATTAAAGGAAAATCAGCTTCACTGACTGTTGAAGAGAGGTGACAAATTTCCAGAGGCAAGTAGGAATGAAATGTCTTCAGAAGTCAGTATTCACTCTTCATCTGTTTTTCATTCTACGATAAGAGATGTGAGTACTACCGATTTAGGGTTGATTTTTGAGTCATGTTACATTCTCATTTTGGAAACCAACTGCAGGGAGTAATACCAGATAATTAGGATTGATACTTAGCTCTTCTAAGGATTTCACATCTATAGACAGCAAATCCCTTTAACTGGTGTCATTATCCACATTTTACAGGTGGAAAAGGTCACAGGGAAATGTGGAATAACCTGATGGAGGAGTCCCAGAGCCAGGAACTGAACACAGTCCCTGAATTCTTAACGCAGTGTTAAGTCATTGAGATGCCAAGTTGTAGCATTGTTTAAAGAACCATGTGACAGATGGGGAATAGCAGAAGACATCTCCCACTGACTTTAGTGAAGCCAAGATTTCACATGGGCATTGAGTGTGATAGAAAAGGTAGCCTGTTATACCATATAAGCTGCACATGTAAAAAATGACTGAAAAGCAACACTTTAGTTACACTCCTCCAGGCAGGTCTAATCCTGAAAACCTATTATTTGAAAATAACTTCAATACTCAGGGCAAACAGATAATGATGACTGTAGGATTAACACGCTCTAGACAATGGGGTAAGGTGAAAATAAACATGGAATCAGAGAGTTTTTGATGTTTTAGACAAACTGGAAGATTTCAAATGAAAGTGAAGTTATGCTACATTTTTAGATAGAACTTGATAACTTGGTATTATAATGTGTTGCAGGTTTTGACAACCTGGGTTTTGACTAGTTTACATGACAGTTCATGCCTATGCTTTTATTTTACATGGTTTCATTCACCAGGTAATCTAGCAAAATATAACTGCTTTGTGTCAAAGAGCCAGAAAAGGTATTTGAGCTTTCTGTCCATGTCTGTACACTCAACTCTTTAAGAGCACAGTGAAATACATTTCAGGATAAATGTTGATCAAGATCTAAATTTAAAAAGGTGTTTGTGTCAGATTGTGTTGCCTCAAAAATGATTAAATACTTTGGAAGTAAAATCATAGAAGAAAAGTTAGTTAAACGGGGCAGCTGGACAAAACTTTCAGTAAAAGACAGAAATCAGAGTATAAGGGATACGTTTAGCATGTTCTGCTTTGTCCTGCTCATACAATTTGAGGTCAGAATGATGGAACACTAAGTCTTTTAGTCTAACCTACTAGGTATCCCTGGCCACTAAATTTTATACAATTATCACTGTGGTAAGTCCAACTACTTCTATTGGGATACAGTATGTTTTCCACAGAGATATCTTGTTTTATCTGGAGATTTCCAGAGAAGAAAACATGGCTTCCCTCCGTAATTTGTGCCTATGTTTACTCGCTCCCATCAATAACATTTCTAATCTGAATTTGTCCGATTTAAGCTTCCAGAGATTGACTCATTATTCTTTTCCTCTACAAGATTAAAGGGCCTTTTAATTCCTGGTATTTTCCCCTATGAAGGTATGTACATGCTGTTATCAAATTGCATCTCCTTCTCAGTATGGTAAGTGGTCCAACTTCTTATACAACCCTTAAATCAGCTTTGTGGCTCATTGCTTCACTCTCATGTGTTTTTCAACCCTGCCTGACTACCTGTGCCAGATGCATCGCCAGCATCCCATGGGTGGCCTGGATGCTGCAGCACGGTGAGGTGAAATTAACTCCTTGCTCCTCACCTTCTCATACTTTACAAAGGCGCCGGGCAACCAGTTGCTTGCGTGTCCAACGTACGCTTTATTTCCATCGCTTAGCACGTGTCTTTTTTAATCCAAGTCAAATGGAACAATTCACCAAGAGTACTGGGCATGCAAGGGGCTACAACAGAAGTGCCCGCACTCATGAGCGGGATTGCAGCTGTGCCTCGCCTCCCGCCAACAGCCGCGGGGATGCGTGAAGCCCCACCACGTAACAAACTCCCGTGCCGGGTGGGTGGGCGTCCGGCTGAGGGGGGAAACGCGGACTCTTCGGTGGCGGGGGCCGAACACGACGACCCCGCTGGGAGCTGACAGAAGGGGGACTCGGGGAAAGGCGGGAGGAGGGCGGGCGGCCGCCTGAGGAGATGGCGGCGGGGAGGTGCCGTTCCTCGGGGCTGCCGCGGGAGGGCGGAACGCTCCCCGCCCGCCTGCGCCGAGGAGGGGTGCGGAGGTGTGACCGTTGGTGTGACCGTTACGCGGCGGCGCCCCTCCCTCTCCCTGCCCTCACAGCCGGGAGGGAGGCGGCGCGGAGGGACCGCGCTGTGCGGTGCGGTGCGGTGCGGTGAGGTGCGGGCAGCCCCCAGCCCCAGCCGAGCCCTCCGCGGCATGCCGGCCGCCGCGCCGCCCCCGCTCCACCCCGCGGCGGGCTCCTGCTGCCCCTATGGTCACTGCGCGGGTGAGTGCCCCCTTCCCTCCATCCCCCCTCGCCCCCCCTTCCCGGGGGCGGGTAGCCCCCGCGCCATATCACCGGGCCCCCTGCCCGCAGGTCGCCCGTTGGCGGGAGGGGGTGGGGGGTTGTGTGTCATTTTGGGAGGAGGGGCACGAGCTGGGGGCAGGAGGGGGGGGCGAAACTTCCTCCCCGGCTCCTCGCGTGTCTGTGGGGCTGCGGTGAGCGGGTAGGGGTGGGGGGGAGCTTTCGGTGGCGTTTGGGCTTGAAATGGGGGCTTGAGAGGGACACAGCTTGGCGGTGGGATCGGAGGGAGGGAAGGAAGGCTTTAAAGAAAGGGGGGGGGGGGCGAAGTTGGGGTGGCTATTCTACCGTGCTCCTTCAATTACTCGTATTTTCGGTTAAAGAGAAGACCCCCAGCCACCCTCGCGTTGTATCGCAGGGGAAACTAATGAAGTGGATTCGTTGCACAGCCTTTGGGAAGCGGAACAAGAGGCTACTACTAGCCGGAGGGGCGAGTCCGTGCTGCTTCCCACGGGGGAGCTGGGTGGGGGTCAGGCTATCTATGCTCCTTTTCCCAGGCTGAGAGACCACCTCAGCAGCTGTGCGAGGTACGAGAGCAAGCTTTGAAGTCTGAGTGTGAAGTTAGTGTTTACTATTCCAAAAGGCACACACAGCGTCATCTGTACTGCAATAAAATTGATGATTAGAAGTAACTTGGACTGTTAATAGTCGGTGTGAGTATAGTTCACTTGGGATGAGTGCTTGTGGGCTGCTCAGAGAGCACCGATGCTCTGCATAAAAGTAAATAGCATGTGAGGCAAAGATTTTAAGCTGTTGCACAACTGTGTGTTAAAACACACTTAAGGGTGGTGAATTTTCCCTCAGCTGGGAAACTGCTACAACTGGAGCTATGCCGGTTACAGGCAGGAGCTCAAAGGGTGGGGTGGGCTGTTGTGTCAGATGGGGATGCTGTGACATGTGGTAGCCAAACCTCTCTGGGGAAGAATGCTGATTGCACCCTTGTGTCCCCTGCCTTCTGTAGTTATGTCGGTTATGTTTGCTCCTATTTAATAGCAGAACAGATATTTATAGGAAAACTATTCCATAACTTTTTACTGTAAAGCGTTATTTTCTGCCTTCCTCAGGGAACATTCAGTACACAATGTCAGCAGGACTGGATGGGCCACTGGTTTGGGCTAATGGAACAGTTTTCAGGTTGTTAGAGGCTGTGTTTGGAAACAACCCCATAAACTGAAACTTTTGCTACCCTGAGTACTGAAACATTTCCTTTTTAAAAACAAACAAACAAACTGCTTGCAACAGTATAACAAAATTCTGGCTTCTTCCTCTGAGCGTTTTAGCTTGCAACCTAGATTGTGTGAGGGGATAATCTCGGAGTTTATCACCAAACCTCACAGTTCATTATGCATGCTTTTGCTACTTGCTTTACATAGAAATTAAAATGTATGTGTATGCATGTTTGCATACAATTTTATCTTCCTACCTCCTTGTCTCCTTTTTCTTTAGCCCCCCTTTTTTCCTCTTGATGCTTCTTGTGATTTTTATATGGTCTAAATGCAGTTTTGACTGTTTAAAATGTTGGGAGCCAGCAGAGTCCCAAAACAGTCAGTAAGTGAAAACAAACTTACAAAACATGTTACAGCTACTTTCATGTAGTAGAAGTGCAGTTATTATAGCAACTCTCATGCTTTTCTCAAGAGGTGGCTGCATTTTGTATCTCAGGATGTTGTCCTGCGGCTCTCTGGATAAAACTGATCCTGCAGAATTAGAGTTTTTCTTGTAGTGTAATGGGTGTGGATCTCCTGAAATGGCATGACTCTTTCCATGAAAATTTTTGTAGGATGTTAGGACACATCAGCTGAGAGCTAGCTTCTGGTAAATCTCCATCTGTGGTTCATTAACCTGAATGGGTTAATTGGACTTAAACTGTCAGCAAAGATAAGATAACTTGGTTTTAATTCAAGGTATTGGCAGCTGTTCAAGCCTCTGAATTTGAGCTGTGCTGAAGTTACCTTGTCTTTATTGTTGTGTGGGGTTTTTTATGCTCAAGTTAATTACCTTGGGCATGCTAACCTGAGTTTTGAGTGTATCTTGATCTGGTAGTGTCACTATATGCTGTGTATCTGTCTGCACTGCTGCTTTTTCTAGTCGAGTTCTGTAGAGCTTCACAATTTTGGCATCTGCGGGACTTTCAGCATGTGGTGACTAAGGGAAGTTGTGTGGGATTCATTTCCCCATTTCTAAGATTACTTAGCTTAGTTTGTTTTCTGCAGAAACATCTATAGTTTTGTAGAAGTCAGGGAAGCTGGTGGTCCTTCCTTCTTTTCCAACAGCTCTAGGGTGAACTGAGTTGGTTTCCGTTACTGCTTTTCCTCTTTTCCATTGACTTGATGATTCCTAAACATTTAACAATGCTTGAAATCAGCATTATATAGATTTTCTTTTGCATATAATTAGTATCAGAACATTATGGTGGCTTCAGTAGCCTGAGTTAGATCTGATCTGGACCTCACTGAAGGTAATGTGACTTTTAATTAGCTTCAGTGCAACTTGGAACAGAGCTGAAAATGTAGTAGTTGAAAGGTGAATGTGACACTTCTTAACAGTATATCATTTTCCAGGTTTTTTTTCATTTTCAGGGTACGGGGTCTGTCCTTTTGGAGTGTTCACCAGATACTGGAAACAATGAAAAAAGCATGGGGAGCTACTGGCTCGATTGGTTCTAATGTAAATTTGGAGTTTTAGTAATGCTTGCAAATTGTTCGTCTTACCTAGCAGTAGTTTGCCTTCACTGTAAAAGAAAGCCAGGCACATTTACCTCTTCCCTCTGTCGCTAGTGTAGTTTACTGTGTCTAATTACTGTAAGATTGCAAAACAATTAGTTATGTCATATATTCTTAGAAGAAGCTCTCAGTAGTCATTCTAAAAAACACCATCTCCCACTCAGTATTGCTAGGCTGCACATATACTACAATTTTTTACTTTTCTTGTCACCCCAAATAATGTAGCTAGTGGAAATGCTGAGAAATGTCTGGTGGTGTGAAAATTCTGATCTTTCTGCTTGTCATCATGATTTTAAGTCTAATTAGCACTGGTGTAGTGTTTTCCCTGAGAAGCCCATTTTCTTTTATAAGTTCTGCAAAACAATTTATTTTACAATGTTGACTTTAATATATGAGTCTCTTCTGAAAAAGTGGTTCTGTAATAATAGGGTTGGGAATTCTACATTTATATGCAAGTTAACCTCTCTTAAATGTGCTAAATTTCCAAAGCAAACTTTTGGGTAATTGCCCCTTTTGCAAACCAGATGGAGAATCAGACTCTGGCTGGGTCTTTCCTTTAGTTATGCAATAAGGTTATTGGTAATAAAGGGTCTGAAAGCATAATTAAACCCTCAGTGACACCTCTGCAAGCTCGCTTATTTTCACTGGGTTTGCTCAGTTGCAACCAATTAGTCATCAAGTTGAGATTTAGGAAGCAATGCAAATAAAATCTCTCACAAGAAGAAACAGCATCCTGCTCCTTTGACTGAGGCAATGTTGGCTAACAGGATTAAAAAGCAGTGAAAGCTTACTTTGTGGTGAAACATGAATAATTAATTTGAAATATATGGTAGATTAGGAGTCAAGAGCATCAATGTGAAACTCCCCATACACTGAGCCTTAAACACATGGAGGGCTTTGCCAGATGGATCCTGGCAAATATCGCAATTGTGTAAGATGTTTTTGTTTCCCTCTGTCAGTTCTGTCCCTCTCCTGAAAGATTACTGATGGAAGGTCCTGGACTGCAGAGTTCACTTCCCTGGTTACTGGGGCAGACCCTAAAGCTGTCAAACTGCAGAAAGCAGCCATGGCTGTTCCCAATAAAATACACAGCCTGTCATCTTTGAAAGAAATGAAATAAATGAGCAGTTTCATAATATTCTTTTTTTGGTTTTATGTAGGGTAACAACTTAGACTGAGCCTCACACCTCCAAAGGCACTGATTCATTTCACGTGCAGTCTTACATTTCACTTGGTCTTTACAGAGTCTGCATCTGTATACTTCTTTAAAGGGCTTTCTTTATGCTTGCTTTTTAATTTGCTACCCTTAAAATGTCAGAAAGAAGATAATGAAAGTGGGGTTCTTCTCAAAAAAAAAAAAAAAGATGACACTTGTGACTCATTCCAGACTACATGAAATCTTTACCTTCATCTGCTGCTCTGGGGGTGATTCAGCACAGTTTAACACTAACACATGGTAATAGCCATCTGTGTTTGCTGTAAATATTTTATTTTTTAATTACAAATGTCTTGATTTAGAAAATCTTAAACCGTACAGTGGGGTGGCTGTGGGCCTGCAGGGGAAGGAGGAGAGTGCCTGGGAAGGTAATTTTTGCCCAACAGCTCCTGTCAGCTTGGAAAAGGGAGCGTAAGACTGAGAGAGCTAAGACTGGACCCTGCTGCTCCATCCTGGGGGGAGCTGGACAGGAGAGGGCCAGGGCAGGCTACAAAGGGGCTCTTAACATTTAGTGAAGGAGAAGGTGGGGGGAGGGAGTGGCCAGGAAAACCCTGAGTTTATCTTCTTTGAGGAGAAAGAAGGAAAGGTGGCTGCTAAATGTCATTTATCCCTTGTGGTTCTCATACAGTAAATACAGTCACATGTTGCTGCATGCTGAGCCTCCTACATGCATTTCACTGCATGATAGCACCCACAGTGGGGCTGGGGGTGACACAGAGGCACCATCCATCCTCGGAATGGAAAAAATCCAGAGCTTGTCTAGCCATAGCAAGGGATCCAATGTGGACATCCCTCAGGTTCCCTCCCTGTGCTGACATCCAGCCAGCTGCAAGGTTTTACCCCCAGGCTGTGCCTCCAGATCATCCTTCCCATTTTAGGAACTCATTTGCTACAACATCTGCCTGCTTTTTAGCTGCTCTGGTACTCTTTGCCCTCTAGGATCTCCCATAAACTCAGGAGTCTATGTCCCAAAACTGGCAGTGAAAAGGGAGTAAGAGAAATGGTCAGGGAGAAGGGAGTCGAGTCCCTTCTTATTTCTTTCTAGAGGGAAAGACTGGGGAAGAATGAGAATGGACTTTCTTGGGATTGAAAGATTTGGAGATCTCTAGTTTCCAGTTTGCATGACATAATGCATGTTTATTTTATTCTTAAAATAAAAAGCAGATATGTTGAAGATACGGTGTATGATGTAAAGTTTTGAAGTCTTCTCGCCTATCCTTATGAGGGCAGAGAGTGGGTATAAAGGTGTGTGTCTCCCATACTGTGGCACTCTAGGAGTAGCCACTAAGGACATTTTCTTTCCTTGCAGCTGACACTTTGGCACTCACTTAATGCGACCAGACATGTTTGGCCGGGAGAAACTTCAGTTGGTGACATGTGGGACAGAAGGAACCCAACTTGACACACAGCTGAGTTTGCAGGGCTGACAGTTAAAGGAAAAATAATATTGCATGCAAACTTAAGCACGCTTGATGTGAAGCTGTGAAAGATAATGAGCTTGGAATTCTGTCATACTGATTTTATAGGATCTTTTAAGGCTAAAACTGTATATTTATGAGATAGAGATATTATTCTGGTGGTGTTTTCCTTTTTGTAGATAAGCCCAAATTAGTTTTTCTTTGGTGAAATACGAATACTGCCTGAGCTGCTAAGTGATTTTAGTTTTCTACAAATTTTGTTAGACTGGGTCAGTGATTGATCTCCATTACACTAGTGCAAATCGGACATGGATGTCATGGATGCGCTGGCATGAGTGTGACTGGAAATGCCCATTAGGGTAGCAGAAATGATGTTACAGAATTACACTGATCACATCTTCCCCCCCCCCTTTTTTTTTTCCCCATTGCAACAGTATTAAAACTGTTTTTGAAAGATTCTGGCTGATAAACGGCATTTGTAATACCGAACATGGTTTTGTTTTCCTTCTGCACCAGTAGCTAATGCAGATAAGAATTTGTGCAAATACCATGAGTTACTTTGTTAATATAATTGGATAAAATACACTTTGGTCTTCTAAAAATACTTAGATTATGCTTATTTTATTTGGTTTAGTAAACCATTGTTATAATACCATATTATTCACAGTAATATTTTCTTGCATAGTGTATTCTACAACTGCCTTACCATCAAATGTCTTCTGAACACATACAATTTGTTCAATGTATTAAAAAAATTTATTTCTACGAGGCCAGGTACTTAAAATCTAACATTGTTCAGGTTACAAAGTCAAGCCTTTATGACTATTGATTAGTAGCACTGTCCCCACAACCTGTGTTCCTGTGCATTAAGATATAAACATTAATTACATTATCAGATGCTGCTGTTTTTTCCCCAGGGTCTCTGGCTCCATCAGTGTTTGTGATGGACAAAGCTTACCTAATGAGCATCTACTTACTGTTTACCCTGGCTGTTCATGCCTTTCACTGCATGCTCTTTGAACCCTGCTGTTAATACAGGCTTATTAACTTGTGGGCTTTTCTGTCATGGTTATTGCTACCGCAACAAACATGGATTAGCATCTCTGTGATACCTATAAAGAGAGGGCATGAACAGGGTTCAGTGGGAGTCAAGGTGCAAAAAATAAAGTAAAAAGTACTTTAATTTAAAGGGAAAGAAAGCAACTTGAGATGCCCAAATCCTGAATTTTGGGATGACTTAGCATTATCTATGTGTTGTGTCATATTACCTTGCATCTGGAGTACCTCTTCCAGTATATTCTCTTGCAGATGTGAGTGCTGAGCAGGTTTGCAGATCGGGTCTCAGGATGTTGCTTTGGCCATTAGAATGTAATCCTCTCTGAGAAATCTAGATTAAGTCCGTTGCTTTGAAAATCTATGGAACTGGTTGAGAGAAAATCCAGTTCTTCAGGGCTGCACTGCCTTATGCAGAGAAACTATTCTTCCTGTATTCTTTCACTACACACTTTTCAGCTCTTCTAATTACAGATTTTTTTTACGCCACAGTCCTGATTCCAGTTTATCTATAAAAGAGCATCCACTGTATCCTGGAGTAGACATAGGAAAAACTGTATGCCCTTCTAAACTATCTTGTATGCAAGAGGAGGTGAATTCAAGTCATGCTGAGAGCTTTAATTTTGTCCTGTCTTAATGATGACCTTGGTAGTGTTCTCTTTATGTAGTCACCTGTTTGTGTGCATGTCGTTTTCCCTGTACTTTAAAAAAAAAAAAATCAGGGGGAACTAATATGGTAAGTGACAACAAAAGCAGGTAGATGTCCTTTGCAAAAAACGGCAAAGGAGCAGACCATGTGAAGACAGTTCTGTTGCTGGCTCCCAGTCCCATCCCTTTGCCTAAGTTCAACATCCAGCCTGACTTCCCGACTTGCTCTTATTCTCACCCTCAAATTTTACTGCATCCCTATTACAGTCTCCATCTGCTTCTACTGTGTCAGCAAAGTTCATAGAAATTTCTATCAGCCAGTGTCAAAGTTCATAGGAATTGCTGTCAGACAATGTCTAACTATGGCCCTATTTACTCCATTCCCTGCAGTCTGTCCCAGTACCTCTTATACCTTCTTTTCTCTTATCCTCCCAGTCTAATTCTTCACTAGGTTTCCTTCTTCAGTTTCAGCGCCTGGCCCTGCTACACACTGGCTGGCTTCTGGACAGTGATATCAGAAGAGCGATGCCCCTTCCAGTTCCCTCTCCTATGCCCAGGCCTCCTCATCTCTCCCTGCAAGTTCCAGCTCCCTCTCCCAGCTCCTACTGCAGTGTGTCTCTCCTTGGCATTTCTCCAATCAGCTTCCATTTTAATCCCTTTGCCATACCCTGTTTTATAAGAAATTTCTAATCCTGTCTCTTTGCTGGGCCAGTTTGTCTTCCATAACACGTGGGAGGGCAGAGTGATCCCCTTCTCCCTAGTCCTGTTTATCTGTCTCCATCCATGTTTGTCTATAGTCTTAGTTTCCTTTGGTAGCAAAATTTCTGTGCTCCGTGTTTTCTTCCAGTGTCCCTTCTGACATGCCATTTCCAGTGTCCTCAGTTTCCCTATTGACTCTCAGTCTCTTTGCGAGAAGTCCAGCCACATTTACTCAGTCCCAAACTTTTGATTCAACTGCTCAACTTCTACTTTTTCTAATTAACA
This sequence comes from Buteo buteo, assembly GCF_964188355.1. Taxonomy (NCBI): domain Eukaryota; kingdom Metazoa; phylum Chordata; class Aves; order Accipitriformes; family Accipitridae; genus Buteo; species Buteo buteo. The sequence continues at coordinate 59,218,143 of NC_134172.1, read as the reverse complement.
TTACTTTCTTGGCCTGATAGCTGGTGGGGTTTTTGAAAGCAGCCAGACACTGACTTCCCACCAAAATGGCTTGCATAATACCTCTGAATGCCCCATTTTCAGATGTTCCTTTCCCTCGTGATCTGCTCTGTCTGCTTTTGTCTGAATTAAACAGCTTCTACACAGAGGAGCACGATGGGATTGCCAAGAGGACAGAGAGACAAACTGTATTCTCAGTTCTGGTGCTTGACCCTCCTCTAGCAGTTACTGAAGTAGCTATTACAGGGGAAAAGACATTTTTGAAGCTTAGCTTGAAGCGTGCTAGGGTCCTCAAGGTCCACCATACCTCTGAGCTGTGTGAGCTGTTGGAACTTGCTCAGGCTGGAACTGGCAGGGACTGTCCTGCTATGTTTGACACTGTCTTGATCCAGTCCTTGTGAAATTTGGTTTTCTTTTTCTACTCAGGATTTTATCTGGATAAAACTGACACAGTGTGACTGCCTTTCGTTGTTGCTGAAATAACCACTAGTCCTGACTCAACCAAAATCTCTGCCCTAAAATGCTGTAAAGCATGGCAGGGAGGTAAGGTTGAGCAGGAGGGAAGGCCAGAGAGAGTGCTACAGCTGCAGCTCTTTAGAGAAAAATTCACCAGTAGCCTTTCCAACAGTAGGGCTGTAAATAATACCCATGCAAAATTTACTTGCAGTAAAAGGATGCCTGTGATCATATTTTGTTTCCGTGTAACTAATTTAGTACATTGAGACTTGTCATACTACTACTTCAGTCTTGGGCACTAACAGTGTGCATTAGCCCTGCAAGTTGCAACATTTAATAATTTACAGCAAGAAGAGGGGATCAAGACTGCATGCTTCTAGAGGACTTAGACTGCATCCTGGAGCTGACTGCTGATGCACACTGGTAACCTGTGTGAACTACATACCTGGCTGCTCTGCGTTAAAGGCCAGAGATGTTCTTCATCCTCAAGTACTTTAAGATACTTGTTAATACTTTGACAAGAATTAAATGTTTTGGGCTCCAATTAAGATTAATTTTTTTTTTTTACCTATGGTCTTTGTTTTGCATGGCCTCAGCAGGAATTGCTGGGTCTTAAGGAAAAAACAGATAATTTTAGTGCTGTTCTTTCCCTTCCCATTTGAAACAGTATTTTGTTTATGCTATATTGGGACCAATATATTAAAATGACTCCCAGATACACAGTTTCTGTCGTGTGCAACTTTACTTGTGTGAAGAATGCTCCTAATGTTTTGGGGAGTTTTCACAGTTGCTTTTGTAAGTGGAGGCTTTCATATTGATCCAAGGCCCTCTAAAGAAATTGCAGGGCTTAAATAACATCATCGTATTCACAGAAAGCAATGCCATAACTAGATCCTATTTCAGTGTTGCCTTCTGTTTTAAATTGTGTTGTAATACTCGTAAAAAATTTAATTCTACTGCAGCCTGTGACTTGATAGCAGAATTAGCTGCTGGGTAAACCATTCAGTTAATTACTGAAACTGTGATCTCAAGCAGGAGAGCCAAGAAGGAATGCAAGATGAATGGAAATAACTTTAATTAATGAACAAAAACTTGTAGACTGGTCAAGGAAAGGGGTAAGTTTTGAAGGACAAATGGCAGCAATACATTTTTAATTGCAAGAATAGGTGACCTCTGGCAAACTCCATTACTCTGCTGCTGTAGGGCGTGTAGCCAGGCAATTCCTTAAGATATACATGGATTGAAGCTCTGTACATAGATGTTATTCAGAGCTTCTGAACTCACTTTATTTTACTCCAGGTGCAGAGTATGAGCCAAAACCTTATAAGGAAAGGTCTTCTAGAGGAATTTTTGTAGTTTCCCCCCTATTCCTTCTCCCCCTCTCAGTGGCATTGGCTGTGACTATCACAAATGGTTTGTGAATTGGCTTTTCAAAATGAACCACAGAAGTTGTGCTCCCTGCAGCAACCATTTTCTCTCCAGGGAGCACCTGTGCTCTGGTCAGTAGGTGCTAAACTTCTTGTTCCTGCTGCCTGTTCAAGCTCCTAAATCCCTGTTCATCCCATCCTCCCTGCTTCTCTAGGGACTTGGTGTGATTGTTTACCCTACAAGACTGTCATGTCTTCATCATCTGGAGCTCTGTATTGCTCTGTGAGTCCCAGTTTTCTTTTCTCTGTGCCCATATGCACAGCTTAGGTGGCATGCATGGTACCCTTGACTAGCTGTGCTGCCTTACCCCTGCCCTTCCACAGCAACAGTCCTCAGCAGCCTCCTCGGCTATGCTGCTCCCCTACAGTTTTCTGCCTTCTTAATCTTTTGCATCATCTTATATATTGATACGTGGTGATACACAAGCATATGTAGATAGATGTGTATATGGATAAAAATAGACAGATGCATGCATCCATCCATATTAACATTTATAAGAAATAGGTATATTTGATAACCATTAGCTCTGAGTAAAACAGTAAGAGAAAAACCACATTTTATTCTCTGCTGTATAATTTGCCAGTACTCAGACTCATTGAAGTGTTTTTCTGATGCCACCTCCCTCTTCCTCCCTCCCCCACTTGCATATAAATATGGAAACAAGATTTTGAAGCGATATAAATTGTAGCTATAGAACTTGTGTATGTGTGTGACCTTTGAAGGCTTTCTAGAAATGCTTGTTACTGCTTTAAGTGTGTGTGCTTTCCTGACAGATTGAGGCTTGCTCCCTGTGTATCAGTTAAAATAAATATAGCATAACTGGAAAATATCAGAAATTATGATTAAAATAGGCAATTTAAATTAATTTTTTATTTTATGTAATATATAGTTATTGTGACCACGACTTTGAAAAATTTGACACTTCGTCTTTTCTCAGAAAACATTAGGAGGTTCCTTTATGCATCAATTTAAGCATTCACACTTTCTTTTTCATCTTAGAAAAATATGCAATATTATGCATATTCCTAAAATGATTATATATAAACTTGCGGCTTGTGTCAAACTGGTTTTGGCTAGGAATGAAGCCAGTTTAAAAAGCACAAAAACACATTCCTGGATTGTTCTTAGTAATTACATAAAACTGCTCTTATTCCATTAGTTATAGAATTAAAAAATAAACTTAGTTTCTGTTTAAAGCCTAGCAGATTTAGTGAAGAAAGGAAACATAATTAATGTTTGGGTAATTGAACCAACCAACGGTGCAGCCAGGCACTTAAAATGAATGGTTTATAGAAAGGTGTGATAATAGCAGCATAGCTGGAAAAAACATAATCCGTGGGAAAAGTCATTATTAGTGCAGAATTGCTTTTATGTTGTACCAAGATTATAAGCAGTAAAAATGTCACATGCTGTTCCCATAAGCAAGATAATGCTTTGATGACAGTGGGTACGCAAGAATCTGGAAATGTTGATTAAATTCAGAGCTTTGGCAGTTCCTGGTAACCAACATGTTCTGGAGTTGAATTAGATTTCAGAGAACTGTTATTACATCTGATTTTTTTCTTTTTTTTTATTTTCCCCATTCACAGTAGGCTTTATTCTGGGTGGAATGTAAATATCTGATTACTGAAAAATCACTAGCACATATGTAGTCATCTTTTGATAACAAGAGATCATCCTTAAAAAGTAGAATTAAGACAGAAATAACTTGTACAACCACCAGGCATTAGTCACACGTAGCTCTTATATAATGCTTATGTCTTCAATCAGCGAGCTGGCAGCTGGGCTTCTTTGTAATATTTATTTGGAGAAGAAGTAGCTACCTCATTTGGCAGAGGAAGAAAATGAAGCCAAGAGTTAAGGGACGTGCTGGGGGGCACACAGCGCTTAGCTGGTGAGAGTATTACAGCTAAGGAGTGTCCATCATCGTACATTGAACAAAGCCAACAGCAGAGTGGAGGTCTGTAGCAGTGTCTCATCGTGCGCTTTCCCCACTCAACCCCTGGCCTTTTGGATATGCTATTTTTGAGGCAAAGCAAGTGAATGCTGCAGCACTTACTGTAGTTTTCCCTTTTGTTTGTTGTTCTAAGTGAGGAGGCATATTTCCTCTTCATTGTATTATGCCTTGATGAAAAGGACAAATAAAAATACATAGCTGGAAATACTGAAAATGGCTTTTCAGCACTTGAAAACCAAAATGTAGTAGGCTTAAGCTTGCCAGAACTCTTGAACAAGTGTGTTAACCCCAGCACCAGGAGGAACGCTCATATGCACAGATTTTCCTTTGTGGATTTGTCCACTGTACTTTGACTATGTAATCATAGTAATGTATGAAAATGGGTGGGATTCTCTGGGAGATAAGCCATTTGTGTCTGGGAATTTCCTGGTAATGGTTTTGTAATCATTTTGGCTGCTTTCTTTTGGATTGGTCCTGTTAGTTCATGCATATTGAATGTTAGTTCCCAACTGAACTGCAAGACTGTTAAAAGGAGTTGGAAATGCTCTGTGATCTCATTCTGAAAGTTTTTTTCTTGATGCTGAAAAGACTTGCGTTGTAATCAAGTTTTAATCTTAAAGTACTCCGATTTCTTGTACTTATTAAGGGAACATTTTTGTTCTTAGCTTAGTGTTGTGTTTATAGGCAGTGAATTATGTTATAGCTTGGTTTTTCCCTAGCCACGTGTTTTGTTTTCAGTTCTTCCTTTTCAGAATTACATGTAACAAATGGTGCTGTTTTCTTTGGTTGGTCTTCTAAGATGAAATATTGGAGGGAAAATTGTTAATGTGCGTAGAGGATATAAAGGACTTTGATTTTACATAATTTTTAGAAAAGAAAAGTCAAACCAAAATATTGGAAAACCAGGATTCCAATTATCAAACAAAACTAAGATAGCCTTTCTTTAAGGGAAAAAATTAAATTACATTACTTTTAAATGTAGTACAAAATTGCTGTAAAATTGTAGCAAAAGTAATGCATTTTAAAAAGAATCTCATTTACTTAATTTGTAATATAAGTCTAGAAACTAAATGAATGGTCCAGGGAAAGTGAAGAGGAGATAATTATAAGTATATAAGGTTGCACACACATAGCCATCTGGTAGCAATTTTAAACCAGAAGCAATTAGTTTCTTTTACTTAATGCAGTGTAATTGTGGAACTTGTTGCCACAGAGTTTACAGAAGCCAAAATTGTAATTGGGTTCAGAAAGGAATTGAAAGAATTCATGGTAGGTAGATTCATAAGAAAATGCTAAACAATCTGGATGCAATCCTGGCACAAGTAACTCTTTTTTTTTTTTTTTTTTTTTTTTTGAGGATGTCTGGAAGATGGGAGGATTTAGGAGAAGGATCTATTTGTTTCCAGTATTATTATTTTTTTTAATACCAGTTCTCTGTCACAAAGTGCATTTACATCTTATCACAAACTTGAAAATATTTGTAGTTGCATGTATGTGGAGTTACTCCTTAGTGGCATTTAAACTTCTTTATAAGCATTGAATGCACCTACCCTTACTCTCTGAGGTCACTTACAGTGATATGTAGCACATCAGAAAGATCTGATGATGCAAAATTAATAATATGCCTGCTCTTCTTTTGCTTTAGGACGCCGAGGCTTGTTTGGCCATTCGTTACACAATGCAAGCTCAAAAGTAAAAGAGAGGAAACTACAAGGGACTTGTCCTCCTGTTGGTCGTGGAAACTATGGAAAACCATGTTTGAGTGAAAGCGCTCATAGGTCCCCATTTTTTAATCCCCGTAATAGTTTTCACACAATACATTCAGAACACAGCCCTGTGAAGCCAAGGATTATTACAGTGGTGAAACCTGGCGGACACACACTCAGAAGGATAACCTTGCTTCTCAACAGGAGATCGGTCCAGACCTTTGAACAGCTGATGGCTGACATATCAGAAGCTCTGGGATTTCCACGCTGGAAGAATGACCGTGTGAGAAAGCTTTACAATCTGAGAGGCAGAGAAATCCGAAGCGTTTCTGACTTCTTCAGGGAAGGTGATGCATTCATAGCCATGGGGAGGGAGCCCCTCACTTTGAAGAACCTGGAGGTGGTATTACAAGAACTTTATCCTGAAAATCCATATGCTGCCAGTGCTGCCATTCAGGAGAATGAGGAGCAGTCCCAAAAACTGAAGAGCAGGCTGTATGACAAGGCTTCAAAAGTGGACAGTGGCTTTGATGAGACAGAAATTACCAAGAACTGCAGTGAAGACATGTCTCCCAAACTGGTAGTTAGACATGAAGGAAAAAGTCAAGCCAAGACAAAGCAAGAAGAAAAAATGAGAATCAAAAAAAAGTGGACTAGAGAGAGCTGGGGTAGTGAGCAAGGAGTGAAGCCTTCTAGAAAAACCCGAGAAAGTGAGAGGTACCTTAACCATGAGAGGAGTCCTGAGGAGGGATTAGAAGAGAGTTCAGAGGAGGTGGTGAGGTGTGAGAAGTGTGAACAGGAAAGGCAGGCCAGGCAAAAGTTACAAAGGGAGAGGCAGGCTGAGGCCTCATTTGAGAACAGAGACCTGAACACAGGTGCATGTCAGAGGTACCATGTAGAAAGAAATGCAAAGATCAGGAATTGCCGAAAATCTTCAGAAACTTGTCTGGAAGGTGAGGAAGTTGGTTGGAAAGATAATGGCTGTAGGAGGACATGGAAGTCCCTACATAGGAATGTTAATGAAGGGCTGGAGAAGCAAAAAAGGAGCATTGAGAAGGAAAGGGATGTGGAGAAACATGAAAACCATGGGAAGGAAGTAGTAAAAATCAAGAAGAATGCTCTAGAAGGGCTGCAGCTAACTCATGAAGCAAAGGAAGAGGATGGAAGTAGCTGTGTAATGAACCAAAGTGGTTGGCTAAAGAAAGACACTCTGAGGGATGCTGAGAAACTATCTAAAACACATAGGGAGGGCAGAGAGGGACAAAGGGCTAAAGAGGAGGGTGCCAGAAGAGAGGGGAATATCATGCGTAGAGAGAGTGACATGATGCGACGAGAAAAAACAGGGGAGCGCAGAGTGAATAAAGAAGAAAACAGGCCTCAGGGATTGGAAAACACAAGCCGGAGGCATGCCATTAAAAACAGAGCTGATGTGGAAAAACACTATGAGATTGGCAGAACTATCGGGGATGGAAACTTTGCAGTGGTGAAGGAATGTCGGCACTGTGACTCCAATCAGATCTATGCCATGAAAATTGTTGATAAATCCAAGCTGAAGGGGAAAGAGGACATGATGGAAAGTGAAATTCTGATCATTAGGAGTCTCTCTCATCCCAATATAGTAAGCTTAATTGAAGTGTATGAGACAGAAGCTGAGATCTACCTAATCCTAGAGTATGTCCCAGGAGGGGACTTATTTGATGCAATCATAGAAAGTGTGAAGTTCACGGAACATGATGCTGCTGTCATGATCACTGACCTGTGTGAAGCACTAGTTTATATCCACAGCAAGAACATTGTCCACAGGGACCTCAAACCAGAGAATCTTTTGGTAAGTATTAGCAAACACATTGCATATGTGCAGGAGTTGAAATTATTTTTCTTTTAGTTGTGGATCTTTGAATATTTTTAAGCAAATACTGTGCAGAGATAATGTGCTGTGGCAGGACTGTTTGGGAAAATGGGTACAATTTTGAAGTGAAATTACTATTACAGTTTACTTCATGTAGATCTGCTGTGCATTGCAGGTAGCAGTGCTTGCAGATAGAAATTCAAATAAAAATGACCTGGCTTTCAGGGGTAGTGAGCATTTGTATTTTTCTGGAAATCAGGCCTGTTACTTAGCATCTGACTTTTAGGTATGCAAGGATGAATTTTTTTGCATGAAGCATGCACTGTATTACAAGGCATCTTCCTTGCAGACCAAAATTTATTAAAATTGCTAATTTAACTTATTTATTTGGTGGACTTTTTGCCCACTGCAATCACACAACCTGCAGACTGCTGTGCTGGTCCTCTACTGTAGTGATTTCTATCTTGTGACAATTTATTTTCTTAGGAGCAGAAGTATGATGCAGTTGATTGAAATACTCTGACAGTAAAATGTGAGTGTTTTGGTGAAATACAGCACTAAAGTCAGCTCAAATACTAACTTCATGCCAAAGAGAAAAGTTCTTTTTTCTATCACATTTCTGAGGCTACATTCTTTGCATCCAGCACTGAAGTCAATAGTTACTCACATGTGTGAATATGCATAGAAATGTTTGCAGTATTGACACTTGACAAGACACCCATTGTAGAACAGTAACAGTAAGCAACTCTCCCTCGCTAATCATGTGTTACACTCTTGTACTAGGGTTCCAGATTTCCTGATAGATACCAAATATTTGCCCGTCTCTAACAAATCAGATTTTTATCTGCTGGTGGAAGATCATAGTTAGTCAGCAAAAAAAGGTAATAGATGATTTAGTCCTATGTGCCATTCAGTTCTTTAAGGGAATTAATTTTGGAAAGAAATCAGTTTGAATATATGGAGAAGAGCAGCAGTGTAGCCTGTAGGACGTGCAGAGGTTGACTGAACAAGGCTGGGCCTCAACAGTTTGCTCCCAAACCTTTTGACTAACCAATAGGATCTGTACTAGGTCTTGCGATGCATCCTGCTTAGTCTGATGAAAATCCTTGATATGTGCTCTGTGTGTAAATAAAAGGTAGTGAGGGCAAGTGGCTGGCTTGCTGCCGGAAGAAGTAGGCTTGTAGGCCCTGCCTTCATGCCTCATTTTGCCATTAGAACAAAACTTCACTTAGAACTGCAGGGCTTTTTCCAGAAGCTGATTTTTCATTATGAACCAGGCGCTGCTCCTTCCTATTTGTTGAAAATAAGCTAGGGCATGTGAAACACCTGAGACCAGATGTTTCATTTCCTTCTATAATATGTAATCATTGCAGCAATGCAGGCAAGCAAAAAGAGGCAAGATATGGGTCCATTCTGTTTTTTTTTTTTTTTCCACATTTAGTTCACGGCACTGCAAAACAGAGATTCCTGGGCAGTGGCAAAGTTATGTAGCACTGAAATAATCATGTTGCCCATTCTGACAGAAAATATTTTTCAAGGACAGACTGGCCCCCAGCCTGCAGGTATTTTGTTGTATGAGAACAGTGTTACCCAAACATTATGGGAAAGAAAATTGTACCTGTTCCAGTTTCACCTTGCTGCTAATTGGCTGTGAACACCTGTATTAGATATCATTTATATAAAGCAACCTTTTGAAAAGTTAGTCTGTTCAACAAGCCGAATGAGTTTATAAGCTCTTGATAGTGTTGGATAGCTCACGTGCTATTTAATATGCATCCCTATAAATACAGGGCATTTGAGCAAGATTCTGGCTTTTCTGACTTTTTAATGTGTTGCCTCTGACTCCTCAGAGTGACTAGGGCAGTAGCAGTGGAGTAGGAAGGAGAGCTGTCACTAATCCTAACGTCAGCCAGTGCTGAACAATAACAAACAGTACTGAAGCAAATTTCACAGGTTCCTCTGCTGTTTGTGGTTCAGGGACTGGGCAGCCTTCTGGAGAGGAAACACAGTTCTGGAAGTGCTGGCTTCCTGCAGAGGATGTCCATGGTTCTGGGATACCTCTTGCTTCTCTTCAGATTCCTACACTGCAGATGTTTAAGTCTGAATTAGTCTTCCTAGACTTTATTTGTATACAGAGGACAGAAATAGGTATGTACTTTTAGGCTGTTGGCTTCTTTGTCCTACTTTGGGGTTTTCTTCTTGTTCTTTGTTTTTTCTTGTCAACAGTTTTTCCCTAACCCTTTCCAGCAAACAGGAAATGGAAAAGATCCTTGGTCTGTTTTAGTAAGGAAATGTGTTTGTCTACTATAAATGTGTTTTGTGTGAGAATCTAACCCTGATCCTAATGACTTTTGAATGTCCTGGCTAATTTCCATCAGAGTTGACAGAGAAGCAGCAAACTGGGGAAAAAAAATTTTCCATAAATTTCACAAAAATAAGCAGCTGGGGAAAGAAGGAAAACTGTTTCTGTCCCTGCAGAGGAAAAGGTGGAAATACACTTTCATGTCTAGTGAATTGTAAAATTACTGGCACAGGAGAGAGTTGGAAACCTGGTTTAATTATTAGTTCACTGCACTACTGTTTCTCTTATGGAACTGTCCTCTGGTTATAAACTTCTGTAACAGTCCACCACCATTCTTTTTTGTTTTCCCGCTCTCTTTCACTGCTGTGTCTGCCCACAGTGATCAGGCTCCTTGCAGCATAGCTGTGAGGCAGAAGGGTGGTGACTTGCGCTACAGAAACAAAATCTGTTTGACAGCTGGTGTGAAGACAGCTGCTCCGATTCCCTCCCATCTGGTAACAGAATCACCTCATTTAGGACTAGGTGTTCAGCAAGAAAACTTTTGCTACCAAGGATGAGCAATGTGGTATGTTTGGTCCCAGAAAAGAAGCCAGTTGCTTCTTTGATGCTACATGGAGGACCAGAATTTGCTGGCAAGGTTTTTAGCTAAGGGACTGTTTAATTCTACAGGTGTTGGCATTTCTTGACTTGTGAGTGAAAAATTAATTTCAAAGTGTAGTAGTGGTTTTTTCCAAGTTACAGCTGTAAAAGATACAAAGTCACCTCCTTGCCTCCTTCTGGGGAAAGGGGGAGGGTTGTATTTGTGATTGTATACTCATCTCCTTGTATGCTTCCCAAACATACTAATGTGGTAGTTGTTTAGCACTCAGCTTCATTAATAATATCAGCGTGTGTCATGGTTTAACCCCAGCTGGTAACTAAGCACCATGCAGCCGCTCACTCACTCTTCCCACCCAGTGGGATGGTGGAGAGAATTGGGGGGAAAAAAAAGTAAAACTCGTGGGTTGAGATAAGAAGAGTTTAAGAGAACAGAAAGGAAGAAACTAATAATGATAATAACAGTAATAAAATGACAAGAATAATAATAATAAAAGGATTGGAATATACAAAACAAGTGATGCACAGTGCAATTGCTCACCACTTGCTGACCGATGCCCAGTTCCTGAGCAGTGATACATCCTCCCCTGGCCAACTCACCCCGAATTTATATATTGGGCATGACGTCACATGGTATGGAATATCCCTTTGGTCGGTTTTGGTCAGCTGCCCTGGCTGTGTCCCCTCCTAACTTCTTGTGCCCCTCCAGCCTTCTTGCTGGCTGGGCATGAGAAACTGAAAAGTCCTTGACTTAGTTTAAACATTCCTTTAGCAACAATGGAAAACTTCAGTGTGTTAACATTATTCTCATACTGAACCCAAAACATAGCATTACACCAGCTACTAGGAAGACAATTAACTCTATCCCAGCCGAAACCAGGACACAGTGTTACAGCTTTTTATGTGTTTGAGGTTTTTTCATCCCCACCCCCCTTCCTTTTTCTCTCTCTCAAGTTTTCATATATGTATGAGAACTTGAAGTATAGCCTTTCTGTCCTTTAACTTTGCTTTTGTGACACTATTTACATATACATAAAGTGCTGTCAGAGGTTTCTGAGTTAGAAGCCTGTTTAACCAGTTACCTGTCAAGAGCTTTCAGTACGATAAACATACATAGGGAATCTTCTGTAAGATTTTTCATAGACATTCTTCTAGCTAGCAGCAAGGGATGCCTGAAACTCAAAATGTGTAGGCAGTACTTTTTCTTTAGCTCTATTTCTAATATACAAAACATCCCATGGGCTAGCTTGCTTTCATGATGTCTATAAGAAGAATCTGTGCTACCATATGTATGTGCATACAGGGAAATATTAATGCTAGAAATCATCATCTTAAACACCCTGATGGATTTTACAAGGTAGATGTGAAAACATGCATGACTATGAAGTACTGGGAGTCATCAACAGAGAGGAGAAAAGGAAAAGATTAGTTCATCCCTTCTTTGAAGATGAACTTGGCTTTGTATTAGTGTATTATAATCTTCTGGATGTGTGGCTGGGATAGCTAGAAATGCTCAGACAATATTCTAATATTATGCTATGGTGTCTGTATTTGAGACAGTAGTGAGCAATTCTGACTCTTTAATCTAAGACTGCCAGATACTGGCTTCCCTTGCAGTTGAAGGACAGAAGTAGTTGTATGGCCTAAAGTGGTTGTCTGTAGAAAGCTTACTGAATACTGGTCTTCCTTATCTCAATTAACTCTATAGGCAGGTGAGACAAGGCAACACTTTTAAATGGACATTTGAAACCATTCTTTGTAGTCTTGAATGCAGAAACAGTAATAGCTGTCTTTTGGGTGTCACAGTAAGGCTAGTGTGTTCATTTAATGTTACCATTTTTGCATTGTTCTCACCATTTCATAGAGCACATACTGTAGATGTCAGAGGCTAGATTTCTCTTGAGCAGGTTGTACATTTCTGTGATACTGCTATGAGTAAGTAGTCTGGCCTCAGGAAGGAATAAAAGCAACCTGAGAAGCTTTTGTTTCTACAGGGAAGAATATTTGCGTGCTCAGGGTGATGCCAGGTGATGGAAATGTAGACTGGAGAGTACAAAGCTGGAGGTGAAGGGAATGCTCACTCTGCCCAAGCTGACTTTGAGCTGATCTGAGCATAGTGTTAGTGAAGATGCTGAGGAGTTCTGGGCTAAGGTTTTCAGGTGTACTGACAGGTTACATGCTGTCTTTGAAATGATTGTCACAAAGCTGTGAAAATATACCCATGGTGCATGCTGTTCCTACCTGTTTGGTTCTTAAGTAAAATGAAAGCTCAGTGGTTTTGTCCTGGAAGACCAGATGGTGTGGTGTTGCCACCTTGTGCTGTGATGAGAGATTAGGAATCTGGCATCCCAAGAAAAGAAAAAGTACAACAGTGTATTTTAGAAAGCAAGACATTTCCTGCTGATTTTGGGATTGGGATTAAGACCAGTGTGTTCTCCACTCTCCCCATCCCCCTGCTGGTTTCTAAAAATTTATACAAACATTTCAGTATTATTTGTCTTAGTCCAGTAGCATGCAGGCTATTAGTTGAAATTCCACATGACCTAGTTTTCTTATATAATTTTAAAAGTGTTATTTATACAATAGGGCAATATATTCATGCTCATATTGTCATAATATATATAAAATTGAGTATTTAAATTGTGAGGTTTTTTAGCATTCTACCACTATTACCCCTGTTGTTAGAATATACATCCTGTGGATAGATGCTGCTCTAGAAAGTAACTGTTACCTCTGATTTATTTTTCATTTTTGTCAGCTGTTGTGTCCACAGTGCATCATGGCAAAAATCATCATGAAGTTGACTAATGTAATAGAGAAAATGGTTATGGCCTTTTAGCTTTCTCCTGCAGAAGTTTTGACTGCATGATTGTAGTAAACTTTATTTTCAGTTTCATACTGAAAAATATTATTTTTTTTTAGAAAAAACCCCCAAAATGTTTTGCTTAATCAAAACTAGAGTGCTTATATTTTCTATAAAGATGATAAAAGGGGATTAGTAAATTATAATGTTTTATTTTGTAATGTAACACTTTTTCTACAAAACAAAAAAAAGGGAAAAACCCCAAAACTTTTTGCTTAATGAAAATTGTAATGCTTACAGTTTCTGTAACGATGGTGAATGGGGATTACTTGGCTGCACTGTAGGAGAGCAAATTTTGTCCCATCTGTGCCCTTAGTTGTCTTGTAAAAAAGACTGTCTTTAATTTTTTACTTTCTCAAGTACTGTCTGATGGCAAAGTATGAGGCGTTAAAATATGGAGTATACCTGTTGCATTATACTCCAGTTTGTCTATTCAAAGCCGTAGTCCAGATTTCCTTGGCTTCCTTGTAGATATTTTAACTGCTGATCTGTTCCCCATAGTTTGAGACAGACCACTTTTCATTTAAAGCAAATTCATGACATTTTTTACCTTTTAAAGAATATTTGAATATCAGTCACCAGTATTAAGATTACTGATGTGTTTAATTACACCGCTACATTCTTCATGACTTGGCCTTTGAATATAGAATCATAGAATAGTTTGGGTTGGAAGGGACCTTTAAAGGTCGTCTAGTTCAACCCCCCCCCGCAATGAGCGGGGACATATTTAACTAGATCAGGTTGCTCAGAGCCCCGTCCAACCTGACCTTGAACGTTTCTGAGGATGGGGCACCCACAACCTCTCTGGGCAACCTGTTCCAGTGCCTCACCACCCTCATCATAAAAAATTTCTTCCTTCTATCTAGTCTGAATCTACCCTCTTTTAGATTAAAACCATTGCCCCTTGTCTTATTGCTACAGGCCCTACTAAAAATCCTGTCCCTATCTTTCTTATAAGCCCCCTTTAAGTATTGAAAAGTCACAATAAGGTCTCCCCGGAGCCTTCTCTTCTCCAGCCTGAATAACCCCAACTCTCTCAGCCTGTCTTCACAACAGAGGTGTTCCAGCCATCTGATCACCTTTGTGGCTCTCCTCTGGACCCACTCCAACAGTTCCATGTCTTTCCAATGCTGGGGACCCCAGAGCTGAACGCAGTACTGCAGGTGGGGTCTCATGAGAGTGCAGTAGAGGGGGAGAATCTCCTCCCTCGACCATGATACTTTTGATGCAGCTCAGGATATGGCTGGCTTTCTGGGCTCCAAACATGTATTGCTGGCTCATGTTGAGCTTCTCGTCAACCAACACCCCCAAGTCCTTCTGTGCAGGGCTGCTGTCAATACCTTCATCCCCCAGCCTGTATTGATACCAGGGGTTGCCCCAGCCCATGTGCAGGACCCTGCACTTGGCCTTGTTGAACCTCATGAGGTTCACATGGGCCCACTTCTTAAGCTTGTCCAGGTCCCTCTGGATGGCATCCCATCCATCAGGCATGTCAACCGCACCACTCAGCTTGGTGTCATCTGCAAACTTGCTGAGGGTGCACTTGATTCCACTCTCTGTCATTGATGTATTTTGTTTCCAAAAATAATGTTTCATTAACTGTATTACAGATTAATGCTAAAGACCCATGCATACAAAATTAGAATGGGGAGAAGTGTTTTGATTACTTTCCAGGTGGATGTAGGAGATGGGAACTGCTGAAAAGACCAATTTAGGAGGACGTTGTGCACGGATCCATTTCTCCAACTCTTATTATGTGATGATTGTGACTTATTTATTTTCAGGGCAGCAGGTAGAGTAGCAGAGGAATTTGTAAAGAAAGTAAAGCTTTTGTTTGTTTTGGATTTTTTCTTTTTTGTTAGACTGGTATGATGGCGATATGCTTTTCAAGTGACACTGTAAAGTCAGACCTGGGAATATCATGTCTAAGTGTAAAGACACCCACAGCATTCTTCTTTGCTTTCCCAGGGGAAAAGAAGAATTTACTTTCCCAAGAGGAAATAATAACATGTAATTGACTCGTCGTTATTTTTTTTTGTCTTCCTCCTTTTCATTTTGGAAATTACAGTGTAACAGAGTTAGTAGAGCAAAGGTTGTTTTTTTTTTTTCCATTGTTGCTTGCCCTCTTAAATATATGTGCCCTCTTAGTATATGGGGGGGAAAAAAACCACTTTCTGAATACTGTTTATCAAAATACTGTTTCCATTTCATGTTGCTTTACTTGAAGGTGCTATTATTAGAACATCTTCCTGTTTATTATTAACTACTTCCTTTATCTTTTGCTGTCTTAAAATGCATCTGGACTAAATATATGTATTTTTTGGTGTGTGTAGGTTCAGCATAATGCAGATAAGTCTACTACACTGAAACTAGCAGATTTTGGCCTTGCAAAGCAAGTTACAAAACCCATATTTACTGTGTGTGGAACACCAACGTATGTTGCCCCCGAAATACTTGCTGAGAAGGGTGAGTGCATATATGTAATTTGTTGTAAATCATATGATTACTCTGCACTTTCTAATCATGGATATATTCCAGAATGTTTAAGCCTACTGATATGTCTTTACAGGGTAGGAGGTTGGCTAGCAGTGTAATCTGTGAAAGGAAAGGAAACCTTTTAGCTTTTGACAAACACAAGCATGACATCAGTCATGTTTGCATTATTAATGTCTATGGTAATATAACACTGATTTCCAAGCAGATAAGCCATAAAATATCATAGATGGTAATTGCTGAAGTGGGGAAGTGAACAAAAGCTCATGTTGCAACCTGAGGCTAGTCAGCCCCATTTCATGACTGTAACCAAAAAAACTTTCCAAGGCCCCTAATGATGCAAAAATGTTCTGAACATATATGTTAAACTTACGTAAGAAGCCAAAACATGTTTTGCATCAGATGAAATTTTGGAAATATCATATCCAAAAAGATTCAGACCTGGAAAGGAGTCGGTTTTGTTGATGACTCAAGGAAAGGTATTTATGGTTTTTGTTCTGTGGAGCTGGGTTGCACATCTCCAGTTATATCCAATTTCAATGGAAACTTGGCACTCTTAGTGCTTTTTCAAAGAGAATCTGAGGAGAACTATTTTAGAAATATATGCTGTTTTCTCAATTAGTCTCCAGCTGACACTGGCCTTGTGAGACAGTGTTTGTGAAACATGTTGAAGAAGAGAGGTACTTTGTGAGAGCTGTAGTTATTAACAGGCAGAGCAGCTCAGCTTGTAAGCATGGTGTACCAGCCACTTATTCTTCTGCTGACCTCATCTTTTTGAGAAACTGAGTAGAGCTTGTGTGTCTCTTGGAAAATAGAATGAAAAAGAAACAGTTTTCTACCAGTTGTGAGTTTTCTTTCTAAAACAGGACTTTTGGTTTGTCTTTTCTTCCTTAGGCTATGGGCTCGAAGTAGATATGTGGGCAGCTGGAGTGATCCTTTACATTCTGCTCTGCGGTTTTCCCCCTTTTCGCAGTCAGGAACGTGATCAGGAAGAGCTGTTTCAGATCATACAGCTTGGTCACTATGAGTTCCTTTCCCCATACTGGGACAATATTTCTGCAGGTAAGATTCAGCATGTATAGCAGATCTGAGAAGTGACAGACTTCTTTCTGGAGTGGGAAGAATGCCCTTTTGTTCAGGACAGTGAGCTCAATGAGCTTGGGGGTGTCTTACAGGTCTCTTTTGTGTGATTCTGTGTTTGCTTTAAATCTGAATTTAGTCCTCTGGTAGTATCAATGGCTGTGAATCTGAATAGTAGGTCTGATTGATTTAATTGATTGCTCCCTTTCTGAGGCAAGAGCAAGGTTTTCTTCACCTTGCTTTTATGAATTGTCTCTGTAGAAAAAGGTACCAAAATAATCTCCAGGTTTATGTTAGATTGTAAAGTTGTGTGCAGAAATCCTAAAAGCTGAGAATGAAATCCTTGCTCTGCAGAAAGCAGTGTGGATTTTTCTATTGAGATCAACAGGGTCTGCACGTAGTAGTTTTTTCCTTCTTATAGGCTAGTACAGTGTCTTTTGTGTACTCTTCAAAATCGGAAACTGGAAAACCCCTCTCTTCCCACACAATCTTTTTAAAGAAAATGCTCAATGGCATTCTACGACTTTTATGCTCCTTGAGGGATGAGATACTCAATGCGAACTCCTGTGAATCTGAACACCTAGCCTGATGCCTTCAGCATGCTTTCAAGATTAAATTCCCTTCACCTTCTCCTCTCTTTCTGAAGGGGAGAATGATATCAGTAAAAGATGTGCTGGAGATTTAACGTCTTCTGTCACTAGTTCTAAATTCAGTTGTTAGAGTATCTCCTGGGGATAGTCACAAAAGTCATTATGGTAAAATTAATAAGACAAAATAAAAAAGACTTTTTGTATAGGTGTAACTGTCAGCTTCATTACGTTACTGTTCTTCTCCCCTCCCTCCTTTTCTTTCTTTCATAATAGCAGCAAAAGACCTCATAACCAGGCTGTTGATAGTGGATCCCCAGAAACGCTACACAGCACGACAAGTGCTTCAGCACCCTTGGATCAGAACAGCTGGAAAAACTAACAGCAGAAATTTGCAGAGGGAAGTGACAATAAACATTGAGCGTCATTTCCGGGCCCAGCGCCGGAAGGAAGTTGTGGATGAGGACACGTGAAATGTCTTTAACCTCTTTTAGTCTTCTTTTTATTGATTAACAAATTATTTATGTTTTCTTTTCTAAATTAATTGAGCCTTTAGTGTATAGCTGTTGCTGGCCATTGCTATGCCTTTTTTTTTTTTTTTTTTTTTTATTCTGAGATTCTGAAGGACAGAGATCAAATTTGCATCTACTTCCCTCTGATGTTACTTATGAGTCTCTCTGTTGACAGCAGTGGGGACTAGATATTTCCTGGAGGGTATCTATTATTTTTTTTTTAATACTGATTTGGGCTTTTACATTATGTATCTCTTTTGGATGACAAATATTTGCTTCTGTGGCTGACACTACCGATGACTGTGAAATGTTTTCTTTTGTCTCTCTTTGTATGATAACTTCCAGGAGTTTTGTGTTTATAATGTTTTGTGTTTATAATGTTTTCAAAATAGCTGTCTGCATACACATCCTGCACTAATTCTCTAAACTGTCTTTTCACCAATTCTTGCTAGCAATAGAGAAGGTGAAGGAATTTAAAAAAAAGTAATTATATTCTTTAGCTGTAGGATATGTTAAATAAGCAGCAAGATACTATTTATTAAGTTGTGAGGGAAGAAAAATCTTTATAGACTAAATCGGATATTTTATGATATCTCACTTGGCAACATCTTTCATTGGATGTTCTCATGGACAGAGCAATAGACTGTACAATGTTTCTGTGAAAACTATGGTAGTGCTGTCTAGTATGGTAGTTTTGTTTATGAGAAGAAGTAGGAAGATAACATGGCTGATACCTTTTCAAGACTGTAATAACAGCTTTCAAAGTGCTTTTCTTCCTACTCTGGGAAGTAGGAAGTCAAGCAATTCTAAGGGAACTTTGGTTCTTTTCCCAGAGGTGTATTTATGGAATGATAACCCAAGTGTTTTTTCATACTTATTTTTTTCTTAGGAGACATCCTCATGCATCTGTGGCTCTTCTGTGCTGATGGAGAAGAGAAAGCTGGGAATCTGCTTTTGTGACTTAAGTTAACCCTTACCTTCATGGTTCCCCTTTCATCAATACACTTTACAGCTGAATTGCTTTTATACACTTTTTCAGTGTAGTTTAGCAATTGTTTGGTTGTTTGGTTTTGATTTTTTTTTTTTCCCCCCTGTTGCCTTCTCTGGGGACTCTTTCTCCTTGCTTCCATGAGAATGGGCGATGCAATGAAATTACATTAAAATTCAACTTGGGGAAAAACAACAACTTGTTGGCTATGGAAAATTCTCCCAGGGGAAGTGTCAGATTCTTCATTGCATATATTTTTTGTAATTTGATTGGATGCATTTTTAAAGAAATCCTGGGGGGAAAAATAGAGTCCTGAGAAGGGCCATGACCTAGAACAGCTTTTGAATCTCAGAATTTTTGGTTAACTAATCAAATCCAAAAAGCACTTGAGTTGTCTGTTTTATAATGCTTTGTCCACAAGTTCCATGCACTAGCAAATAATAGCAATGTTAAAATATCAGTGGTATTAGCATTGAATTCATAGCTTGTAAAAATGAATGAGGGTATTTACAGTTGCAGAGCTGCTGCTCTGCCTATGTATTTCATAATGAGAAATGTCAGAAACATTTCAGAATTAGTAGAACATTTTCATAACTATAAGAACCAGAATGTTATTTTTGGTGAGTGCTAATATTTTGTGTGAACTTTCTGAATTACCAAAATGTGTGGGGTACTGTCATCATGTTTGTGTTTCAACTTGTGACTGTTTTTCTGCAAAAATGATGGATGAAAGTAGAGACAACTTGGCTCTTAAAGAAGAATTGCACTTTCAATTGAACTGGCTTATTTTTAATACATATTGGAATAAGACTTGCTGTGGAGTTCAAGAATTTGTGAAACAAACCAGTCAAATCTTTACTGTATACCCAAGCAGTATCTATATGATATGTCATACCTCTCCTTTTGAGGCCCTGAGTCAGGAAGACTTTCCCTTTTCCTGAAAACAAGAATGGATTTAAGTGCTTTCCTGAGTTAAGGCTATGTGTAACCTAATATTCTAAAAGCATTGCGTGGTCTTTGAGTACTAGTAATAACTTCTCCTCTGTTAATTTAAGTCTATTTTGGATAGGAAAATGTGGAAAAATAGCTTCTGACTTGCAATATAATATTTTGTAATTATCTTATTTTTAATATAGTCATTTAGGAATAAAGTTTGAAGTGACAAAAAGAATATTTTATCAGCAGTGAATCTGACAGTTTGGAGATTGTTATGAGTTGCCTTTTTCACCTTTAAGAACCTGTCTACAGCCTCATTCATAGCGCAGAAGATAGAGAATTTGCTTGTAATGAATATATAAGTATTTTTTCAAAGATTTTGTTTTTCTCTCACATTCTCTGGGTCCCAGGCAGACTAAATATGGACTGTGCTGTGTACTGTCACCACATTGCATCTGTAAGTACAGACCATGCTGTGGCAGTGCTGAGGGACTGGTTTGTTGGTGTTGCTAATAGACATTTGGCATTAGGACCTCCTTCTTCAGGTTGGAGGCTGAAAAAGCTTCCAGGTTCTTCTCAGGGTTTTTGCCTTTTTCTTTTTCTACTACTTAGATATTCCTTTTCTCCCATTGCTTGCAGAGTTCTTGCTCTACCTCTGCGCTGTTCTAAGGAGTCTAGGTCCCCAGTCGTTATGGTTTAAGTTGCTTGAAGCAGTGAGAACGCATACAATTTTGGAGAGCTCAGCTTCAAGCATTGCTTGCTGATGTTGAAAGTTTGTAAGATTAGAGAGGACTCAGACGAAAAAAAGGTGAATATCCCTTATTGGTCTCAAAGATGTCCAGTGTCCCCTCATCTCCTACTGCCTTTTCTCAAGCTTTTCTCTTCCCACTGTATGACATTCCAACACAGACCTGATCTTTACGCTCTGTAAGATAGTTTCTGATACATGAACCAAATTCACACTCTAGGGATGAGAATTTTTGCTGTTCTTACTTCCTTTCCTGAGATTTTTCTAAAGATTACTGTCTCCTTGGGTTCTACAGTCATCTTCCCCTTATGCTTGCATTTCTTGATTGGTTCTGTTGTCTACAGGAAGTCTGAGGAAGCTCAAAGCTGGGGAAGATTAAAGTCTCACAGAGACCAAGTTCTTGCTGATTCCTTAGGAAGAAGAAATATCCCTCCTTGCCCTTCATTAAATCTTTGTGATTTAGAGTCTCATATGGCCTTATATTCCACTGAAAGTAAAACAAAAAACAAACAAAAAAAAGTGACCCTAGCTCCTTAGGTACTAACAATGAAGAAAGTCAGAATATACCACCAAGAAAAACAAACAAACAAAAAAAACCCCCAAAGCTAATTCATATTGCAGACCTCAATAGAAAAGATCCACTTACAGAGGATTTGCTAAGTCTAAGGCAACAGAAGGGAAGAACCTGTTTGTTTCCTGCAAGCTTTTGCAAATCAGCTGAGTAGGAATCCTTTCATGCCTCTTAAAAGTGTTGGTTGATTTCCTATCTCACAACCAGAGATCCTGACTGAGCTCTAGTTATTCCAGGTTTATTTCATACCTGGTATTGACATTCCAAAATTCTTTTCAATTTAGAAACCAGAGACCTTGACTCTCTGTCATCTTTACCCATAGGCTTGGCTATTCTCTAGTTGGTTGCAGTTTTTAAGCACACTCTCATATTTTCATGCCCTAACTGTAAGACTTCTCAGACTTTTGAGGCACCAAGATCCAAACATATAGAATTGGGTCATCAGTATTTCATTTCCTAGTGACACATGTGCCTCATAGAGTTGCTTTATTATTATTTTTTTTTATATTACTGGGTCAGCACTTTAAAGCATAGTCAAAACTTTCAACTACAGTAGTGACAAAGATGGTCACTGCAGGATAGCTGGGGTCTATGTGAGGATGTGCTACTCCCAGAGATCAGCCAAAAAGTCCTATGAAGCATTTTGAGCATCCTTGAAAGCCAGTGTTACTAGCTTTGTGCATCATAAACTTCCCTTGGCTGTGTTAGGAATTTCTGAACATTAAATCCAGGCTTTTAGTGACTGCCTGTGGACTGACAAATGAAGTAGTAGCTCCCTCCAATGGTAGACTTTCCGCTGTCTAAAGATAAAGTGGTCCCTGGATGTCCCCCTCCATTTGTCCACCAAGGTCAACTTCTTCACTTTCATGTATGTTATTACATTTCATTGATCCTAGACCTCACCTACCTATCTTATATTACCAGTCATCTACCTACTGTCATCTACCTCTCTTCTCTTGGATGACTCCCATTACTGAAAGGTGGTGAAATCTTCACAAATTAATATGTTTTTCTTCAGGAAATTCTGGCCTTAGAAATGGGAAATAGGAATGGAGCCACTGCAGGAAATGAGCAAAAATTTTTGAAAGTATTTAGGCATCTGAAAGTGTGCAAGAGATACTGGTGTTTCACACTGCATAGTGCATAACTGCCTTAAAATGAACAATGGGAATTTGGTCCTTGCTGGTATTGTTAGTCACCTAATATCTAAAAATGTGTCCCCAAGAGGCTTGTGATTGAAACTTGGCAGTACAGCAGAGACTCTGTTTCCTCTGAGACACAGACACTTTAACTTCTTTTATTCAGGGATCCTTCTTCTTCATCTAAGATTGTTTAACTACTCTGTGGAATAGCTGAACTCAAACCCCATTAAATCTGCCATCTCTATTCTGACTGGCATTGTAGGTGGGCATTCCATATCTCTGTTACTGCAATTTTTTTGGCTGCAGGGTGAAAGAGGGATAGTGGGATGTTACCCTCTGAGCTTGGACCTTTTGGGTTATGGTCCTATTGTGAAAGTGAAATTTCCAGAGCTGACTGCTTGCTGTTCTGCAAGTATCCAGATTTGAGGTGGTATTCAGTCTGCTTGAGAGTATACTAAATTTGCTGTGCTTATGAACTGATCTTCCCAAAGACAAGTTATCAGTCTGAAGTCTTTCTCCTACCATTTCTTCTGTCACCTAGAGTTCTCTTTAAATTAAGCAAAGTATGGAAAATGTTTTTTATGTTTCTGGGCATGCATTTTTCTGTCCTCCCTGAGTCTACCAGTACAAATCTTTACTGTTGACATTCTTGCTCCTGAAGGGAATATGGGCACTTTAACTGGACAGTGTATATTGGCTCTGTTTGTTCTACAATATGATTTATTTGCAACTAGGCTGAAGGTATCATTTTCTAAATTAAAATATGTTATAGACTTCAGCAGAAAAGTGGTTGTTCCTCCCCACCCCAATAAAGGCAAAGTATTTAGTGGATGTTATACTTCAATATTCTTTCCAATAAATTGGGAAACAATTGCATAGCCAAGTATTTTGAGATTTTTTTTTCTTTTCTTCTGATAATTCATCTATTTGGGAAATGCTTGTTTTGAAAGGTTTGCAGTTTCAATAAGTATTGCGTGTACTTTCATTTACACTTAGAAGGACCCATTCTAGTGCTGCAGTCCTTTGAATACTTACAGATGTGTTTTTCTTTGCTGCTGCATGTCATCCCATCAAAACCAATACAATTCTTTGCAAAACTGGAACTGAGATTCATTCTAACACCATTTTTGTCCCTGTTCTGCATTAATCATGTCTGCTATGATGTTAGAGCAATCATGACAAGCAGAGCTAGCTTCATTGAAGCTTAATGCACACAGAACTGAATTCTCCCATCATTAATTCTTATTCTGTAAAATTCAAGTTTGTTTAGAAAAAGATTTGCATTATTTGTGGAAACAGGCATCCTAGTTGAAAGAATTGATTGCAAAAGTGGCTTTTTCAAAGGACACAGTTTCTTAGTAGCTTGTGTATATTTTCATTCTGTTATTAAAAAAAGGTATTTTCCTGCAGGCCTGCAGTATCAGCTGAAGCAGTAGAAATAAAAAAATGTTTTCTGGATGTCAGCATGTGTGATAAAGTGGCTACCAGTGAGAATTAGTACAGGCTCTCATTTATTACATATTGGTATTTAAAGAGGCGGCAGCCTCCTCACTACTCTTAGAATAACTGTAGACTGTTAGAAATGACTGACTTATGATAATCACACAAAATTTTTTGCACTGCGTTTACATGGTATGTATAGGCAGCTAATTAAATCTGATTTAATGATTTGCTGTTAGGAGTAGGATTCAGCTGTGTTTCATGTGTCACTAGTAGTTAAAGTCAGAGTCCAGCAATATTTTTTAAAAAACTGGGCCATTAAAGTTGTCACTGCTACATACTATTTCTTTGGAAAAGAAGAGATGACCCCTTGTATCATCCAATTTGCTGATTAATTCTGTTGCCTTGAGTTACAAACAGATGATGTATTCCTGCAGAATTTTATCTTTTGAAATTAGAGCTGTTTTGATAATGTAGCAATTGGAAAACCAAAAAAAGTAAAGCTAATAACCTTAAACTGTCTCTGGAAATATATTTTGTTTTCTGAATTCAGATAATGAAATGAAGAGCTGGAACCATCTAAAGATTTAGAGAAATGCAGGATTATTCCTGTAGTAAGTGTTTCAGCAATTCAAGCAATAAGAATATTTGACCTAGCGATAACACGGAGCCATGCAGTACATTGCTAGAGATAAGTAGGTGCTACAACAGTCAACTTCCAAAAGTGTTTGAAATTGATATACTGCATAGGGAGTGCAGGACTGAGTAAGGGGTGCTCCTTCTAATCACTGGGAAAATGTGATGCATCATAAACAAAAGGTTATTCCTGCATTGTTGTTGCTGTGTTAGTTGGTAAAGCTTTCTCGATTTCAGTGACAACTGTTTTATTGTAAGAAGGCATAATTTCTCATGAAGAATTTCAGTGTAAAACATTTTAGATAATCTTTGCTTGTCAAGGATTTCAACAATGAAGACAAGTTTTCTAGAAAATGGAAGTGTATGATCGTTAACTGCTATGGTAAGTTGTCAAGCAAACCTTATTGCTGGATTTTCAAAAAGAATGCAATTTTGTGATCCAAAGCAATTGCAACTACCCAGCTTGCAATGTTGACAGTTTTAATGACATTGTAATGCTTCAGCATATAAACTTATTATTTGACAGGCTCAGAAGAAACCTATGTGCTTAGTGTAAGGATGGAACTAAGTGGGTCTGGCTGAGATGGAGTTAATTCTCCCCATAGCAGCCCCCCTCATAATGCTGTGCTCTGCATTGGTAGCTAGAAAGGTGTTGGTAACACACCAGTGTTTTGGCTACTGCTGAGCAGTGCTGGCACAGCATCAAGGCTGTCTCCCCAACATTTTTGCCCCCCTCAATGGCAGGCTGGGGGTGGGCAAGGTCTTGGGAGGGGACATAACCAGGACAGCTGACCTAAACTAACCAAACAGATATTCCATACCATATGACGTCAGCTCAGCTATAAAAGCTAAGTAAAGGGAGACAGAAGGGGGAGCATTTTTGTCTTCCAGAGCAACCACTATGCGTACTGAAGCCCTGCTTCCCAGGAAGTGGCCAGACATCGCCTGCTGATGGGAAGTGGAGAATAACATCATTTGTTTTGCTTTGCTTTCATGCGTGACCTTTGCTTTCACTTTATTAAACTGTCCTTATCTTGACCCACAAGCCTTTTGTTATATTTTCTCCTCCCATCCAGCTGAGGAGGGGGAGTGATAGAGTGGCTTTGGTGGGCACCTGGCAGCCAGCCAGGGTCAACCCACTGCAATTGAATACATTTTATTCATTTCAGCTTGGCTGGAAACATACTGGCCAAAATAATGTTCACATGGTGACTGATAGGTGAAAGAGGTATTATCAACCAGTATTTCAAATGGAAGTTGTGTCCTTAAAAATGCGAGTATGTTGGCTGTTTGGCTAAAGGTCAGCACGTGTCCTGATAGGGTATTATTTCTGTGTACCTTAAACAAAGAGAGACAGACACCATGTAAAATAGCCCCTCACCATTTGAAAGAAAAAAAAATACAAAAGAAAAAAGTGGGGAAAAAAACCAAGAGGAGGAAAAGCTGAAGAAAAACTTAACTTTTTCCAAGATGCTGTGGACAAATCTAACAAAGCTGTATGAGTGAAATTAAAAAAAAAAAAAAAAAAAAAAAAAAAGTCTTTTCCCTTGCCAGGGTGTAACATTCCTGTGATGGTTCCCCAGTTATTTCTGTGCTAGATTTATCCCACCTGAATTGTAATTCCCTAGCAATGGGACAGGAGGAGAATCCCTTAAAAGAAATAAAAGCAAAACTGCTCCACCATGTAAATAACTCTGAGCAATTATTCAGCCACACCAGAATTTTATGGAAGTTTCTTTTTAAAAGCTTTCATAACTCACACAGTTAATGTTGAAGGGATAAGCAGTCAGAGCTGGATGCTCGAATGTAACAGTAATAAACCTCTCCTGACAGATGAAGCCTCACATAAATTAATGGCAAATAACTGGTAAGGTTGTAAAATTAGTGTATTCTAAAACCTGTGTTTACGTACACAGTTCACCTGGGGAAAGGTTACAGGAAATATGAGGGAAACTTGAACAAAGATATGCAGGTAAGACCCTTGATGACCAGGAAAATGAATCGGTTCTCTAATTGCCAAAACAGACCACTGAATGTGAAGGTCACTGAAAATGATCCTGTATTTCTTTTATGATGAAATATTTATTTATTTTAAGCTTTGAAGTGGGATCTTAAGAACCACCAACAAGGGATTTAGGTTATCACTGTCTGTGAAATAATGGTATGATTTAGGCTTTTGAAGTAATTAGCTTTGAAAATCTTACCCTCCATTTAAAATATTTTCTGCTGGTTGTTAATCCAGTTTTTAAGGAAAACAAACAGATTTCTGTGACATTAAACGAAGCTCCTATGTACTTGCCATCAGCAAAGATTCCTTCACGAACATCTTCCAAAATGTATATTTTGAAATTAAAAGATCTGCTGGTGTTTCTGAGGGTGTTCCTGTGTGTTTCAATGGATTTGAGCTGGTGTACACTGATGGCGACTTTTGCCCCTTAGTTGCACATAACTATTGCTTGAAGCTTTTCAGGTTAGGGGCTTCCATGGGGGGTGCACGTGTATTTTAACGATGTAACTGCTGTATTCTGTGCTGGCTCTTCTGTAGCGTTAGTTCTTGGAGCTATCTGCCAGTGTTACTACTTTTCCATGTAGCACAAAAAAGAATATGTTATTCAAAACCTGCTATCAAAAATAGTGTCATCAGATCTTTGTTTTAATGAATTGGTGATGGACTGCTATGAATTGTACCAACAACTAAACAGCCTTTGCCAAGAGGATACTTTGGATGAACTCTTGGACAGATCCTGTACGAGGGATTCTGGGAAGAGAGCAGATGAAGAATTCAGCAGCTTCATTCTGGCAAGGTAAATCAAGGAACCCGGATTTGCTGTCGTTCAATTTGTTTTCAGTGTCAAATGGACTGAGAGTAAGGGTGAGGATGGGACAGCTTTGTTTTTTAAGTGGAAGCCTTCTTACTGGCAGGCTACAATGGTTTGGATTCCGGGGAATTTTTTTTTATACCAGTCCAAACTGTATTTTGTGAGTCCCAGACTAGAAGCTTTTCAGTTCATATATGCATACACATTTGCAATTTTGAATAAGACAGTTCTGTGTTGGCTGAAAAAAGCATGCTTTATTTTCATCGGTATATTAGCTATTATACTTCGATATTTTACTGGTTTTCAGGTGCAGTCCTTTTAGGTGAAAAATACAACTTGCAAAACAGGATCTGTATGTAACCCCATATAACCACAGATATTTAGGTTTTCAAGGTGATGCTTACTTTATTTTTAGATTTGCTTCTTTGGAAAGAGATCCTTTGCATCACTGAGGTGTGTGGATGTTTTTTTTTAACATGAAGCTTTCCTACTTCTGTGTTAGCTAGTAATAATAACAGTGATCCTTCTGGGGATCCTCAGAGGCCTTAATGAAATTTAGCTCTTTATTTATCAGGCATTAGTGCCTTGAGACCTCTGTGAATGGCTTTACAATAGGCCTTCTATAAAAGCACAGCAACCTGAATTCCTTCCTGGGAGGAATGTTGGAGCAGGGGGTGCAGGACAGCTGGGATCCGGGGTTCACTCCTGCCCTGCCAGCCGAGCTGATCCCAGGCTGGCTCCAGTGGGAGAAAAAGGGCTGGTGCGGAGCTCTGGAGGTCGGGGGCTGCTGCCATCCTGCTGAGGAGCAAGGGAGGCTTCATGAGTGCAAAAGACCAGCGATGTTTAGTTAGATCAAAGTCCTACCTGACGTCGGTCTGTCCTCTCACTCCTGCAGCTGTGGTCCTATCGTGATTTAACCCCGGGTAGCAACTAAGCATCACGCAGCCGCTCGTTCACTGCCCCCTTACCCAGTGGGATGGGGGAGACAATAGGAAAAAAAAAAAATAAAACTTGTGGGTTGAAATAAGAACAGTTTAATAGAACAGAAAGGAAGAAATTAATAATGATAATAATAACAGTAATAAATTGACAATAATAATAAAAGGATTGGAATATACAAGTGATGCACAA
Source organism: Buteo buteo (assembly GCF_964188355.1). Lineage (NCBI taxonomy): Eukaryota > Metazoa > Chordata > Aves > Accipitriformes > Accipitridae > Buteo > Buteo buteo. The sequence goes on along the minus strand of NC_134172.1, from coordinate 59,189,884 downwards.
TGCAATTGCTCACCACCTGCTGACCGATGCCCAGTTAGTTCCTGAGCAGGGATCCCTCCCAGCCCCACTGCCCCCCAGTTTATATGCTGGCCATGACATCACATGTTATGGAATATCCCTTTGCCCAGTTTGGGTCAGGTGCCCTGGCTGTGTCCCCTCCTAACTTCTTGTGCCCCTCCAGCTTTCTCCCTGGCTGGGCATGAGAAGTTGAAAAATCCTTGACTTTAGTCTAAACACTACTTAGCAACAACTGAAAACAACAGTGTTATCAACATTCTTCTCATACTGAACTCAAAACATAGCACTGTACCAGCTACTAGGAAGACAATTAACTCTATCCCAGCTGAAACCAGGGCAGCTCCCCAGCAGCCTTGGGTCAGGGTCACCTTCTGTCCCTGAGAACCTTCCGCCTTGTCTTAACCACGTCCAACTTTGAAGCCTCCGCTACTAGGAACAGCGAGAATAGCACTTGGTGCTTGTACAGTGCTTCATGTGTTCAAAGCTCTTTACAAACATTAACTAATTAAGCCTCAGCAAGTCCTTATGAGGCAGGTATTTATTACAGCTGAGTGTTTGCATTCACAATTAAGAATATGCTAGACATAATCCTGCTGTCAATCAGCCTAATTGACTTAAATGTCTAATTGGGTAGATGCCCCCAAGTAAGTTCAGTTTGAAAAAGGTTAGTCTGGAGAAGGGAATTATACACTGGAGAAAAACAGAGTGCAAGCAGAAATCCTCAGCCAGGGAAAGACAAAGGCAGCTCTCAGTGGTGGTTTTAAAAGCAGCCAGGGAGACAGGAGGTGTTTGCTCATTGCTGCAAAGTATCTTCAAAGCGGCTTGAATTAACCTGGAGTTAAAAAGTCAGCCTTCGTAACTGGGTTTGTTTCAACAGGGGAAATGCAAAGAGAAAATCCCTGGTAGTAGTAAGGAGAGCAGCAAGGGACTGAGGGAGGCTGCTCTGTGTCTAAGCACGGGTTCAGACTCTCTCATCTGGACTTCTGTTTTGCTAGAAAATGACGGCTTCCCTTCACATCTTGCAGGAGGCCAGCATGTAACCTGCTTGAGGCTGACATGTACCAACACAAACATTTCCTATGGTGGTGTTGAATGGTAGTTAGTATCTAAAGTGCCGGTAGATGGTACTTAAAAGATGAAATAACTTCTGTCCGGGACACATGAGATTAAGGACAGTTGGGGATTAAATGATAAGCGGCAATTTTTAGTTATAACCACATATAGTAATGCATATTAAAAGCGTTATGTGCATGATGGGTCCAGTGAACAGATATGATTATTACTCACTTTTCCTAGCCAGCCAGGCACAGTGGTAAGCTCAGGTCAGAAGATTTCTTTACCGACCAGCTCCACCAGACTTTGTGCAACAAGCGTGGGACTTGCGTACTCAGCTCCCTCCTTTGCTCTCCGTGCAGCCCGGGCCATACACTGCACAGTTGCACGATGCAGCGCTGTGAGCTGTGAGCCCGCATGCTGTGGGTCCAGGCTGTCTACCATGGGGGTGTGGAGAAAGGGAAAATGTCACAAACAGGAGACCTGAGCTTGCAAGTGTTGCCAAGGGAAAACCCCAGGCTCAAAGGTGTAGCTAAGAGCTTGCTTATCTGCTGCAGTCTCCCCTAGATGTTTTCTCTGACTCTCCAGGGGATTAGAAGGCATTTCAGGAGGTCACCGCTCCATCTTCTTCCAAGGTAAGATGCCTCTGGCGTTTCTGACGGACAATGGGCTAGCCTGTTCTTTCAAAGCTTGAAGAAAAAGATCTTGTATGCTTTTCAGGCAATCTGTAATAGTATTTTGCTCTTCTTACTGTCAGAAAGTGTTTCCTAATTTCTCTCTTGCCAAGTGAGTGTTTCTTGACAAAATCTTAGCTCATTGCTTCTGCTCATGGCCAGAATGCATTTGGAGAACAGGTTTATTCCCTTTCTCCTTCTGCACCTGAAGGTTGTTCCCTCCACAGTCACCTCTCTAGAGATGTGATGGGGTTGGTTCATGCCTTCAGCTAGAAAATCCTTGGGAGATGGGGACATCCGTCTGTCCTCCAGTAGGCTTACTGTCATTTTCTCAGATTTTTTTGAGCCGATCAAGCCTACAGTGGGATTGATACCTATGCTGAAGTGTATGTTTCATCTCACTTCACTGTCTATACCTCATTTCAGTGCTGTGTGTAAGCTACAAGCACTTTCCAGGTTGGGCCTTGCGTCCCCCCTTGCACCAGTCTCATTTCTTTATGTGTGGCTGCAGCACATACAAAATTTTATAGCTTGGGATATTGCTGCTGGAGAAATACTTTTGAGAATTGAGATTTAGTGGCACTTTATATGAAGATTTTAAGTACTTTACTTAGATCAGTGCTATGAGATTTAAGAAAAAGGAGGTCTACAAGGACTATTTAAAATACCTTCTGTGGAGCAGCGTCTAGAGACCATCCAGAGTGGACTCTTATTGTGCTAGGGGAGGTACAAGCAGGGTCTAAACAGCAGCTTACAAACAAAAAAATCCAATGCCTTTCTTCAAAATTTCACTACTGAAAGCAATCCTTGTGGAAATTCACAGTGAAAAGTGAGCAGCAGATAATATTTTTGCAGTTGCTGCAGAGAAACCATCTTCTTGCCTGCATCCTTTGCTAGAATCTGCAAACTTGGCTTTGAAAAATAGATGTGGCTGTAGATTCAAGCTGACAAGTGTTACAGCATGAAATGCATTTCAGAGGGGAAAAATGACAATAAGAAAAAGTATATTTAGGAAAGGATATGGCTTAGGAAACTGTATTGACCTGTTGAAAATGTTGCTTTACAGATTGTGACATCAAGAACATTTATGTCAAAGTAAAATCCAATAATGTTACTGTGTTTTAAAAGCAAATGCTACTTTTGTGATCACCCATTTCTTATGAACAAAGGAACAGTGGTTTAAAACAAAAATATCTGAATAAATTCCCAAAGAGCACAAGACAGATAATTTTGGGGTTTTCATTCTTTTTTTTGTATTCTGATGAAATTTCTATGATGAAGTTCATCAAATGGCTGCTAACACCTGGAGAAAGTACATACTCAGGTAATATTAGTTTTGATTTAGTGTGGGCTTATCTTCTCAATGTCTACCTATAAAATTGGGCCTTTGCAATTTTAGGAAACTAAAGCCTGACAATACATTTTGTTACACAACATGTGCATGCACGTGCATGTTGACTCTAATGATTGTATGTGTTTGTACTTATCTTATTTTTTCTAGTGATGCTGACTTGTCCCAGAAACTATACTGCTCACAGTACAAAATATTTGATGGATTTTTCTATTAACTAAAATGATAAAGGTTTACAGCACTGCAGTGTCTTGAAATGTCTCTTGAAGTGAGGAGCCTTGTAGGTAATTCTATCTTTTAGTAAAGCACTTTTGATATTTTAGCAAAAACCCACCTCTCATGATGTGGCTGTACTTAGGCGAAGTGACATCCGGAAGATAAACAGGACAAGTACATGCTGGATGTATTTGTCACACATTTGTAGTATTTGTCACAGCTAGGGCTGCATGACCTGCCAGCTGGTCTGTTTACAGATAATAGAAACGGTTCTTTCTAAACTCTTCAGGAAAATGAAAGTGGAAAGGACAGGAAAAGAAAGAGAAATGAGAGCAGAAAAAGAGAGGTGAAGGACTACATAAGCTGACTGAATGCTTTTGCCACAGTTCCCGCAACCTAGTGAGCTAAAAGTGCATCGGATGACCCGAACCTGCACGTCAGCCGGTGCCATGTGGCCAGGCTGAGCTCGCGGGTGTTTGATGTAGGCTGCTCGCTCTCAAATCAGCCCTGCCTGACCCTTTCCTCCTTCATGCTCATACCATTCTGAGGTCCTTATTTATCAGTACTTCAGGTAACTGGTGTGTCCACTTGCCTGCTTGATAAGGTCTCCTGTGCCAAGTAGAGTGTGGCTTTCTTGAACCCTTGGATTAATTTTCAATTTTCCCTTGGATGCATTCAGCTCTTATAGTTCTCTGAGGAGTTTTTATACTAAAAGCACTGGAGCTTTCTTATCCTTCTCATGTGGGTCTCGTGGCATAGCTACTGGGAATTATTTGTTAGATAGACACACTCCTTTTTCATCTTAATAGAAGCTTCACCAAGCTAGTGAAGAGGGCTTTCAACTAAAGTTGCTCTGGAGGGGAACCTTAGTCCATCCCACTCCTACCAGTTTGATGCCTACCAGTAATAGATGCCTGGAGCCGGGAGAGGGATCGCAGGTCAGCAGGAGAGCACCTGAAGAGCAGCACAAAGGAATTCCAGCCAGCAAGTCATCTTCATTGAGGGCCCAACTTGAATGCCTCTATGCAAACACATGCAGCACGGGGAATAAACAAGAAGAGTTAGAGACATGCGCACACGTGCAGAGCTATGATTTTATTGGCATCACGGAGACATGGTGGGATGGCTCCTATGACTGGTGGAGTGTTGGAATGGAAGGATACAGGCTCTTTAGGAAGGACAGGCCGGGGAGATGAGGAGGGGATGTTGCCCAAAGCTGGAATGCCTGGAGCAATGCCTGGGGATGGATGAGGATCTGACCAAGAGCTTATGGGTCAGGATTAAAGGGAGGGCAGGAACAGGTGACATTATAGTGGGGGTCTGCTACAGGCCCCCGACCAGGAAAGACCTGGTGGATGAGGCCCTCTATAGACAGATAGGAGCAGCCTCATGCTCAGAAGCCCTGGTCCTCATGAGGGACTTCAACCACCCCAATATCTCTTGGAAGGACAGCACAGCAGGGCATAAGCAATCCAGGAGGTTCCTGGAATGTGTTGACAATAACTTCCTTCTCCAAGTGGTAGAGCGGCCAACGAGGAGAGGTGCTATGCTGGACCTTGTTCTCACCAACAAGGAGGGGCTGGGGAGGAATGTGAAGCTCAAGGGCAGCCTTGGCTGCAGTGACCATGAAATAGTGGAGTTCAAGATCCTTAGGGCAGTGAGGAAAGCACACAGCAAGCTCACTGCCCTGGACTTCAGGAGAGAAGACTTCGGCCTCTTCAGGGATCTGCTGGGTAGAGTGCCATGGGATAAAGCCCTGGAGGGAAGAGGGGCCCAAGAAAGCTGGTTAACATTCAAGGACCACCTCCTCCAAGCTCAGGAGCAATGCATCCCAACAAAGACGAAGTCCGGCAAAAATGCCAGGAGGCCCGCATGGATGAACAAGGAGCTCCTGGAGAAACTCAGACCAAAAAGGAAGCCTGCAGAGGGTGGAAACAAGGATAGGTAGCCTGGGAGGAATACAGAGAAATTGTTTGAGCATCCAGGGATCAGGTTAGGAAAGCTAAAGCCCTGATAGAATTAAATCTGTCCAGGGACACCAACAGCAACAAGAAAAGCTTCTATAGGTGCATCAGTGATAAAAGGAAGACTAGGGAAAATGTGGGCCCTCTCTGGAAGGAAACAGGAGACCTGGTTACCTGGCATATGGAGAAGGCTGAGGTACTCAATGACTTTTTTGCCTCAGTCTTCACCGGCAAGTGCTCCAGCCACACTGCCCAAGTTGCAGAAGGCAAAGGCAGGGACTGGGAGAATGAACTGCCCACTGTAGGAGAAGATCTGGTGCGAGACCATCTAGGGAACCTGAAGGTGCACAAGTCCATGGGACCTGATGAGATGCATCTGTGGGTCCTGAGGGAAATGGTGGATGAAGTGGCTAAGCTGCTATCAGTCATATATGAGAAGTCGTGGCAGTATGGGGAAGTTCCCACTGACTGGAAAAGGGGAAACATAATGCCTATTTTTAAAAAGGGAAAAAAGGAAGACCTGGGGAACTACAGGCCAGTCGGTCTCCCCTCTGTGCCTGGCAAGATCATGGAGCAGGTCCTCCTGGAAACTATGCTAAGGCACATGGAAAATAAGGAGGTGATTGGTGAAAGCCAACATGCCTTCACTAAGGGCAAATCATGCTTGACAAATCTGGTGGCCTTCTATAACAGGTTACAGTGTTGGTGGATAAGGGAAGAGCAACAGATGTCAGCTGCTTGGACTTGTGCAAAGCATGTGACACTGTCCCGCACAACATCCTTGTCTCTAAATTGGAGAGACATAGATTTGATGGATGGTGGATAAGGAATTGGCTGGCTGGTTGCACTCAAAGAGGTGTGGTCAATGGGCTCGATGTCCAAGTGGAGACCAGTGATGAGTGGTGTTCCTCAGGGGTTGGTGTTGGGACTGGCACTGTTTAACATCTTTGTCAGCAATGTGGACTAGTGGGATTGAGTGCACCCTCAGCAAGTTTGCCGATGACACCAAGCTGTGTGGTGTGGTCTACACTCTGGAGAGAAGGGATGCCGTCCAGAAGGACCTTGACAGGCTTGGGAGATGGTCCCATGCGAATCTCATGAAGTTCAACAAGGCCAAGTGCAAGGTCCTGCACGTGGGTCAGGGCAATCCCAAACACAAATACAGGCTGGGCAGAGAATGGATTGAGAGCAGCCCCGAGGAGAAGGACTTGGGGGTGTTGGTTGATAAGAAGCTCAACATGAGCCGGCAATGTGTGCTTGCAGCCCAGAAAGCCAACTGTATCCTGAGCTGCATCAAGAGAAGCGTGACCAGCAGGTCGAGGGAAGTGATTCTCCCCCTCTACTCCACTCTCATGAGACCCCACCTGCAGTACTGTGTTCAGCTCTGGGGTCCCCAACACAAGAACAACATGGACCTGTTGGAGCGAGTCCAGAGGAGGGCCATGAAGATGATCAGAGGACTGGAGCACCTATCCTATGAAGAAAGGCTGAGAGAGTTGGGGTTGTTCAGCCTGGAGAAGAGAAGGCTCCAGGGAGACCCTATAGCAGCCTTCCAGTACCTAAAGGGAGCCTACAAGAAAGCTAGAGAGGGACTTTTTACGAGGGCATGTAGTAATAGCACAAGGGGTAATGGCTTTAAACTGAAAGAAGGTAGATTTAGGTCAGATGTAAGGAAGAAGCTCTTTACTGTGATGGTGGTGAGACACTGGAACAGGTTGCTCCAGAGAGGCTGTGGATGCCCCATCCCTCAAAGTGTTCAAGGCCAGGTTGGAGGGGTCTTTGAACGACCTGGTCTAGCGGAAGGTGTCCCTTCCCATGGTGGGGGGGTTGGAACTAGATGATCTTTCAGGTCCCTTCCAACCCAAACCATTCTATGATTCTATGATTTTCTTCCTGAAGATTTCCATTAACAGGCAATAACACTTGTACAAATTATTTCCCACAGGGTTGTCTCCCTTGCCAGAACTGAATTATTTAATGGATTCCTGCTTCAGGCAGCTGGAGGATACACACAGGAACCTCATCATGCTCAGGAAGGTCTTCTCTGGTGAGCATGCCCCAGGGAATCCAACAAGTGCATGACTCCAGCCAAAGCCTGGGAGCTGTATGCAAAAAACTATTGAGAGGTGCATGCTAAAGGCTCAGTTTTAGGCCCCAGAATCTTCAAAGCTTCAGAGAAACATGTAGTAAACCTGTGAAACACCCTGTGTAGATGTGAACTGATAGTGAAGGGAGGGTAGAAGTGGGGAGGTGGGTGCCCATCACTGCCCTGGCCAGTGGTACTGGACCTGCTTCGGCTTGCTGATGGCCCTGGGGAGTTGCCCAAGGAGCAGGGGCATGCTGCTGTGTGATGCAACACCTTTGGGATTGGTGGTACTTGCCCCCCATGAGGAGCAGAGCTGCTCTCCTGGGAGGTGAGATGCTGGAGGAGGAGGAGGCAGGATGTGCCTGCCATGAGTGGGACCAGAGCTTGGTCTCTCAAAACCTCTGCAGCCCTGCACATTCAGCTGGTCCCAGCAAAACCCACCCTGTGACTCTTCCCCCTTCCACAAGACGTCTGTAATACAGGATTTTGTTCATTGCTTATTTACTGGCTGGGTTTCATACAATAAACACACAGGGGTTTTGCCCAGCTTGTCCATACAGCTCTTTGTACAACCCTAGGTTTCTGATTTTTCCTTCCCCTTCAAGTATTTTAGGTTTTTTTGTTTCTGAGGGAGAGCGCCATGGCCGGGGAGGCCACCGGGTGGTGCTCTTGGCACAGAAATGGGTGGACACGGGCACTGCTGGGTGCTGCTCTCTGCACGGGAATTAGCTCCACATAAAGGTTTTGGTCTGGCTGCAGCGATAATTTGCAAATGAACTTTGACACGAACAGCTGTTTCTCTCCAGGATGCACAAAATTCCCCTGACTTTTAAATGAGTCTAGAAAAAGCCTTTTAAATATAGACATCTTCTTATAGTGTCTCCAGAGGGGAAAAAAAGACCAGTTTTAAAATGGGAATCTTCTTGACATCTCCTCAGCATGCGTGTGGTCCAGAGGACAGCTCTGATGATGTCCCTACTTCTGCACAAGAGAGGACTGGCTGTGCTGGCAGAGATTTCCAGATACACGCCACAACTACCGTGGGCAGCGGGTGTGGAAATTTGATTTTTTTCTTCTGCATCTCCTTGGGGAAAGATGCTGAGGAGACATCTTCCCTCCATCTGCTTCCCTGGGAAGCCTCTCTTGTGTTGCTGGTCCCAAGGGGATGCCCCAGAGGAGCTTGCCAAGCACCCATCCTGGTGGGGAGGTCCCAGCAGGGGTGTCCCAGCCATGCCAGCAGCTTGTGCCAGCGCCCAGTTAGACTCCTCGTCTGCCTCTGCGGAAACGGGGCTGACACCTTGAATGTGGTTGTGAAGGCAGTCTTCTCTCCTTCTCCCACCAATATTCTTCAAGGTTTCCCTGTTGGGAAACTGTAGACCCTGTTTTTTCCTGGCATGGTTTCACTGGTGCAAACCATGCATGTAGCAAACATCCTTTGGCAGTGAATGACACCTTGTGTTTTTTACAATTTGGAGGTTTGGCCATTTTGGCAGCTGCCTAGCCCTCATTTCCTGTTCAGCTTGTCTGTTGTGGAGATAAGCACCAAGATTTGTGCCTGTCGCCAAGATGAGCGGAAGAGTTGTCAGTGATGTGCCATCTGACACCATCAGATACCGAGGAGGATCCAGACAGAGGTGAACAGGGGATGGTCTTGTAAGTCATGTCCCTGAGTGATAAATAGATTGAGGATGGATGGGGATGCTGGAGATAAACCACATTATTTTGTTCTGTAACTTGCCAAGCTCTGTGGGCTGTTTTCTTTCCTCTGACACAGAGCCGAGGACCTTTGTCCCTGTGCTGTGCTAAGGCTGACCTGTGCTGCTAGAGCTTGGAAGCCGTGGTTCTGGACCAGCCATTTGCAAGCAACTGAAACTGCTGGGGTAGGCAAGAGGCAGCTGAAAGTGTGTGTTTATCACCAGGCAGGATCTCAGAGGAGGACTTGGGATGTCAGCAACCTCCCTTTCCCCAGCTTTTTTTTTTTCCCCGATCTCTTCCTTCTGCTAGAAGCAAATACACAGTTTTTATTGCACTCTGCTTCTTCAAGTTCCTGTGCTCGTCTTCCCCCACCAGCCTCCAGCATCGTCCTGAGAAGATGAGGCACCTGGCAGAGAAAAGGCCTTTGAGGTGCTGGTGAGCAATTCTCTCCCCGCCGCAGGAGACAGCAGCCCAGTATGTGGTCACTAGCTTTCACTTTGGGCACATTGCAGGTGCTGTAATGGTACTGGCCTTTCCAAATTACTGCCTGGAAGCAGCTGCCCTGATACAGAAAACACTGACCACTGGTGCTACTGTTGTTAAAAATGAACAGACACCAGAAAGAAACATTGGAGTGTCTGTGTGCAGTCATCCTTTAATGGCTCATTACTGCTCCTAACTGACGAAAAGCCAGTGTCTGACAGCAAATTTATTTCTTCCTTTATTTCAGCTACTTGTATTTCCCTTGCAATGGCCAATAAAACAATTGCAGCCACCTCTGGTTCCTGATTCTTTGGGCTGTGCCAGGTGTTCTGCTGGGGTTTTTTTAGCCCAAGTTTTGAGGCTTGATCTCTCAAGTCATGGATTTAAGCCATCCCACTTCTGCTGCCATCCACAGCTGCAGCGAGGCGGTACTGACTGCAGGTCCCTGTCCCACACTGGCTGTAGGGGGTGCGCACTTGAATCTGGGGTTTAAGCCAGTGGAAGAAAGGGCCATCCATCACTGAGCTTGATGGAGTACACTTGTTTTGCACTGTATAAAAAGATTTCTGGTGAGGAAGGCTGTGATGAGAATGAAGCTGTTCTTAGAGTTGAGGCAGGGTACATGAGCGCTTAGAGCACCGATGCACAGACAACTTACCTGATGCTGTCGCAGCATCCTATTTACTAAGGGTGCATGTGTAGAGATCCCTCATGGAAGCCAGATTTACAAATATACTTGCACTCTGTGTCAACCACTTTTACTGTTAGTGTGCGATACACCCAGCTCTGCAACCACCTAAATGGAGCTGAAACTCCATAAGATGTAGAAAAGCTTCTCATTTTAGAGAAAATAAGTTTCCATACATCATCTTTGGGTTTTTTGGTGTCTATTGCTTGTCATAATAATTTTGTTTTCCTCCACTGTCTCTGACTTGCTTATATTCTTATGCTCTTCCTTTAAGAACCAAAAAATATAAAAGATATAAACTTCCAGGTCCTTGTAAAGCACTTTGATAACATGTAAGGATCTGATTTCAAGTCTGTTGAAATAAACAGAAGTTTTTATGATGGATGAAAATTCATTCTCCTTCTTGGGTTAGACTGACCCTCCAAACGGGCAGGACAAAGAGGAGCAGCTCCTCTGAGGGTGTTTCCCTCTCTTACTTGAGCACAAAACATTGGTCAGGGTCCAGACCCTTCTGGGTTTCCCAAAGATGCAGAAGGTCTGTGTGTCCTGTCAGCTGTGGGACCTGGATGTATCCTTCCCACTACGATGTTGGTGGCTGAGATTAAATCGATGGGGAAGAGGAAATGGATATGTTCACTAAAGAGCAAATTAGTGTGGAAAGAGGGAAAAGAGGAAGAAAGGTACCAAGAAAGTGGTGTGGTATGTGTTTGCAGTACACCGCTCTTTCACAAGAGGTCTCTCTGCCGTCTTCCAAAGCTCGGGCGAGCTGAATTTGCTGAATTTGCTAATAAAAAGTCCAGCTATGTCGGAGCCCCTTCACAGATTTATCTCTTTTTTAAAATGTTTTGGATACTTAAAATGGTAACAGAGTGAGACAGGATATGTTTTGTACACCCCTCTGATCTTTTTTTCATAGACAATCCCTTTTGGCAACGTATATCATTAGAATTTTTAGATTTTAAAATCAAATAGAATTAAAGTGATCGTGCTTGGGAAGGAAATAGGTTATGGGATCTAGTAGACCCTCTCCTTCTAGTAGATCAAGGCTTTCCAGTTCTTGTGATCGAAGGTACTGTTCAGTTGCAACTGAAAAAATTAATTGTAAATATTTGTCTTATTCCCAGAAACTTGAACTACCAAAATGACAGTGCTGCTGGCTCCATGTCAGCTGAAACTAGTTTGGGTTGTAAACAGTTCTGCATATACTGCTTGCTCTTTCTGTGCGTCTCTGGCTCGTGCTTTGCTACTAGTTGCAGCATGTGCCCAAAAGCAGGACCCAAGACCCTGAACATCAGCTTTTCTGGTGGAGACCCCCACAGGGCTGTTGCAGGAGCGATGAAGTCAGAGGTGGGGATTTGTGACCTAAGGTGGACCTTGAGCTGTAAGGCTTGATGAACTCCTCATGGGTAGTCCTTCTTCTTGTGAAAATGCTTGTTGCAAAAATAAGATGTAAGCAAGGGGAGACAAAAATCTATGAACGTAACAAAGTAGCATGGAAATCAATTTTCTTTGAATTTTCTCTTCTCAGCTGAAGGTGGAAGTTGGAGCCCTTCTTGTGCTGGTAATGCCTGAAGGACAGAGTCCTGTGGACATCTGACACTGGAGAAGGCTCATGCCCCAGGCCCATGGGGTGATCTGCCATCTCTGCCAGAGGTGGGCACTGACCTGGCAGGGGGGTTTGCTCTGCGCTAGCACTGCTTCCTCTTCCCTGGTGTGAGTCCTACAGCATCTTGTTTGTCTTCTCAGCACTGCTGACCGTTTCTTGGTAAAAGGTACAAGATTTAAGTCTTGGGGTTTCTAAACAGGGGGTTGGCTGAGAAATCCCGTGGTGGGCATTAAAAGCTGCCTCTGGAGGTGGGAGCCTACATGTGCATAGGTGAGGGATACATCAGTGGAGTACTGGCATAAGTAAAAGGACATTTGGGTACTGAAAAGAATCATAATTAATTGCACTCATGTGGTGACCTGGAAACTAAATGGGCTGATTTGAGGTAAGTAGTTTGCTTTAAAAGAAATTTCCTGTCTAGAACATACTTTTAACAAGAAACTATGTTCTTCTGATGCTCTTGAAAGAGTTATGGGAGCTGTTGACATGGATAGCTTAAGGAAAAAAGCTACATATGAAATGTAATTTGCTTTGTACACCTTGAGGCAAAAGTGGCCAGAACTCTATGAAACCACGAACAAAAGATCTGTGTTTGTGCTACAGGCAGTTGCTACGTGGTTTGGATGTTCAGGCCAAGAGAATGATGAGGGTAAATTTCCTAGACCTGCTGTGCAGATTTGTCATGGTTTAACCCTAGCCAGCAACTAAGCACCACACAGCTGCTTGCTCACTCCTCCCCGCTCCCAGTGGGATGGGGAGGAGAACTGGGGGAAAAAAAGTAAAACTCGTGGGTTAAGTATGGTTTAATAACTAAAATAAAATATCATAACAACAATAAAATATAATAATAATAATGAAAAGGAATATAACAAAAAGAGAGAATTTAGACCCAAGAAAAGACAAGTGATGCACACTGCAGTTGCTTACCACCTGCTGACCAATGCCTGAGCAGTGATCCACCCCTCCCAGCCAACATGCCCTGCCAGTTTATATACCACGCATGATGTTCTATGGTATGGAATATCCTTTTGGCTAGTTCAGCTCAGCTGTCCTGGCCATGCTCCCTCCCAGCTTCTTGAACACCTCCTTGCTGGCAAAGCGTGGGAAACTGAAAAATCCTTAACTTAGTATAAGCGTTACTTAGGAACAACCAAAACATCAGTGTGTTATTGACAGTATTGTCACACTAAATCCAAAGCACAGCACCGTACCTGCTACTAAGAAGAAAATTTACTCTATCCCAGCCGAAAGCAGGACAAGATTTTATTTAAAAGTAGGTCACTGCAGCACCTGAAAGTTCATTAGTAGCTGTCAGGTGTCAGGCACGTCCTTGCGACAGGGCTGAGATTGCAGAGACAAGGGTCAGGGTTTTGATTTTGTATTAAAAAATGGGAATTTGTTGAGCATCTGTGTACAAACATAATTTGTGATCAGGTAGGTGGTCTGCTCCTTTTGTTGACCACTGAAAGGTGGATTTGATAGCCTGCTTTACAGACCACGCACAGCACTTAGATCCTTATAAGGAGTACATTTTGGAGGGAAGCCTTTTGGAGAGACACTTTTTTATGCAAGTGCACCCAAGACTGAGGAGCTTTAGGGATTATACAGTTTTCCTTAGCTAAATAAAGAATCTTGGGAATAAACAAATTTTGCTGCAGTCCATTACCTGGAGCCCGGTTACATCCTTCAGGAATACGGAGAATCTTCAGAAGGCAAACCAGAGACGACTCTGCTCCTTCAACCTCTCTCCCTGTCCCTGCACTACAGGCACTGCGTTGAGCTAGGTTTCTCCTGCAGTTTGTTTCCTACATAGAAAAAAACCCCCAAACTTACTGATTCCCATCATATTTCAAATCTTGGTTGATACTCAGTTGATACACTGGTCTATGTGTACAAATTTCTCTCTTTCTGGTCTTTTTTTTTTTTTTTAATGTTAGCTTTATAAATCCCCTGGGAAAGAAACAGTGGGTGTAAGAAACTTACTGAAGGAAAAAAACCTCAACACATAATTATGAGGGTTGAGATCAGCCATATTCACAAGTTCACAAGAATAAAAACTTCAGGATTAAGTCCTTTAATCTGTATATATAAAGCTGTTGTTGGGAAAAAGAAAGTCTCTGTTAGAGAATCAGCTGATTGCACAAGTTCAGAAAATGCCTGGCTTATAGCAGTTTTTATTATCCTGGCATATTTGGGTTTGGGACAGCATCTGTCTTGCCTTGAATGGAGCATAAACGGCAATATGGTTCTGCTCGAAGCTACAGAATACCCTAAGGTTTATGTAGGCTTTAAATAGCTGAGCTTTGAGTTTATCTGTTCCCATTTGAAAAAGCACCTGAGTTTAAATATCTAATCTGACTTCTTTCAGCACTTAAAAAAATAATAAAACAAAATGTGTTTGAAAGGGAATCAAATACAACATTTTAAAAAAAATCCTTTGGGTGGTTTCTGGTTTTGCTCTGTCTGATTTGCTGGATAAGCACTTAAGCTCTGCTGGGGTTGATTCATAAGATAAAGTTGTAATGTGTTATCCTATATATATCTCTGATTATCCTTTATGAGATGGAATGTCACACCTGCCAAAGTGTTAAACATAAAATATTTTTATATGGCATCTTTTATCTCAAAGCACCCTGTGAAGAACTGAAATGGTACTCTAAACTTCCAGATGATGGGGACCATTACTGCTGGCTGAATCATGTGTTCAGAGTTGAGAGAAGGATTCGGGATTTGGACCCATAAGCCTGATCCTCCTCTTACATTTTCCCCCACAGTCAGGAAAATTTCTTGGGTGTTGCAGGGAAAAACTGCTTGAGTCGCATGGTTTAAATCAAATCAGGATCAAAGCATTTTGTTGATTCATTATGGGCATTTAATGAACTGACAATTGGTGAACTGTATATTCAGCATCAGCATTAGCAATACAACAGGTAAACAATGGGACTAGATACAAGTTGTTAATTAATGCCTATAAATGCCTAAATTCCCTCTTATAACTAACCCTCCTAACCTTCTGACTGTGCTGAACTGGGGTTTGCTTGCTGCTGTTACCACTTTTCTCCCCACTGCTGCAAATTTCAATGTGCCTTTCACATTAGTTTCCAAGCTGATGCCTTTCCTCAAGTTTCTTGGGAATTCCTCACCTGTTTCTGTTCAGTCCATCTGATTGTTGTCTTAGGCAAACTTTGTCATTGTTAATTTCTTTCTGGCAAGGTGAATTTTGGGACCGGCACCCTCTCAGCACAGATGTCTCACGTCTTTACTTGCAAGCGCTGTTGACTCCTGCATCCCTCTCACATCATCCCTTGTTAGCCGCTCGCGTTTCGGGTCACAGAACAACCGCTCATGGACATTCAGGGACCTCAGGGAGCAGAGAGCGATTGCTTGTGCTGGTGCCCAGTTAGTGGGTCGACTGTCCTTGCATCGACTCCGGTGCAGCAAGGACCTGTACGTTAGGTGGCATCCTTACAAAACCCATGTGCTTAGGCACACAGGGGTTACTGAACCCTGAGGAACAAGCAGGTCCTCAGGAAGAAATGCTGTTCTCCTTACAATTTCTCTCTCCTGGTGTATTTTTGAGAGAGAGGTTAGTGTTTATACATTGTCTGTGCAGGTGTGCTTGTTTGCATTTTCATTTTTAAACAGAATGCAGGAGCCTCCTCCTGCTCTGGGGTGAGGAAGCCTTGCCAGAAAAAGCTTTTCAACTTCTTGGAAATATGGAAGCAAACAAAATGAGGAGCATAAAACCCAAATTTCCTTTCAAATTCAAATGATAGGGAATGAGTACACCTGATCTGTCAGCTTGCCACACAGAACTGTTTTCTGAGAGTATCCATGGGTCCTTGCATGGAAGTCTAATGTTCCTGCCCTAGAGAAAGCATAAAAGACACCCATTAAATAGACCCACTATTGATAAAGCTATTTAGATACCAGTTCAATAAACATCAGACTGTTTTTAAGGGAGTATATATTCCATGAATAAATATGCCTCAAACTCTTTAAATCCTGTGGTCCAGGCCAGGTCTTCAAGCTATCTATTTTCCTTGGACCTGCTTAGATTTTTGTTTGTGCTTGAGTGAATCTTTCATTGAATTCAATGCCTGAGATGATGATAAGCTTCCTTAATATATTTACAAAGAAACCTAACTAAAACCATCCAGCTACTGTGGTCCAGAGAGCTGTACATCAAGGCTAAATTTATCCTGCAATGAACTGTTCTGGTACTGCTTGGGGGTAAGGTAGGTGTGATAAGGCCCTTCCTAATGATGGGTTCTCATAATGGGTCTATTCAGAGCTCGGAGGGAAGCTGCAGGGAATAAAACACCTCCCTGGTCTCAATGTTTTATCGTCCTGCCTTGGACCCGTGGCTTCTCCCGTGACAGAAGTTCCTTGTGCTTTGTTCTCCATCAATTTTTTTTCCATGGCAGAGGGAAATGCACAGCTCCATTTCTTTCTTAGGTAAGATGATAGCTGAGATGGCCAAGGGCTTGTTTTCCTCCAGCCCTAGCACCAGAGCTGTGCAGAGTCCTTCTTCATTTCTTCCTCTCCTCCTGTGTCTTGCTCTCCTTCCACTGTGGGTTTGCGTTGTATGATCTGCTTGCACAGCCTTCTGTGGTGCGCTTTAATCACACTGCTGCCTGCAGAGCTGTCACATACCATTAATAATGTTTCTTCAGAAATGCAAATAACTTGTTGGCTAACTCTCTTTTCTAGCAAAACCCCATGAAAAGCGCACATGGATGTGGAGAAGGAATACTGATACGTGTGAGATACAGAATAAAGCAATCTGCTTCCTCTAGATTAAGTAGGTGAGAACCTGGATGGCCACTCCAAACCTGAACTGAGCCTAAACGTGGTGTTTGGCAGAGTGACTGGGCAGTTCAGGGGTTTGCAGTCTTTTTGCTGCTAAGTTGCTTTGCAACCCCCAGCCTAAGTTAATAGTAATTAAGGGCCTAATCTAAAAGCTGATGGAAGTCAATGAACATTTGCTGTGACTAACAGAGAGATTCTTCCAGAAGACTGTATCTACTTTTTTACTTGTCAGTAGTGCAGATGAAATAGGGTGTATGTTTGCGTTGGGTGCCGTAGGTTGGAGACCTTATCTCCAGTGTGCGTGGTATCTTCCCTGACCATGACAAGAGCGATATCTGCCCATCTTTCTGCTTTCAGGACCTAAACAAACTTGCCTTTGGACTTTGCCCCTTTAATGCAGGCTGGGGCATTTTGCAGAGCGGTGATAATGCACTTTGCCTGTGGCCGAAGTCAGGATGTGCTGTCAGCCCTGGCTCAGTATATCCTTTTGGGGCTCTTAGAGGATTTTAAGCTGACCTGCCTAGAAAGAAAACACTCTCACTGTATCTGTGTTATAAGGTGAAAAGTGGATCTGAGAGCAGGCTGGAGTAGATTCTTTGCTGGCTGTCATTCCTGTTCAAAGCATACATTCTGTGAGTAGGAAGAGTCAGACAAATGGTTAGCCTACTCCTGTATCTGGTGAGGTTTAGTCACTTCTTTGACCAATTTTCCCCCCCCATCGGGAGTGTTTTGCAGCTGGGTGAAAGCAATACGATCCCCTTTTCTCACCAGGACGGAGGTGAGCAGAGCCCAAAGTCCTCAGTAAAGGGAATGGCAGAGCCAGAGACAAAACCCAGGAGTCGGACCTGCAGGATCAGATAATCATCCCTGCTGTGGGATGCTCCTGTAAATCTGCCCCACCTCTGTCCCCTAGGAAGTTCAGCCATCACTAACACATCGTGAATGCTTCTGTCTGCAAGGAGGCCAGTTTGCTGTTCATTGACGATTTAACTATTAGGGAAATCTGTATTTGCTGGGTAACCTATTTGATCTGTTAAAATGACTGCTTGCAACACATACAATGGCTTGAATTTTGACCTTGCTATGAATTACAGTTTCTTACAATGTGTGTCATGCTTGAGAGTGTATCAGAGCTCAGAATGCTCCTTCACAATCACTTCTCCTGGGATACAGAGATTTTCAATGTATTCTTTTCATGGCAGTCGATACCCTATTAAGGTGATGACAAACCTTAGTGACTGTAAATTAGCACTGAGTCTGAAGTGAGGTAACCAATTTGCTTACCTAATGATATAATCGATAGGCACAGAAATGGTGCAAGGGCAAGTCTGTGTTTTTCTGCTTGCTGCTGGCAAGGAAAGCAGCAATGTAGCTTAATGAATTACGTGAACTGCCTGTTGCGTGACTTGAGAGTCATTAAAGATTAAAAAAAATAAATCACATCTCTTTTGGGAAAGCTGCCAAAGTGTTTTGGAGGGCAGAGCAATGTCTCTAATCAATTGTTATTGGCAAAATACTGTGTTGCATTTCTTATATTTTTGTAAGACACATATATTATTTTCTTTTCCTACTGGTTTCGTTGTCAGTGAGAGACCTGCAGGAATCTCTTACCTGGGTTTCTTAATATTGAGAATCTTCCCTGCAGTAGCTAAGCCAACAGTCAGGGCCTTTATTGTGTTTCAGGGATGTTCCCCTTCATTTGAAAGCACTAGCAACATTGTTCACAAGGAACTACAGAAAAGATATAAAAAGCCTTTTAATCCCTTTCTCTGCTAAATCAGCAAGAGCAACAATCTTTCCTCCCTGTCCAAACCAGACTAGTCATACCCATCATCATTTGGGAGGACCTTGCTCACCTCAGCTGCAAGTGTTAGTACTGCTAGTGAGGTTCTTTAGTCCCATCATTTTATCACTCATTTTATCAAACCAGTTTTGCTAATTAATTAGTGTCTCCGCTCTCCCTCGGTGCCACATCTATGCCCAGGGAAGAAAGCAGCTGCTCCTCTGCAGGAAGGCTGTGCTTTTCTAGCCAGCTCAGACCTCCTCCAAGGATGGAGGTGTTCTGCAAATCTTACAGTGTATTTAGGTGTCCGTTCAGAAGAGCACCCAAATCTATTCTGAAATCGATGAGGCTTAAGCACAGTCTAACTTTGACAGTGTGTTTATGGCACTTTACATAACAAGCATGCATTCCTGAATGGTGCCATTTTCTGCTTTCATATTAAAAGGCTACAATAATTTCAGGGGTAAGGAATAGCAAAAAGGAAGCATTTTGCTGTCAGCAAAGGGAGTGACTAGTGCAGTTTTTCACTCCTTTGGGCAGATTCTTCACTGTCCAACACAACCGGCTTACAGCAATTATATTGCTTTGCATTGTTATTCATCCAATTAGACGTGGATTGCTAAAACTTGGGGCAGTTATCTGCAGACCCATCAGATCAAGTTCTAAAAAGTTAAACTCTCCAGGGGCAGCAAAAAAAAAAAAGAAAGAAAAAAATGAGTATGTGAGGGAAAAAAAAAAAAAAGAGTAAGTCTACTAGGCTTTAACCTTGCAGTTACCTCACTTCAGGTTTGGGATAGATTAGGCTGAGAAATATTGTGTATTATCATACACCTATATTCCAAAGAACCTATATTTTCATTCACAGTCTTTCATAGTAAAGGTGTTATTGTTGAAGATTATGACACTAACTTTGCAAGGAGAGTCTCATACCTTGTGAGGTTTGGATGAGGGATGTAACCTCTACGTATTTGGAAATTGCACTGTGCCCCATTCAAGGGTGGGTCGAACCTCCGCTTCTTGTTCTATAATGCCATTGTTTTTTTGCATTCAGTACTGGTTTCTATTTATTGATCTCATCTGAAATGGGTTCAGAGTTTTTTCATTAAGCACGTCTGGCTTTCACTTTTTTCTTAAAATGAATTTTGTGAAACTGCATGCATTTTAGGTTTTAAATTTTTTTTTTCTTAAGAAGTCAGTCTCTCAGTTCTGTGGTAGGGCCTCTACCTTGCACAAGGATGAAAAACTATGCAAGATGGGAGTAAATCCAGGTGTGGGCCTCCACTGGAACCTGTGATCTACTTTTAAAAATGTGGTGGTACAAACTGAAGATTGCTACATCTCAGGACAATTTAAGGCAAAAGATAGCTCCATCCCATAAGTGTAGAGAGGTGACAGATGCTTAACTGCATTGCCCCATCCCTGTGGCCGCAGGGAGGTGAAGGCTGCCTGACACGGCTGTGCACAGGAGGTGGTTGCTGTCTGTTTTTTGAGCACTTGGTGGTGGCTCCCGAAGCAGCAGGGTAAGGCTGGCAGGTTGTACTGCCCGACATACTGAATACACCTTCACTGTGCGAGAACGGTTCTGATGTGTCGGTGCAAAGCCAGGCTGTGCTGCAAAGACCTACACCGAGTGCTTGCACTGTTTTGAAGCACTTGCTGAGCAAACTTAAATTAAACCAGCTTTAACAGGGGAAGCTGTTTATCTTGGGAGTTACAACGTGATTTGAACCAGATTTGGGCACGTCGATGCAGGCTCTCTGTGGCAGTTTGTGCCCGTTTCTCTGTCTGTTGTCTCAGTTCAAAGCAGAAACGTGCTGGTGAAACACTGCTCTTGTCTGTCTTCCTGAGGGTGGTCACAAGACTTCAGTCAACTTTTTGGAGACATCGGTTACTGTTGACTTCATCCGACCAGAGCAGAAGGTTGGCTGTAGCATCAACCGTGCTGACACTCCTGTCTTCCTAAAGCCAACAGGCATCTGACCAGCCGATCTTCCTGAGATAATGACTACTGAGTTAGACTCTGTCTGGCTGAAACTAACAACAGGGAAAGAACAATGTAAAAAACATGTGAGTATTAGCCAGAAGCAGCAGTATTGCTTTAGTATCAGATCTTCACAAAAGATGTGGTGAAAATACTTGGAAAGATTCCCTGTTTTGTCCCTTCCAGACTAACTTGGGGGGCTTCACAAGGAGTGGAGCATAGTACTTGTCTGGAGGGCAAGCAGTTACCTGCAGTCTCCTTAGCAAGTCTTTATAATCTCTTTTGTGGTTCCCTGTTAGCTGTTGTGCTAGTCTTCACTCTTGTCTGGCTAAACTTGGTTGAGCCTGCAGCTATTTTTATAATGCTCCCTTGAGGTACCCAGTCGGAAGCTGCCTGTTTTCCTCATGTTAATGGAAGTCAGGCCCAATTATATGCATGTGGGGGATAAGTTGTTTCCTCTTACTCATAATGAATCCTGACCTTTCCCAGGATCTGGCTTGTCTGTTTATTCAATAACACACTACCCATCACACTGAGGAGAGAAATGGAAAAATCCCCAAACCTGCCCAATAGCAGCCATCTGTCTTCTGTTTAAGCGGCTAATGATGATAAAGCACATATATTAAGCAAGCAGATATGACTGTCCAAGTGGGCAGGTTTGACCCTTTGGCAGAAGGAGCACTTCAGCTGCAGTATTTGATTGGAGTGTGCAAAAGAGAGCTTCCACACCCAGCCTGGAGAAGCAGCAGTGGGCATGGAGTGTAATAGTGCTTTTGTTCTGGTCACACTGTTTTACCTCTCTAGGGACCAGCCTCTGAGAAAAGCCCAGCCTTCTGGGGAGCACTTTTAGGTGCCAGTGTTGTGTGTTGTGGGTGGGGATGTGCATTTGCCTTTGTGCCTTGGGGCTGCTGCAGCAGCAGGGGAACTGGATTTCTGCATAATGGTTTTGCAAGAGGAGAAGTGTCATGGAAATTCAAAACTTGTGCTCTTGGGTAGGATGTGAGTGCATAAATCATGCTGGGTCTTTTGAAAACTTTACCCTCTAGCCTTTGGCCGTGGTAGTTTTAAGCCCAATTTTTCTCTTGTTGTTTTAATCCCTATGTGTGTGTGTGCGCATGAAGATGAGGCAGCTGCCAGCTGCTAAATTACTGGAACAAAGGCAAGTTTTCTAAAGCATTTTATATAACACTTGTTCCCTTCCATTTGATGAATGATTCATTAATGCCTCTGTTTGAGATAATTATTACGAAGGCTATAACCTTTTTCATTATTTGAATGAACACAAAACATTACAAAGAAAAACTCTGGAAGGACCTAATTCATGCCCAGCAAAAGAGATGCTGTTCTTAGCAAGTTGTCTATGCGTGCGTTAAACAGCAAAATCATACTTACCTCATGGGCTGCAGAGCAACAAAGTCTCCCTAAACATTTAAGAAGCTCATGCATTTCTGCTGATGTTTAGAAAAAATCTCCAGTCATTGCTTTCTTGCTGGTGTTTGTCCAGCCCTGGGTGTTCCTGGCTCTGCTAAGCACAAATCTGAACAAACCAACTCAGTTAAACCACCAGGGCAGGTCCGAGGGCTGGTCCAATGTGTGACCATCAGAATCTGTGTTTAGTTTCTGTAGTTTCTCCTTACCTTGCTCTCCAGCCCTGGGAGTAAAAGTTTGCCCTGTGGAAGGCAGTGATGGTGTGTTATCCTCAAAACCATGAGTGGGGAAGGGGCTGGCACAGCCCTGTGCTCTGTGGTGGGGAGTGGAAAGGGACTGACCACGCACAAAACAGGAGAGAAAGGGGAAAAGATGTGTTGAGCAAGAAGAGTAAAGTAGGTCTTAAACCCAAGTGTGTTGTGGTCCTCTTCCACCACCGTTGGTGCAGCATGGTGCATCCAAAGGTCTTGAGGTGCAAGATCAGTCCAGTGATGCTGCCCATGGCCCCAGCGCACCATGACCTTCTAAAGGAGGATGGTTCACTCAGCTTGTAATATCTGAGCTCAGCAAGAAAATAATCTCTGCTCTGTTAAATCTGAGCTGGGCCTCTTTATTTTTAGTCTTTGTTTTGTCTGATGGCTTCTGTGCCTTCACAGGAATTGCACGGGGAGCACAGCCGTTTGCCTCAAACACAGTGTTCCCTTGGGTGTCCTGTATATTTCCTGACAGTTCAGTTTTAATTTTACTGTTGGTATTAATGGTTAGAAATGTTTTCAAACATTAGTGTCCTAGCCAGCTGGAAAAATGTGAGATGACAGCATCACCGTTCAAAACCTGAATTGAGAATAGTGCTTTCTAATCTGTTGCACAATTTCATTAATTTGCAATTTTTCCTCTTGCTTTCCAATGAGTTTCTTAGTATCAGTTCTGACTCACAGATTAGAAGGCCAGAAGGGCCATTAAATTGTCTAAAATAAACCTAATTTCAATGAAATATTCCTTGAGAATATTATTTTTAAGTACTGAAGCCTCAGGATGGCAACATCCTCTTCCCCAGATCAGATTTTTTTAAGCAACATTTCTAAACTTTTATTGTTCATTGTGTGCAACCAAATTTTCCAGAGTTTTCTCAGATAAACCATTTGTCCAACAGGTCATTTTTCATCACTTCATAAAGTCCTGTTACTAATGTATCAGTAACAGTTAATTTAATAAGAGGTTGTCAATTGGCATGAAAGTTAGTAACTTGATAGGTTGCTTGTAAACTTGCAGTAATAAAAGTAGCAAAGGATAGATATGTTACTAACATAACATCTCTTTAGAAGATCTGTAGGTGATTTTAACAATTCCTGAATGGAGACTCGGTGTTAAATGTAATCTTATTGCATTCTGTGTCATGAAAACTATGTGGAATAGTATTGTCTCATTTTAATGATTTAATTCTACGGTTCACAGTGTGTCGCTTTTTCTTAAATCATGGTGAGTGGTAGTCCTGAAATAAACCTGGCAGTCCCCATGGGTGGAGACAGTGGACTGTGTGGAGGGCAGAGCGGGACGGCGTTACCCGTCCAGCTGCAATGAAAGGGCACCATCACTGACCGACAGACTCCCTGGGTAAAACTTCACAGGCAGGAATAGCTTTCCCAGGGATTAGCAGTGGGAGCACTGGGTGTTTGCTCAGGCACAGCAGTAGCTCTGAAGGAAGCCAGCTCAGGCAAATATCTTCCTCTTTTGCCTTCTTAAGCGTGATAGCTGTGTTGCTTAAACTCCAACAGCAATTGTAGTTTCCTGATTCAATGGGATGCAGTGGGGAGGAGGACGGGCACGATCCACTTTGTGAAAAGGTTCTGCAAGGCAGCCCTGCCACCTCTTTTTTGTTGTTGTTGTCAGAAGAGCAGTTGTTGAAAGTACATTATTAAAAAATATTGATTTGCTGGACATATTTCTCTCTGCTGGGCTGAAATGTTCCATGTATGTCATTCAGTACCTTTTATTTACTCAGAAAATGGAGCAACTGAAAGTTAAAAATCATGCACATGCAATTTTTATTTCCAAACTGAAATGCTTCAGCCTAAACCCACAGCATTTCTGGAATGCTATGTTACAGCTGTCATTGCTCCAAACTTCTCTCCAGCATCACGGTTGTTCTCTGTCTCCCAAAGCTGCTGCGTAATTGCTATGATCTCAAGTCCCTCTAGACCAGCAAGAAATACTGTAGTGAACCATGGGAGCTGTAACTTGATCGAGACAGCACAGGCTCTGGGAGAAAATAAGGATGCAAGATATCCAAAGTAGAGCTTCTCCTAGGCATCATGTGGCATTTCAGTTGGTGGTTTAAAAAACACAAAACCAAAACCAAAACCCAGCCCTCCCCCACCCCCCAAACCTTAACTTTTTTAACATTTTCTTATAGTGGAACCTTGACCCTCCCACAAAACCCAACTCTTTCCAATCTCTGGTCTGGGATTCCCTGTGTGGGAAGCCAGTAAAAGTCACAGTCATGTTGATAAGCAAGGATGCTTGATTGCCAGGTGTGAGGAGCTCAGCTTGCAACTGGTGATGTGAAGGGTTAAATCCCAGCCTCCCCTATGCCTGGCACTAGCATGAAACGAAGACAGGGTTCACTCTCCAGTGCAGTGAGGATTGCTGGGGAGATGCTGCAGTTACAGCTGGGGCATGTGAAGGTTTCAGGAAATTGAGGATCCACAAGCAATAGCCAGCATGCAGTGGTTGATCACCTCTGACATTTCACCCAGCGTTAGCTTAGGGATTGATGCACGTATGGGTTACATACACGCCTTGCTTGCCGTCAAGCCTCCTTGGAACTGTGAGGCTATTGGAGGTTATTGCACATTGGGCTTTTTATTTCCCAGGAGGAGGTGCAAACCTTGGAGACGTGGTAGTCGAAGGTACCAAAGGGAGAGAGCAAGCTCTGAGATGAGGTGGGGGTGAAATGTATTCAGTTAAAGGAACATTTAAAGGATTTGCCTCTGAGGACAATTCATCCATAGTTTATGTATAAAAACAACTCTCAAGGTACTTACTGATTCGAGGTTTTTTGAAGGGTATGTATCCTTTGAGCATTTGTCCTATTTAATTAGGCAAAGTCATACTGTTGACTATTAAGTTCAACAACAGAGACAATTAGTGACTGGTCCCAGCAGGTTGGGAAGTGAAATAACATGTAAAAGCATAAAGGCATCTGGTTGTAAGTGGGCTAACCAAATCTCTGATAGAAATGATAGTTTCCTTAGTATTTTGCAATAATGTCACGGTTGTGTGAGCTCTGAGATGGACAAGGTACCATTTCTTAGAGATGTCCACAATGAGATGCAAAAAGTACAATGTATTTGCTGTTTACATTTCTGGGGGCTTTTTTTGGCTTTTTTGTTGTTGTTGTTTTGTTCTGTGTGTTTTTAGGTTTGTTGTTGTTTTGTTTAATTTGGTTTTGGTTTGTTTTTTTGTGTGGTTAGTGGATTTGTTATTTTATCCCAGCACTGTGAGTGGGGTTTTATATGGAGGTACTAGCAGAGAACTACCTTGACTGAGTCATAAAGATATACATGTAGAGCTTTATGTTTGCCAAAGGATGACAAAGATATCAAGGTGTCGTGGTTTAACCCCAGCCGGCAACTCAGCCCCACACAGCCACTCACTCACTCCCCCTCTAGTGGGATAGGGGAAAGAGTCAGAAGGGTAAAAGTCAGAAGACTCATGGGCTGAGATAAAGACAGTTTACCTCTTAAGGTAAAGCAAAAGCCATGCACGCAAGCAAAGCAGAAGAAGGAATTAATTCACTATTTCACATGGCAGGCAGGTGTTCAGCCATCTCCAGCAAAGCAGGGCTCCATCATGTGTAATGGTGACTTGGGAAGACAAAATGTCATAACTCTGAACATCCCCCCCTTCCTCCTTCTTCCCCCAGCTTTATATACTAGGCATGACATCATATGGTCTGGAATATCCCTTGGGTCAGTTGGGTTTGACTGTCCCAGCTGTGTCCCCTCCCAATTCCTTGTGCCCCCTCCAAGCCTCCTTGCTGGTGGGGTGGGGTGAGAAGCAGAAAAGGCCTTGACTCTGTGCAAGCACTGCTCAGCAACAGCTAAAACGTCCCTGTGTTATCAACACTGTTTCCAGCACAAATCCAAAACATCGCTCCTTACCAGCTACTATGAAGATAATTAATTCTACCCCAGCCAAAACCAGCACACAGGGAAAAATGAGCTATGAGCATCTTCCAGCCTGACTCAATATCATTTTGGTGAAGGCTCCAGAAAGCTCTACAGAAGGAAGAGGGTCCCCATCCACTTGCCAAGAGGGGAGATTTGGAGGCATCTTAGTGTTTTTGCAGTCTGTACTTCTTTGTATCTGACAGAACTGCATTTTTAATTGGAGAACTAATTATTCAATTAGTTTGGGAGCAGGTAAACAAAGAAGTAGATGGTTTTTGTCTGATGAACTGTGCATAAAAATGATATATTTACCACTGTTCAAGTATAAAATGGAAGGAGAGCACATATAAGATGTAAACTGCCAGTTATTTTGATTCCTGCTTCCCACTGATGGAAAGCTAGCAAGTTCTGCCACTGCTAGTCCACAAGGCAGGATTAGAAATGGATGAACCACCATGCCTATACTGAGAACCAATGTAAGTTGAGAATTATGAACTGAATTCTAAAGCTTTCAATTCTTTATTTAAAAGAGGGTCCTTTTTTTATTTTTAACACTTTTATTCCTTTTTTCCCCTCTTTCTGCTTGCATATGTAACACGTGCATGGATAGGAGCAAAATTAAGGAAGTATAACAAATGTCTTGGACCTAGAGAGTTTCCTGTCTCCACTGTTGTCAGAGTGTGGTCGAGCCTGAGGACCTGGAACTATTTTCTTCAAGCTAGACAAAGCAATTTCTATCCTTCCTTCATCTTTTCACATGAGAGAGATAGAAAGGAACAAAGGAATCTTCCAGCCTACTCCTCACATGCAGGGAAGGATTCCTTTTGATCTGGTGAAATATAAGGTGGTTAACCCTATATTGTACTCCCGTTCAAAGATATTTCCATGTGGACCAAGGATGGGATTGAGAATTGGAATAGTCCAAGTTTGTTCTTAGCTCTTTCAGAAGTGGAAATCAGGCAAGTTCATTTGATGTTTTCTTTCCTCTGCAAAATGGGGAAAGATACATTATTTAGGATGAATAAAGATAATTTATTACAATCTGAAAAGCAGTTTGAGTTCTCTGGACACAAATTATTGTAGGCAATGTGAGAAATGTAGAAAAGAGACACCATTATACTTGAGACGAATCTTTTGTTTCCCCCATCAATCAACTTAGTTTGCTCTGAAATTCCAGTGAAATGTATAGTATTGTAATAGCTTTAAGCCTGAGTCAAATTTTTAACTGGCTAAGTCACCTTTGCAACTGACCTATGCTCTTTGGAATAGAGTGGCCAGTGAGAGACAGTGTTGTATGGTATGGGCTAATCTGTGGTTGGTGGTCCTGGGGAAAGGAAAGGAAAATTTTTTAGAATAGTTTAAAAGTTTTCTGGCCCATTAGTTCTTAGTTGGAAAAAATGGAAGGGACACATTGGTGACAGGACTAATACAGAGCATCCCCGCATGCTGTCAACTGAAAGCACTTCTGCTTCCCAGCATTATTCCTGGTCACTTTTCACAGACTTTGCTAAATACTGAAAGTTCCTGAGGAAGAGACGGAAAGGAATAAAAGCCTCACTTCTCTCATCTCCTCGCCATGAACACTGAACGCGGCTCTGTGCCTTGCAGAAGGATGACAGATATGGCCCTCCGTAATGCCTCCCTTGGTCCTGCACTGACAAGTGTAATATGTGCGCGTTGATACTCTCTGCCAACAGCTCGGTAAATCATCCGTGGGAGCATCATCAGGGGTCTGTGAACTGGGTTGCCACTACTGGAGGAAGCAATCTGAAACAGCACGTAGATGGTGCCCTGATTTACAAATGTTTCCTCCATCTAGGCCAAGGACACCTCTACCTCTGTGAGGAGCTGGTTTCTCTTCTGTCTACTGTCTCTTGCCTGTAAAAGTGCCAATCCTCAGTAGCTCTCATTTTTCAGCTCCTGGCATTTGTTGCTGTCCCTGTGATGCAGCAAACCGTGTGCCCTTTTTCTACATATTCATGTCCTGAGCAAACACAGGATGCACCACCACCTTCAACTTGAGCTACGTCTATACCTTTATGTGCTCACAGTATTTTCTGTGACTCCTCAGACAGACCTGTCCCAAAGCTAACAGGAGTCCATGTGGAGTTTTCCTTCAATGAAGGGAAATGTTGCCTCAGTTCTCTCAGTCTTGCCTTACACAAAAATGTAAGAAATAGATGCCCAAAGCTGCAAAGTTTTTGTTTTAAAGGCATACCCCCACTAGGAATGGCAGATCCAATGCAGGCACAAGGTTTACAAAACAGGGTCATTCTTAATGGCACAAACCTGCCTCTCCCCTGTTACTTATGGCTCACATGATATGCAATTATTTTCCCAATTGGAAGCTGAGATTCACTTTGAATGACTTATTTTTTTCATTCCCTCTGATAGATGAGCCCATCTGAGACACTGACACACAGTGAACATCTTCAAGTCTACATTTGCTCCAAACCAAGGTCCACTGCACGATAGTTGCATTTTTGAACTTTTTCCGTCAGGACTGTTTTTCCATTTTCACACTTCTGATTATGTTGAATGTATGTATGTAAATAAGATCATGACACTGCCCTGTGGTCTGGTGTATAGGTGGTCTTTTTTAACCTCTGCTTTGTGTCAGGACATGGAGGTGAATAAAATCCTATTCCATAAGCAAGGACCTTTAGAAACATCTACACACCATTTAACCCTACCTGAATGTGTAACTGCATTGAGGGTCTGGTGCAGGCTGCCTGTATAGACAAGAAATTATACTATTGCTGAATTAGATATACAGAAAATCTGCACATGCTTTGATTAAAACTTCACTGATTTAATTCTGGTGACACAAAGGATATCTGGAGATGTAACATTATACTGAGGCTTGACAAATCAGGGAAATATGTACAAAACCAGGACATAGTGTGATATCTCCCTGACTATCTCCTGGGGGCACTGTTAGATTCAGGATATTATGTTAGCTAGACTTTTGGCCTGACCCAGTATCTTTGTTCTTTCACTTTTAATAGCTTCAGCATAGTTGTTTGCACTTCTTGTTTGAAGAAGACTTCTAGAGTATAAGCAGTCTCAGGCAAACAAAATATGTCTGTTGCTCAAGTGCACAGTTGCATTGTTATGTTAAATCACCTCAAACACTGTGGGTGAATTTTTTTCCTCCCTAAAGGTAAAAGGGAGGCATCTTTAAAGAACACTCCAGGATAAATATCTAAAACAGGTGACATGAGCTGTTGTATGGATATGACTCTCTGTCAGCTATGGAGGGTGACCAGATGACTGCCTTAACATAGGTGCCTAAATTTTAGATCATAAAAGTTAGGAGAGATGATACCTTTTTGTAGTGTTAGCTGCTCTCTTTTAATGGTAGGGGAAGATCTAGCACTGGTCCGGGATTTAAGCTGTATCAGTGCTGTAGCTTACAATAAGTAGGGAGCATGCCACTCAAATCATGGTTATCCTGGGTGTCTCTGGGAAGTTTTTCTGGTCAGCTCTTGCATCGTGTCAAGTATTGCTCTTGCCCGAAGGTTGCAATTTGCTGAACCAAAATACTATGTCCTTGGGTACATCTCATCTGTAGTGCCATCCAGTGAACATCAGTGAGAGGTCGATGCTTATTTATTACACTTTTGGAAATAGCTTGGGCTAATTTATGTGGCAAGCTTTGCTAGATGGATAAGCATGGCAATCCCATTGGTCTCACTGCAGAGGGGGAGGATTAACATGCAGCTTCATCTGCCATGACGAAACTTCTCTCTGACATCTGGGCCATTAAAGTAAATGACAGGTTTTACTGCAGTGTCCATCTCTTGGAGGGACATTGACAATTTGCTGCTTAAAACTCAAGTCACAGCAGAGCACTTACTTAGCTGACAACTGAGACCTTGGCATAAGTAGCCAATATTGATAATATACAGCACAAACACCACATGAAGGGTGGAAAACATCACTCAGACATGTCTCGTTGGTGTAGATCAACAAATAATGCTTCCTCCTCTGTTATGCTCCAGGGAGAGAACCTTTTTGCTCAGTGTGTGGTAAAGGCAAAAAGTACCAACTTTGATTCTGTTTTTATTTATTCCTGACAAAGATGATTTATGAATTAGAACACTTGTTTCATTACCGAAAGGATCTATCTGCTCAGTGCCCTGACACAATGATTTCCTTCTAAGATTTTCTGCCCATGCATTTCCTAGCCCCATTTGTACACTGTCTTGTCAGTTCCATAAATCATTACAGATAAGTAAATCCTTCTCTTAACCTTTTGGGGTGACAGCGTTGCTAATATTTTCTGAACATATTACTCCCAGCCTTTCTAGAAGACAAGACACTTTGCTTTGTTGTGCAGCACAATAAATACAAAAGCATTCCTGTTCCCCTTTTTGATCAAATTGGTAGAGTTTTTAACCCTTCACATTGCTTGCACACAGTCTTTTAAGTGAGAAGTGCTCCATCAAAGCTTTGAAACTACTTTTGAAGTTCATGTGTGCATCATCATATTTGATTATTTTATCACTGAATACAGATACTGAACATTGCACAAAGCTTCTTAGCAATTTCATGAACTGTAAAAAAAAAATAGTCTGTGTTTGTACAGCCTTTGAACTCCTCTCTCTGCTAGCAAAGTAATTTGGTGTGCAGTAGCATGGGATTCAAATTGCTTTAGCTTTATCATAGTTTTTTTGCCATATTGAAGAAAAGCTACAGGTCTGCAACATGATTCAATTATTTGACTTAGAATAAGAAGGGAAAGCCTGGAGCTCAATGGAGATTCTTATGGAAAAAAAGTGGAGGCCAAAATGGACTGTAGAAAAATTGCAGCAAAGATGAAAAATTTCTATATGGAAAAAAAAAATCCAGAAAGAAATGTCATGTTGCCTAAATAACCTTTCTAACTTTTCTCCAAGAGAAATTATATTTTGGGGTTTGAAAGGATTTTTTTTCTTATGAAGTGTTAGAATGCGCAAACAGCATCGTGACAGAAGGGTTCTGATTCCTTAGCTCACCGAAAGGTAGGAACAACTTTCATCCTCTATTCAGAAAAAAGATAAGTTGTTTCAATTTTATTCCCATAACCATTTAGCAAAGATGCAATAAAAATATCTCTTGCCCACCTTTCATAGTCATGTCTCACCCCCTTTGATGTCTGCGAGTAGCCAGGTAACCAAGCTGTCTGTGACATGAATTTATTCATTGAGACAAAAACAGGTCAGGAATACAGACATTCCTTTAAGCATTAGCAAAAAAACGACCACAAGTGTATCCTGACAGTAACATGAAGTAAGACCATAGGTGTGTTGATTATCTCTTCTCTTTTGTTGGTTGGTTGTTTTTTTTTTTTTTGTAGCTTTCTAGGCTCAGATAGGTCACGTATAGCCCACACAGCGATGTACTGCTGCAGTGTTTTCCATTACAGCAGTAAGTCCTTCCTAGAGGAAATTTTTGGGGGCAGGATGGCTGCATAGCTGACTAGGGGCCAGATTCTGCTATGCTTTGAAGGGGTGAGGACTTATGCCAAGTGATTTAATTCATTTACCCAGCTTGCTCCAGTAAGAAGGTACCACTCATTGTGAGCAGAGGTCACCCATAATGACAGCAGTTGCTATAATTAGCTGTCATCATTCTGAAATGGCAAGCACTAAAAAACCTCTCCAGGTTGTTGTGGTTTTTTTTTGTCTCCCTTTTTTTGGCCACACCCTTTCAGAATGAATAAGTCTTGCCTGAAATCTGTCAAAGAACTGTCAAGCTGTGTTGCACAAGGTAATGCAGCAGGTTTCTGATTGTCCTGGGCTTTTGTAGCAGTGAATCTTTCAACCCAGTGCATTTTTTAAGACACATCATCTTGTCTTTTCTCTTTCAAGGTACCCCATGCATATTTAATGTCACCTGGAGCTTCATCTGTATCCAATTTCCTCTGCATGTCTTGGTCTAAATAGTTGTCATGTAGTTGCTGTTCACAGGAGTTTTATTCTTTTTCCTGGATTTTCTAGTGTTGGGTGTGGTAATTCTTACATCTAGGAGCAAAACTTACCCAGCTGTCTCCATAGAGGTTACAGGAATGCTGGTTGATATACCCCTGCTCTATTTATCTAATCGGCTAGTGATGAATAATGAAGGTAAAATATGCAATGTTCATATTTTAGAGATAATTTAAAATGGAGGAGGAATACACTTCCAAAAAAAAAGTGGATGTCTAATGCCCCACTGCACAGGTGTCAGCCTGTTCCAGAGCTCATTGAACTCTGGGCATGGAGACTGGTAACACGTGAAAGCTGCTGCAATGTTGCTGTTGCCTTGTGTTCTGTCTACAGGGAAGAGATAAGCATTGGGTGTTCCAGGTATGTGAAAAATGTTAGCTTCAAATTTGATGCTACGGCTCCCAGTTGTCAGACGATGACTAGATAGAGCAAAGGAGATGTTTGATTCTATGACCCGTATCTTTGAGCAGTAAGTATGCTTTTAATTTTCTGGTGGCTGATGAGACGAACCTTCATTGAAAACACAGGCATTTGCTAATCTTAATGAAATTGTAGCAGACAGAAGGCTGAATGCAGTGTAAAAAGTGCTCTTTACAAGGGATAGCAATCCATTCTACCCTTAACCATAGCAAGTTGCTTGTATTTTTCCCTTTGAAAAGGAAAGATAAAATGAATGACAACAAGATCTGATTTTGTAAGCTCTAATGCATGAAGATGTCTGCGTGGGAGTCCTTGTGCTGCATTTTACTAAAAAAAACTCCCAAACATGATAAGGCAGAAGTTAATCTGCAGAAGCCTTAAATCTATGCCATCCTATGAAGATTACTCCCCACTACTTTCATTGCCCAAGGATGAATAAAAAATAGAGATCTGTTCTTGTGCACTATCTAGGAAGGTCAAAGATGCACGAGTTTGCAGTTGTACCAGTCACAGTCCTGGAGATCACTTACGAGTAATGTAGCAGAGGCGTCTGTCAGATGCCAGCAGAGCTAAAGAAGGGAGTAAATCTGCTCTTTGGAGGTAGGTACCAGGAAGTGAGGCCGTGAGACTTGGATTCCCCTTCACAGCTGAAAGGAAAGAGGATGAAAGGATGACCTGGCAAAGCAGACTTCCTGGTGTGCAGTGTACGTGGCTGACACCTGTGTGTCTAGGAATGTGAACGATTTGGGTACTAGCCCCTGTCCACATCCTTCCTCTTGATGCAAGGAGGTTAAGAATTGGTTCACACTGTCAAAGACTTGAGTGAGACAATTAGCCTGACTGGAGAATCTGATACTGGTACCAAGAAAAAGAAAGTTAAAAATAACCACCATTTAACTTCCAGTCATGTTTTTAGTTGGTATATTGTTTTGATCATGGTATCCTAGATATCTATGTAAAAGTAGGATAAATTGCTCTCTAGAAGTACCAAACTCCAACTATCACATTGTCTGAATTGCATCACTAATAGCACTCTGGTTAATTACTAACTTTACAATACCTGTCACATAGTAGCTCATACATGCACTGTAATAACTATTATAATGTCTGCCACTGCAACTCTAGGCACACTATGCTTATATCAGAGGTTATTAATAAGGTTAAAAAATAGTTGAGTCACTTGGAGCAGACATTTTGTACCAGCTGCAGAGGAATTTCTAATGAACTCTTTCCTGATGAGACTTGAAGGTTTCTAACAAACAGAACATGACATTCACACTCTCTGACATAATTTTAAAACTCTCCACTTCTCTCACTGTCTTTTTTCTGTCATCTAGGCAATGGAGAGCACTGCTGTAGTAATGTTTGTATTCTTTATTCCTCTCCTAAGTGAATCTTCTAGTACTCATCTTGTCTTATTTCAGCTCTTCACTTTTTTTGATATGTGAATGGAGTGGTCCAGGAAAGCCCCAGACATGGAGCTTGGGTCAAGCACATGCTCTGACAATTTTGGCACTGTCAGCAGTAATGTGAGCCGCTTATGCTTTCCCACCAATCCATTCTAATTCACTGCTTGACTGACTTGAATTCCTATTCTCCACCCTCTGTTGAGGTTATCCGTAGAACTCCTCTTTAACACTGGTTGATTTTATTCTTATTCTCTGGCAAAGTTTAAAGTTTTACAAGATTCCCTTTTTTTTGTAAGGATGGCAAAAACTGCTCGGATGACTGGGCTCTAGAACCAGAAGAGTATGTGACAATGTGCAACAATGCAGACAAGACATGGCTTGTTGTTCTACCAACATCTGAGCCTCTGTTTCACCCTTCCAGCCTCTCTGCATGGTCTTACATAGCATTTCTGTTTCACTTTTTTCTACCAGAGACCCGAAGTCAGATATAGTTTTCTCTTGCAAAGCATCTGAAACCCTTGGGAGACCAACTTGGGGGACTAATTTGGACACTGAACAAGGAACTTCTTAGAGCTGTCCAGAGGAACCATTAGGCCAATGTGTCCACAGCGCTCCATGGAACCCCAAATCCAACAAAGATGGTGGAGAAGGAACGACAAAAGATTCATGATTCTCAATATTTCTTTCACGGGACCTAACTTAATGTCTTTCTACTTTCTGTTACTGAATTCTGGGTTAAGACAAAAGAAGAAACAGTGATGTGGGTGCAGAGAAAACTCCAAATTTCCTTCTGTTGCAGTGACTGAGTACTCAAGCCTGTTTAAGATGAGGTTGTTTCTACATAGCACTTATTATATGCTCCAATAATGGAGAAAATATAGCTACATTAGTGTAGTCCTTTGCCTGCATGAAATAGTCCTGTCGAGATTAGCTCAGGAACATATAATTTGAATTTAGAGCATGGATTTACTGAATCTGGAATGAAGCTAGGAGATTATCTCCACACTACTTCATTGCATTGTAAGGCCATTGCCTTGGGCTCTGGCTCCAAGCTGTAGCACCTTCAAGCTGTAATCTGTCTTCCTGCCCCTGCTTGATTAAAGCTTGGCCCTGATTTAAGCAAGGCAAGGCACTGTCATTAATGTAGCTGCCTATTGATGCTGATGACTTGTGTAGTTTATTCAGTAGGTGGTATTCAAAGTGGCACTGAGGTTTGGTCTGCTTTCAGCATCCCATCCATCAGCTGAGCACTGCGTAAACAATGTTCTGACACTTTCTAAATTTAGAGTTGTTAGGGTTTTTTTAGACAACTTCATTTGTTTTGGTGGCTCACAGAAAGCATGTGCTTTCTCTCCTGCCAAGAAAACAACCACTCCATTTTTGTTTACTTGCACCTCTTTGGGAGGGGGAAAGGGCAGGACAGGATTGCATTCTTAGGCAGAAATACAGAGTCAACATGAGAAGGATAGAAACGTCCTTAGCGGACCCTATAGAGGTTTGCCTGTTTTAAGGGCATAGATTTGTGGGGTAACACTTTTAGAAATTCTGAATACATCTGTCTCTTGCTGACTTGACTTCAAGATGATAGAGAAGTTTCTAAAAACTGCAGAACGGAAATACTTGGAACCAGGCTGTAGAGCTGTAGCTTGCTAAGCAAGGGAGAAGGGGATCAGAGCATGAGAGCCTTTCCTGTGATGTGGGAGGGAGTTGAACTGGGTCCTCTGTCTTACAAAGAGGACGCCCAAGTTACTCAGTGACTGCTTTGCACTAGGGATGTTCTTCTTTCCCTGTCTCTTTCTTTCTTCATGTGCTTTCCCTTTTTTCAGTCAGAGGTGAACAGAAGAACAGCATGAGGTCCCTGGCAAGCAAAACCCTTGCACAAATCTACGTGCAAGACAGTACCTGCATGCGAGCCTCCTGTGCCATCCCCAGAGCCGGTGGCTGTGCCAGCTGCTCAGCCGTCCTCTGACAGCCTGTCTCGCTTGTCACGCTGGTCCTCCCTGCTGTTCAGTGGCATCACAGCTGGGCTGTGCTGCTCGCGCTCTCACCACCAGTCCCCCAGCAGATGTTCCTTTCCCAGTTTGTTGGCTGGGGTTGGGAAAGGTCACTGGCACGGCAAAGCGGGGAGGGAGAGAAGTGTTGTCATCTCTGACAGGTCTCCACTGTGCCTCTTTTGTACAGGGTCTGGCCACTCAGGACCACAGGGAGGGCTGTGCGTGTGGGATCAGGCAGTGAATCTACCTGTCCTTCTGTCCATACATGTGTCTGACAGAGGTGTATCTGTCTCAAAGATCAGAATTTCCTGCAAGGTCTATGAAAGTAAGTGTCTGAGTGGAGGAAAGTGGTGTGTCCACGGAGAAGAGACAGTAAGCTTGTGCTACACAGACATCAGAGGGAAAGAAATGGTGGAAACCCTGTTCATGGGAACTACTTTCAGAGGGGAATCATTCCCACTTAGGCAAGAGAAGGAATTTTGTAAAGACATGCTTATTTTCTTCTGCATTTATTTATAATATTGATTATAGTAGTTATTTTTGGTTTGGTGTTGCAAAGTGGCAAAGGTGAAAGCACACATTTTCAGTGCTGTTCAAAACCAACCTCTAAAAGCAAAGCAAGCATGGGCTAAAGTAATACAGCCCTTGCACAGCTCCCTGCAAATACGAGTTTGGTTTAATGGAGCATTCAGGTTGTGTTTGATGTCTCTTATTTAAACACAGGAACACTCTCCAAAGGAGCCCACAGACTAAGATGCGTCTATCACTGGGATCGGCTTGAATTCAAAAGCTTGTTGAAAGCACCTTCTTGCCTCTGCTATCTGACCATTCACCAACCAGCTAATTTTACTTCTTCTGTAAAGTATTAGGTGATTTACTGCATTGCGGTTTAATATCTCTTTGACCTTTCAGGTCATCAAAGATCACTACCAGCACCTTTGGATTACATAGATGAACCAGGGAGAGTACAAGGCTCCTGATGGCTGGTACTGCAGACCAGTCATGCATTAAATAAGAGATTAATGTAGATTCCCATAATCTGGATCAACACACAAGAATGTAAAGCTGGCTTTCTCTCTGAGTGCTTTGCACATTATGAGCTGTCATTAGTTTCTCCATCTGCCTGAACTACCCTCATGGGACATGCAGCTCCCCGGTCCTCCTCCCCACCGTTCCCTGGCTCTCTGGCCAAGTGCTGGTTCCCAGGCTCTGCTGTGCAGGATCATGTCTACCATGAATTACAAGTGTTCAGGCTCAGCACCAGGGTATGAAGGTGAGGATAGAGGAGAGCAGGGAGGGAGGTTGCATTTCACTGCTGGCACCGGTGGCAGATGTGCTGTGCCTCCGATGCCATGTTGTCTCCCCAGCAAGCCAAGGGAGCAATGATGCAGCAGCTGCTGCATCAGTGGCATCTCTGGGAAGGCTGATGTAGCTCCAGGGATGTCTGATCCTGCTGGGGACCAGGACCCACAGGGAAAGTGAGAGCAATGGGGAAATGAACTATCACTCCAGCAGTGCTCTATAGTAGCTCAAAAGCAGCAGATTTTCCTTTTCATACAGCTGCAGACACAGTGTATGCTTTTCCGTTTGCTAACAGTAAAATGAACAGAGAAACAAACATTGTAGTTTTTACTGTTTCCCAGTTCAACAAAATCCCATTTTCCAGTGGAAGAATATGTAATCCCTAGAATTTTCAACCAGCTGTGCTGCTGCCTGCTATTTTCAATTTCCTTCCCATGATGCGGTGTGCACCCTGAAGATGTGCTTTCATCAGCTCCTTTATGTAGGTGAGTATATCTCACTGTAACTTACCCAGGCTTTTTGCAATTTGTTTTTTGGAAATGATCTGTAGTCTTTTTACATGTGGCCCTCAGCTGCAAAACCCTCTTAAATCTTTGTCAAATAGGTAATAATGAAGAGAATACATTTTTATGCAGCAGCATGGACCTTCTGACTGCAGCACACAGTAATCTCTTACCCTCCAATGTTCTTGCAGTACATTGAGCTGTCAATCATCAAATGACCTGAAGAGAAAAGAGGAGACGAAGAAGCCGAAGAAAATTCTGGTACTTGAGTGAAAAATAGCTACATTGAGCCAACAGGGCTGTAATAATGTTTCATATCCTAATAAAGATTACTGCAAAATGTGCTTAATGGCAAACTAAATTAGCAGTATATGCTTAATTTGGATCTGGTAAAACTGATGTTTATTCAGAAGATACGACCCTGCATTGAAAAATTCACATGCAACAGAATCTCCCTTTCAAGCTGTCTATACAGGTGCACCCGTATACCTACATCCTTATACACCTTATACACCCTACAGTCCCCTTAGCCATTATGGCTGCTGCGGTACTGCCTGGATAACAAGCAGTGCATGTGTGCTGTGCATGTCTGCACAGGGGTCTGGGCACCAAACTGTTGCACCAGCGTTGCCTTTACCTGAAGATGTTGCAAGTGGAAGGGGCATCAAAGGGGATGGGCAGAAGGGTAACAGCAATGAGAATATTCGTTGGTGTTGACTAGCTGGTGGCTACTGAGGACTGCAGCTGCCGAAATCAGCTGCGGGCTGCTACATGTTGGTGGATATTGGGGCTTTGGCAAAAACACAAAGTGGTCAGAAGCTTAGAATGAAATGATGAGAGTTGGCATGGATGTGCATCTTTCTGACAGAGGGCAGATTTTTAGAGGTATTGTAAGCGGACTGCATTTCCAAACACCAACCTAAAGACAGTCTTCAGCTCTGAGCTGTCCAAGAAGGTGTTCTGCAGCACTGATTTTGACCAGTGAGCGTGGCAAGTGTGGGGTGTTGAAACATCACTGAATATGTTATTAGTCTTGGCTAAAATAGCAGTCAAGGTGTCCTACTGCTAGTGTGAAGGGTCATCCCACATCTTTCATGCCCTATTGGGAACTACACTGAAGCAGCTGCATTTCTGTGAAGATGAGCTGACCACAGAGCACTCCGGACATGGCATTTCCTGAGTGGCCCCAGGAGCCAAAGAACTTCTACATCCCATGTACAAAGTCCTGTGTGGAAAGAAATTACCCTCTGTCATCTAAATCAGCTTAATGCCCTTTTGGCAGGCTCTAGAGACAACTTTCAAGTCATATTCAGATCTGGTCAGTAAAAAGGAAGGTCAGTAGCTTCAGTCTCCAGGTCTGTCAGTAAGGTATAGCAGTAAGACTTCATTTTTCTCTTCTCAAAGTGTCATATACAATGTTTCTCACTCGTATGCAATATTCAATACATAACTCACTCTTTGTACATATGTCAGTAACCCTGTAGATTCCCCAAACTGAAACACTTCTTGTTTGTCTGAAAATGTGTGCTATTGTCAGTATCATATTCTTGTAATGCAGGACGCCTCTGAAGGCCCAGGGCTGTGGAAAATCTGATTTCTGTGTTAAAATAAGAAATCACTTAAACAAGTGACGTGAAAGTGCACACATTATTACACGGGCATGGAAACAGGGAAGGAAAGCATGAGCTCACATTTTGAGTCTAGTAGAGCAGTCTGCCTGTGGTTTCCTTCTCCTTTCTCGTGTACTTGACTCATCTCTAAGTACAAAGTTAATTACTGTCTTTATGTGGACAAGCCTCAGATCAGTGTCTCTGTTCCAGACACATCTGCTTGTGTCCAAATGAAATCTCAGCCTGTTTGTCTGGCATTTCCTCTTGATGTGTCATCCCCAGCTCCAGTTCAAGAAAGCTAAAACTCAGCTTTTCATCCTTCATCACAACTCTCAGTTGTTAATCAACAATCTCTCCCTCTTTTGAGGCAGCTCTGCTGTTTGGTAGGTTGCTCATTTCTTATATTTTTCCAGACATGTTGGGGCTTCTGCTTGTCCTTTGCTTCTTCACATTTAGGAGATACTCCTTAAGCACCCAGAAAAACAATCTCCAGTCTTTTGTTGAATCCCCCAGTAAACCCCTCTTTTGCTGGGAGGCCAAAAAATCTCTCAAAAAAGAAAAAAAAAATAGCAAGCACCTCATGAATACCTAAAAATATCAAGACTTTTTACTTGTGCTTGCTTTCCTAATTATTAGATTAGATGATTCAGATTCTTTCTGAAATTCGCTTGTATTGCTATTTGAGCAAGAAGCTGGAACTTGTAAAAGCAGTGTGATTTGGAATAGAGAACGGTCGCATGATTTTCACTGTAAAATCACCCACTGTTAGAATAACAATAGATATAATTCTTTCCCCAAAGGACTCCCATGGCAAAAGTCTGATGGCAACAAAAGCAAAATCACAGTGGACAAAACACCAGCCCCTATCTGAAATCAGTCCTTCAGATCCCTGCATATGGCTGTGATTCGGCACCCTTATCTGGCTGGGCAAGGGAGCTGTGCAGTTGTATTAGATCTGTGTTGCGTGCCTCTGAATTTGTATGATTTTTTCCCTTGTATGGGGCTTTATGGCTACAGCTGCAATTTGCAAAGATCAGTGTTTTATAATTCATTAATTTGCTTGTTGCTGTTACCATGGTGCTTTTATTTGGCAGGCAGGGAGCACTCTTAACAAGTGCACTGAAGTCAAGCTGGGATTAATTTCTGCTTTCTCTCTGTTTCTTTTCCTTGCCCCTCCAGTGGGGACATGTGGAAGGAGCCAGCCAGGAGTATTTCTAGCAGTGTGATGGGAAGTCACTGAAGCTGGAAAAGGGGCACATGCCTGTACACCTGCTCTCGTTAAGACATCCTGTCCCAGCCAGCATCTCCTGGGGCAAGGAGGAGGACGAACCTTCCTGCACTGACACAATCCAGATGACCTGTGGTGATGGAGAGGGAAAGCACAGCAGAGGTGGAAAGAAACATGTTGGTGAGGCATGGCAGAAAGGTGTGAGGCTGACCTGGAAAGCAGAGAGGTGGCCCAGTGAGTGCTGACCCAAGGCGGGAGGTAGACACAAGCCCCTGACACCAGAGTGTGTCCATGCGGCTTTCGGGTCTGGGGTGGTTCCCTGTGAGTCTGTGGAAATGTAATTAGGCAACTTGGCTAAGAAACCTGTTTTGTCGCCACTCCCAATGTCAGAGCATTTACCCTTTCCAAAGGTTATTTTACTAAAGTGTATAGTAAAATATTTTATTGCAGACGAATCCTGATTTTTCCAATTACGGAACTAAATAAGATGTAATGCTGTCATAGTAGCAGAGCTAAAATACCCACTGGTAAGCATACTGCAACAGGTTTAAATCCTGCACCAGATGTTTGTGAATAGTGTATACTGTGCCCAGGAGCTGTGACTTTCAGGAGAGACAGCTGTTGTTGTTTCTTGAGTTTCAGCCTAATTAGAGCTACCGCAGAGCAAATGTGGGTGGATCAGGTCTCCAGAGCTGGTCTGCTTGTACATGTACAACCTGTGTGTGCGGTCTCAATGCCTGGTCGCAGTGGGCCTGTGGTTGCTTTGACTCCCAGCAGTAGACAGAAATCTGAGTTGATTTCAACAGGGACATGTCAGATTCAAACTGGGCTGTGAACATTGGGGCCTGGGTCCCCAGAAGCACAACGACAACTGGGAGGGCAAACCCAAACCCTCTTCAAAGACCTGAATCAGGCAATGGGACAAATTCAGGAGGATCAGAGAAACCTTCTTCTTGGCAGAATCACTGTGGTAGGGGGTAGCTCTGCTCGGGGGCGGGGGAGGCCAGGAGGCACCAGAGATGTTTGTTCTCCTTGCATCCTGGAAAATGTTACCCAAACTCTTCTCTGCAGCCCAGGGTGGAGGCATGCTGCAAACCCTCTCCTCCTTGGGAACTTGTAAGAAGCGGGACTGCTCTGCCCAAGGGGGCGTCAGAGGTTTGATTCAGTGGGGCTGAAGTCAAGGCAAGGACCACTTTTTGCATGCCTTGAGCTTTCCACTTTCCTCAAAGACTGGCTGCCGACCGCTGCTCTCATTGGTCCTCACCCATGCTGGAAACAAGTCACTGGTGTCACTGGATGTCAGACCCCAAAATGGCCATTCCCACCTTGTGCCCGCTGTAATCCTGCGTGGTGAACAATTTGCGTGCTTTCATCCTGACCAGCGTGTATAGTTCCCATTAAGCAATATTTGCTCTGTTTTCTCATTGTCCTTTTGCCCCTTCTTCTAAATCAGCAATTGCCATTCAGTTTTTTCAATGAATCTTTGGAATTCAGTTCTGTGGTACTTGCCACAATATCCAAGCTCCCAAAACCTCAGATCTGGGCAGAATCTGACCATACGCTTCATCTCTCAGCTTCATGTTGCTGCTTGCTCTCATCATCCTGACTTCAGAGCTGGTTGATCAAGTTTCTGTCCAGGTGACAGTATTCACATCCAAAGGAATTTGAACTAACTTTGACAGTAGAATTTTGTGACATGATATTAGAAGCTCTGCAAAATCGTTGTATATCATAGTTGCTCTCTTGCCAGCATCCATACAGTTTTTTTGTATTCCCTCATATCTACTCTCTTCAGTGTCCCATTTGCCTGGTGTCTTCCTTCCTTTCCTTCCTTCCATTTTTCTGAGACCTGCCTTGTGGTTATTGTAAGTGTGGGATTCTCTCCCCCTCCCTTCTGCCTTCCTTGTTTGTTGTAAGACAGTGAAATAATAACAATTATGATATGCCTCAACATATTGACTTGGTTAATAAATATGTTAATAGAAATTATTAAATACACAGAACAAGTTGCTAAGTCAGCTCCACATCTTGTAGCACAACCCTTAATTATGTAAATAATCACCCCACAAATTGTCCCATTGGGTTCAACAGTGGTACATGGACAAGGGAGGATTTCTTATTGAGCATTCAAAATTGGGCCCAATGCACAACATAATGAGCCTATATTATGGTAATGATGCCTACCAAAGTAAAAATAGGAGAGGTCGATGGTAGAGGAAAGAAAATTGCTGAATATTTATCCCATTAACAGTTTGAACCAGTTTGAGTCTTAAAATGAGGGCAGGGAGAGACAGCATTGTACACCCTTTTCCTTGGGGGATCAGCTTCAGGTTTTCTTGGCCATTAATTCAAATAGCAGCAGTATCTCTGCTTCTATTATGGATAATGCCACATGAATACTTACTGTACAGGCTCCTATTTTCAGTTTCGTTCCTAGAATCAGATGTCTATTCCAATTC
This sequence comes from Buteo buteo, assembly GCF_964188355.1. NCBI lineage: Eukaryota > Metazoa > Chordata > Aves > Accipitriformes > Accipitridae > Buteo > Buteo buteo. The sequence continues at coordinate 59,146,977 of NC_134172.1, read as the reverse complement.
CACCTATTTATTGCTATTAAAAAACCAAAACAGTGTAGGTAACCAAAGCTTCCCATTATGAAGCTAGCAGTATAGACCTTTCTCTTGCAAATTTGATTTTATTGATAGCAATCTCTGTTCTGCAGCCCCCTCCTTGGGCAAAATTCTTTTGGGATGTGGAGATGGACCAGAGAATGAAAACTCTGAAAAGAGTTTTCACTTTAACATCTCATTGAAATGGGGATTGTGAAGTTATGTGATCCTCAGTTAATTTGCTGGGTTTGCCAGTGTCTCGACTAATGTTGTTTGTCATCTAGCCAAGGCAATTAGCTCTATGTGCAGGGAACTCATATGAAACTTTGAAATCCAAGCTCTAAGCAGAGTGCAGGATCTGTGTATAAAGGAGCAGTGGGGATATATTATTTCACTGGACTTTATTACTTCAAACAGCATTGAATAAATTGACTGATGGTGAGAAATACAAAACTTCAGATGGGGCAGCCTCATGGTATCCAGAGCTCAGATGGGGCAGAGCAAGTGTCTTGCCTTGTTTTGTTTCATGTCTTCATGACCACTCAAATGCTTGCTTCTTCCTTCAGGTGAAATTCTGGTATCCCTTTTAAAATGAGTCTTCTCCAACCCAGTGATTATTAAAGGACTGCACTGCTTTGTGCTGCAGAACAGGGAAGGTCTACTCTCTTCTGGTTTCTGCCCATCATTCCTGGAGGTCAGTTCTTCCCTTCCAGCAAGCCAAGTGATTGCACTGTGGCAGAAGATAACTCACAGCCCCAGGCAGAGCAAGTTTCCTATTCCTATTGGACTTGCTTGGCTTCCTCTATAGATTTGCTCAAGGTCCAGCAGGTGCAAGACCTGTTAACCTGAGGATGTACAATGCAGTGCAGTGGTTTAAATCCAACAGCCACGATGCTCGAGAAGAGTCAATGTGAAAGCTTTAACAGGATTTTGTCTGAGCTGAAGAATGTGAAATTGAAAGGGAGGACAGTTAATAGGTATTAGGATTATTACAATAATAATTAGAATTATTAGAAGCCCCATGCAAAAGAAATGAACTCACCAAAGATTGCTTTTAAATCAAACTGGTTTTGAATAACAATGATCAAAAATGTATCATAAAGAAAAAGGTGTCAATCTAGTCATTGTATAAGTACCGTAAATAACCTTCAGTTATTGGAAGCTGCCAAGTTTCCTTAACATTCAAGTATTCACAGCTTATTTGAGGGAAATAAGGGTTTCTATTTATCTTTTTATCCCTTGCTCTGTAAGCCAGATTTTCTTCTCATTTGTGCAGGTGCAGGTCAACAGCAGTCAGAAAGACTGTGTTTCATTCAGAAGTATGTAATAAAATGGTTGTATTAAATACACTTGATATTAAATAAAAGCTTCTGCCATACCCAGCCTGTTTGCGTTAGCTAACACTCTCTTCTCTATGGTGAAATCATCTATTGACTGCACATAGATTGTAAATATCTAATATATTCTGCACAAATTTATATTTTCAGTGATCTCATTTGTTTCCAAAAGCACTTTAGGGAAAACAAAGATGCAATTTGACCTACAGTTTGATTGTGACTGAATGACTTAAAGTGATCAACTTTTAAATTACCAAATGTTTGTGCAAGGGAGGCAGCCCATCAGCCCTAAACTGGTCCTTCCCTGAGATCTTGCATGTCAAGATTAATCTTAGAGTATATATTTATTTGTCTCTCATAATTTTAAACCACATGTGCTTTCTCTGAAGAAGAAGAAGAGGCCGATAATATTGTGCCCCACAGCAAGGTATGAAATTTGGTCCCCTAGAAGGGCCCGGGAAACTGGAGACTTGGAAACTTCAAGGTGAGTTGCTGGTTTTGAATTTTTTTCAATGTCTTGGTCATTTGAGACATCACTTTAATCTCCCTTGCTTTTTTAATTTCCTCTGATCTCCCTCTCTCTTACATAAAAGCGAAGGAAAAGGGTCACAAAGGGCCACAGCTCAGGTTTTCCATGAGGCGTGTTGGATTAACAGGAGAAATGAAAGAGCTCTGTGCCTTGTTCATCCTCTTCGTAAACAGCTGAAAATTAAATCACATATATTCTTGGTTTTCAATAGCCAAACCTGGAATGATAGATTTCCACTATGCCTAGTTTGTTTACCGGTACACAGTCCACAATGTGTGGAGGTCATGTTGCAAACAGACTTTTTCTTGAAACAGATGCGTATCACACACTCACTATTTCTTTACAGTGGAGAGATGGAAAATCAGCATTTGAATTGAAGAATGTCTTGTATTTCATGTAACTCTACCCTGCAGACAGATTCTTCTCTGTTTTTCAGCAGACTGCAGGTCTGACTATTATTACTGGAGGCTGCCAAGACAGTTGAGCATTTGTGGATATGCACCTGCTTATCAGAATGAAAGAAGAGGACTGTTCAGCTTCTGTTTTTTCTAGCCCTGTGCTATGGCTCACAGTGACAGGGATGTGACTGCGATATTTGGAAGAATAAAGTCAGAGGCTGTTAGCAACAGGTAACTGGGGATGGGAGACTGTGCTGCTGAGAGGTCTCATGAACAAATTCAAGAAAATGTTAAGATTCGATGAGAGATGCAAATACTGAATAAAGGTCCATGTATGACCAGCAGCATGAACTGAGCGTGTAAAGAAAAATCATATGTTATAGTTAAGATCCTAAATTCAGTGTTTACCTACTATGTGCCAGCATGCAAAATGTTTGTGTGTCATTTGTATGCAAACATGTGATAGAACACATCAATGAAAGACCATATGGTCATGATCTGACTGATGGTAGTCCAGGGTCTCTAAGTCCTGTGAATAAAACAGGCTAAGTATATTTTCTCCTTAAGTTTTTTTGGTTTCGCCCCATGAAATAGCCTCTAATAGCCAGTGGGCTAATTTGTGCTATATCTCCTATAGTGGACAACGAAGTGTATATATGGGTAGAAAAGCAATCATAATCTGACTTCCCTTCCCTGGCGTCAGCATGGCTTCACAGTCTGCAATGTTCATTCTGCCTTCCTTGCAGGAGTGAAGAACAAAGTGCTGTACAGTGGCTCCTTGCTGCTCATGTCATAGTTTACAACGGTTATGACTGCAGATGAGTGAGGCAATATTTTTGCCCCATTTGCACAAATGAAGATAAATCCCAACTACTAAGGAAAGGCAAGATAATTCTGTATTTTTTTTTATATTAAAACCATCTCCATGAATATAGACATGAATGTAGGTATTGCAAATTGGGTTAACATGATAAGAGAGCTACAATAAGCATGGTAACTCACAATCATATATTTTCAGTCATGTATCAAAGGTTTCTGTCACTGTGAACCTGAACAGAAACATCTATCTTTTCAAAGGCTTTGGATAAAGGTCTGGTCGTGATGTCAGAAATGCATGGGTGTTTCAGGGAACCAACACAATTCAAAGGACAGACATTAAAACACGTTTTTAACTATGTGGGACCTGCTTTCCCACTCCCATATGTTTAGTAGATCAATATTAGCTCCTCTACAGTCAATAGAGCTCACTGATGTAAAACTGCTGTGTGTATGTTCTTAATGATTCACAGTTTTGAAGCCTGGCCAGTTCTATAATTCAACCCTCGCAAAGGCAAACAGCATCCTGCCAATCTGCCCTTTCTTCTCTCATCCTGTTTGTTAGGCGTCTGTAGCCCATTAGCTGGCTTACTATGGTATTAATATGTGGTATAATTATTCATAGCCAGATCTGCTGATAAGAAATCAAATGCTCTGGTAAACAACTGACTGCTTTTTTTCCATGACATCAACAACAAAGTCAAATGGGGCACTGGAAAAAGGATAATTCCCAGGATCACGTTAAAAGATTGCATAGTTATGTAGAGGAGGGGAAAAGCTGCTTTCAAAGCACTGATCAGGAATGTTCTGTGCCATTGCCAGCAGACACACACCAGCATGTCTTCTGCTCACACCAGGGACATATAAACTCATATGGCTGGCCACTACTTGCCAGGTCTGTCCACCCATAAGAAAAGGATGGCACTCTTTAAGAGTCTGTCCACCCTTAAGAAATGGATGGTGTAGTTCTTCAAAATTATTTTTTTCCAACCCTCCCCCCAGATGGCAAATTTATCTCTGGAAGAATTAGGGTCATACTTCCTTGTGCCTGTCTCCTTAAGATAAAAGATTAAGTCAGTGGTAGCTCCATTAGCATAGATCAGCTTTTCTGCGTGGTCATTGATATTTGGGGTTACAAAACGCAGCTTCAAAGTTAATGCACTGGTACTATCCAAACATTAGTCTCACTCAAGCTTGGGTTATTCAGGGCACGCATAGTAGCAGTGACAGAAACATCTGCATGCACTTGACCCATAGTGACTGCTATTCCCCTTGTGCCCTGCTGCTGCAGCTCCACATCTGCCCAGGTCAGCAGCTGGATCTCTGAAATGGTGGCTATACCTCCAGGTGTGATCACAGGGCTGGCCACCAAGGGAACCTGCTTAAGCCCACCATCTTTTCCTCCATAAAACCAGTTCCTCAGGCTACAGGAGAGCACAAGTGGCTACTGGATTATTTTCTGGTACTTCACTTCCAACGCTACCTTTGCAAGTGCTTGCTGCCGCTCACCATCTGGGAGCGTAGGTTTTGGGGAAGCTCTTTGCATATTACAGGACTGGCTGAGCAGGCATCTATCTGCACTCAGGACTGCTTCTCAGTGCTGTTTGCTCATGTGCCAGTCACGTTGGCATGGGTGCAATCCCCAGAGTCAGAGTATTTGTGTTTTACATTATTGTGATTCCTCTGGCTTCTTTAGGGTTGCTTTGACACCTGTGTGACACCAAAACCTTCCCCTCCTCCCCTCCACTTCCCAGTGGCTGGCTGACTAATAACCAGTTTCAAAGTTGAGATTAACTGTGCTTAGACAATTGAAAACTCTGACTAATGCTGCAAACACTTGGGCAACACTTCTTGAAAAAAGTAAGTGCCATTTTTAAGGCTTAAAATCATTTCCACTCCTTGTCCTTGGATAGTACAATTGCTCCTTTTAGTTTCTTTAAAGCACACTCAATAACTCAGTGTAAGGATACTTATAATGAAAGGCCTCTCAAAGACTTTCAGTGATTCATTCCCATTTTACGTTTCAGGTTAATAACAATGATTTTCAACAATGGTTCAGAGAGGTTAAGTTCAGATGTGACCCTTACACCATCTCCCACATTTCCTGGGTTATTCCTGGTCTTGCAGGGTTACTGCTGTGTTGAGGCTAGTAGCTTCAGGGCAAGATGAAGATTATTTTCTAAGTCACCCCTTTCTCAGACTGAAACTCTACCATTCTTCTGGTGTCTTGTCCAACTGGTCAGTTACCCTTGCTCCTCAAAACATGGGTTTTATTTCTGGTCTGAATTTGTCTCATTCATCTCTGAGCCCTTGGTGCTTTTTTATGTCTGTCTTGGATGGAAGAACTTATCACTGGCCTTGGTCTCTCTCTCTGAAAGTGATAACACCAGGTGAACGAATTACTCAGAAACCATCCTTTTGATGAGCTTCTGAATAACTACCTAGCTGGAAGTCATTTTTCATGTGTCTGGCATAATTTTTGATGCCTTTTCCAGCACCAAGTTTTTCAGCACCTAAACTAGAACTAGTTCTGTAGCTGGTGTTCATCTTATCTGTGTTGGTTGCACAGGTAACACACTCTCCCTTATAGTAGGCCACATATTTCTTTTTTTAATGTATCCTGGGATCTGTTTTTTAAATCCCTACAATATCCTGCTGAAGCTTCTTTTGTGCTGGGTTGGAAACCTGTAGAGCTTGTATCCTTTTCAGTGAGTTTCAGGATGCGACTGTCCTGATCTGAAGGTCTGTGATTTCTCTGTCTCAGAGAAAAAGCGTCTCTGTTCATCCGTCTGGGAGAGATCTTGGGTCTGCGGGTGCCAGCACATAGTGTGTTTGAATGGCTCAGCTTACAAGCATCTCACCTTCTTGTGAATACCTTTTGCCATGACTTTCTGAAAACATTGGAGCTGTGCTTGTCCAGTGCTGAACCTGAACTCCAGCATCAATGTTGGCAGTTCTTAATACAACTTCTGTTGTACCGAACATACTCTGAAAACTCTCTCCTAGTCCTGACAGTTGCAGAGCTTCCCCTGGTATCTTCAGCATAAACTCCAAGTTTTAATGTGTAGAACATATAAAAAAGGAAAATTAGAGACACTAAGGAAAAATCTAGAATCAATTTTATGCATTGCAAATTGTTCCATATCAATTTCTATTGGTTTCTAATTTTCTTTTGTGTTTTTAATATCAGCAATTACATCCTTTATCAGAGAACCAGGGAGAATGTTTAACAAAGGATTGTTTTCACATCATTGCACTAGAGTTGCTCCATGGACAGTGATTTGATGGTGCCTCTGGGCTAGCATCCTTTTGTCCAGGATGTATCATCTCACACAGAAGTGGCTTGGAAACTCATTCTTTACTGACAGTCTATACAGCATCACTGTCACCCTGGCTGTAACATCTCCTTAGGTGGGCATATATGACCTTCACTGGATCCAGTATGTTTTTGTTTAAGGAATACATACGTAGGCATTAAACTTAAAACTTCTACTTACTAATGATTACGTTTCATTTATGTATCTCTTCTTGTTGTCTTGAAATTTTAGGTTTTCTCCCAAATGCATCAATCTCTGTCCCTTCCTTCTCTCCCTCTTCCATCACATTTTTTTTGAAAAAAGTTGTTCTTAATCCATCTTGTTTAACCTGCTCCTTAATTCTTTTCCATGCTAAAACACAGGCAGCGAGAGGTTGGATCATATTCTCCATGGGAGTCTTTCAGCTGACTTCAATGGAAGCCGGATTAAGACCTGTTTAGTCTGACCCCCATCCCACCGCAAGCGCTTGGCAGCTAAATCTTTTTGCCCACACAAAACCCCTCCGGCACCGCTGGGGCTCGCCTCACTGAGGATGAAGGCCATCATTTAAAAGCAATGATGGAGCATAGATATTTCATTTACTCCTCTGGGATTCCACTGTTTTCTTCAGGAAAATAGAGGCTGTTGCTGGTGTTATTTTGCTCCCAGTTGTTTCAGGGGTGATCGATACTGAAGTGCTATATGCACTTGCACAAAGAAAGACATGATCTTTCTGTTGGCTTTTCTGTGGTATTGATCTAACAAAAGATGTCTGTCAAGTGGGAGGGTGTGTGGGTGGGCCAACACAAGACGACTTTCCTGGGCACTTATATCCCAGCATTTCTGAGAAGTGTTTCAGCAGCTCGCCTCTGACTATGGAAAGCAAGGCAGAACAAAAGGGCAGGTGGCATGCCAGTGCAAGGCTAGTAAGGCTAAAAATAAGAAACAATACATGAGTTGCATGGAATTAGTTTGCAATATTGCAGCAATTTGGGTGTGAAAGCTTGTTGGCTCTTACAATAATATCAGATTATTTTTTTGCTGGAAGGATGCTTATGTTCTGGAAAAGCCATTCTGAAGCTATTGTCTTCTTTTAATTTAATTTAAAACAGTCCACCCTTTTATAACATCAGTCTCTGCATCTTACTGCTGAGAGATAGTCATTTTTGGAAAAAAAAGACGCCCAATAATCAACTTATGTATGTGTGTTTATCTACAGAGGCAGAACAGCAGCAAGAGATTTTAGAGGGCTGTTCTTTCTCTTTGCTCTCTGATATCTCTCCGTCCCCTCTTTGTTTTCCTTTCAGTTGCCAAACTTGCCATCTCTTCTGTTCTCAAAAGGAAGCAGCAGAGGTGGTAAAGCATGTTCTGCTCGGCTCACGCGCTATGCTCTACATGTGCATTTGTAGGTATGGAGAAGTATAATATACTAGAAGTAACTTGTAGTCTTTTCCTTAAACCAAAGCGAAGTTTGCAAAGAGATTTATTAGTTGTAAGCAGTGCTTGAGATCATATAGCACCATAAAAGGCACCACCTGACAAATATGAAGTTCATAGGAAGAACTGCAAGACGAATTTTCAAGTCAGACTCTTAAGTTAAAAAAAATTTAAAATAAATTGGTAGGAATGGAGTCCGTCCTTACAGTTGTACCACAAATGTCTCTACTGAGGGGGCAAAGCCAGACTGCAGCTTTCCTCCCCTGGGAAGGTGCGTGGCTGTGCTCGGACCCACCACACCCAGGGCAGAGCTGCAGAAACCAAGCAGGAGGTTTGCTGGATGGGAATGGTGGGAATGGTTTGCTGTGCTGAGACCTAAGTCACAGGAGAGCTGCTGCAAGTGTCTGTCCTTGCAGGCTGCAGGTGGGCAGAGCTGGCTGGTGGCCTGGGGCTGTTTATCAGATGACTAAAAGCAAGGGGATGCTGGAAAATACACAAGCTTCTGACCCTCAAGTACCAGCATACCTGGACTTGGTAGCAGAAGACCTCATACTTGACTTCTTTTAATTATCTCACACATCCCTTAGCATGCTAGGAAGATAAAGCGTGTCCACAGCCCACTACCAGGGGTTAGATGACAGGCCAAAACTTATTCTGAGACATCTCATTTGTATGCTCCAGCCCTATCTGTCTATGCTATTATTTATTCCTGTGGCTTTTCCCCTTTAATCTCAGTTTTCAGAAGCTCAATTTTCTCTAGCTATCACTCTGTGTTGTGATGTATCATGAGTCATGCCCCATATACTGAGCAGTAATAGTGCATGCAAAGAGAATTGTGCCAGCCAGCATATCTGAAGAAAACATCATTTACAGAAAGTTGAATCTGCCTTGTTGCAGCAGAGCTAGTTGCAAGTTCCCAGTCTTAAGTTGCTACCTGAACTTTTTTTTTTTTTTGAGATTTATTCTCAATTTTTTGAGATTTGTTTTGAATACATGTGATTACAACAGCCTTGGTATGCTAAAAGACAGCAGAACAATTCTCCTCTGAAGTCAGCAGGACTGTAATTAATGTAACGTCCACTAAATGACAGCCCAGTGTGTGAACTTTAATCACAGCTGCTCTGGGTGTTATTGGTCTTTCAGGACTTAGACTGAGCCAAGTCATGCAGAAATGGTGTTAATCTTGCATTGCAAATATGACTGAGAGCTTATTATGAACTTCTCCAATTTCCTCAAGATTGATGCTTTAGATCAACCTGGCTCTGTGTGCTCCAGCTGGCAGCTGAACAGGATATTTATGCAAAAAAAATATTGCACCAAATATTGAAGTTTGATTAGAAGGCATAAAAGAGTTATTAAAATTGGCCTTTTATTCAGCAGGAATGAAAAAGTCATAACTGGATGTTTCACACGTGGTACGAAGATCAGTTGTCAGCTCCAGGAGGTGAATACTTTTTTATTTTGCTAGCTATCACAATGGGAAGGATAGCATTTTGAAACCTTTTTTTTTTTTTTTTTAAATGAAGGTGAAAGGGAGAGTGATGACTGAGAGGCTGCTAATTTATCTGGAAGCCACCAGTCCAGGACAAAAGTCTGCTCCAAGAGGTAACTTCCAAGAGGCCCTGACTTTTCGCGGTTGGACATCAGGATTCACTAGGTAATGGACATTCTGGGCACAGGGAAGCTGAAAGCTTAGTCCTGGATGCCTCTGCCCCAATTTAAAGACTATGAGTTGTTCAGTAACAGTTAGGAGAGAAATTTTGACTTCTGAACATACAACTGTGCAATGCATTTTCAGTCCTGTTTCCTCCTTTCTTCTAGAGAGTAACAAGTTGTAGCCAGCTGATAATATCAGTGAATTTAACTAATTTTTCCTCCTGGAAACCTTTCCCTTCCTCAGGTTTTCTCTGAGATCAAAGCTTTTTTTTGAAGCTGTTCCAGTGGCAAACTGGGATTCTGCCTACTCTCTGGTGTAATTTCACCACATCACACCAGATATCTGCTGAAAATCCAAATAGGCTCAACAGGGAATCATGGCAGAACCTGCCAATGGACACCACAACACCCCGTAACCCTACTGCATCTTTACAATGCCACAATATATAAGAAGTAGCATTCGTTGCTATGTCTGTTGAGTGAGTTAATTTTTTTCTAATGCCATTTTCTTATAGAAATTGCAATTTGTGGAAATTGAAGCATTTGATTCAAGATTTTACTTATCTTGATGAAATTCCAACTCTGAATATGCCATCGGGAAATTTTTTGCATGGGTATGGAACAACAGATTTCTTTAGTAGAGAATGTATTGAGCTTAACAAAGAGGTAGAAGTAACCCATACGGAAACTGATTGCTGTTAAAAGATTGTATGCCAGTTAAATCATGTCTCCAAGAGACTTTTATGAATGCAGGCTCTTCATGGCCAAACATGGTAAAAAGTGTTTCATCCCCAGTTGTTCTGACTGTAAGACTTTTCAAAGGAAAGGCCTCATGAATCTTTTAGGTATTTTTAGGTTGTGGGCAGGTTTTATTGTGTTGTGTTAGCTCTTCAAAGCAGGCTATTTCATTGGCTTTTGGCACCTCCTTCAGCAAGCAGATAAAAGAGGGAGGTAGTTTTCGTGATATTGTCTGCCCCTGTAAAACAACGCTGCGAGTCTGCAGCAAATCTGGGAGAGGTGAGTGGTCAGCAGGAGCTTCCCGGCGAGTCCTTCACACAGAGGAAGGCTTGTGTGAGAAGGAGGATGGTGGAATTGGTGGCGGCTGTGCCAAAAGCACAGGATGCATAAAACCAGCAAAAGATACAATGAGAGCTCATGCAGCTCAGCAGCTGCAGCATTGCAGGATATATATCTGTGGTGTACCTGGAGTCTAACTGTCTGAAGCATTCTTCTTCTAGAGCAGCGAATGTTGCTGGTATTTGGCTCCCACTGCTTTGTCTATGTAGTACTGACATGGCTAACAATTAGGAGGAAAGGTAGAGTCAGAGTTTCCAGCTGAATAATTTAAAACAAAAAATAAACAGGGATTATCACTATGAACCTTTTTCTCTATGCATTTACAGTGTTTTCTTTTTACTTTATAACTCATTTTCTACTTTTTGTCTTTGTCAGCTAAGGTTCCTCACTCAATTTTTCTTAATACCAGTCCAACTCTGTTGCCTATCACCTGCTACTTATTTTTGAATAAAGAGTCTGTCCCCATCTTACTCATTTCAATTAATTGCTGGGCTTAAATGATCTTTTCCAATCCTCGCTAACCCCAATGCAACTCTTATCTGCCATCTTGATGATAGGTGATTAATGACTTTCCATTCCTGGAACCACTGTGAAAGAAAAAAGAGAAATAAGACAACCCAGAAAAGACTCTCCTAACCTTTCTTTCACCTCAATCATTTCAGGAAGGAAGAGGAGAAGGGTAATAAATGTTTCACTCTTCTTCAGGGAACATCAGCTCTGTTGGTGCCCAATGTTAATTACCTGAAAAGTATTTAAATGAGTAAACACAACTTGAAAATAAAAAGTCCTCTTCTCTTGTCAAGTTGGACTGGTGGCAAAACCAGATTTCTTCTGAGCCTGTTGACACCCTCTCCCTTTGAGTACGATCTTATATTGCTCCTTGCAATCCAGCCAGGCCTAAGAGCAAGGGCAACGCATTTTGTGGGGGTGATTTTAGACCTATCCACGTGTTCCCTTGGAGTTTATCTAAATCAGTCTACAGTGATTTACAGAGCACCAGTTGCTGCCAGATGTCTGTGTTGTGGTAACACTTTGGGCTCCAGTGGCACAAGATTCTCTTTAGAGCACTTTACAGTCTTAACTCACTTACCTTGTCCCACGTTTAATGGATTTTTATCACCCTTGTCCACTTGTTCTCAGCCCTCAGTAGCATGGATGAACATGGATCCAAGCATCACATGGCATACAGTTATTCTTATGCCATTGCACTTGGGCCACAGGGGTTTGAATTGATCCACAAAGTCTTCCCACTTTCCTTCATCTTTCCTACAGCAAAACCAAGTTCCCAAACACACCCTGCCTATTTAAGTGATGATCTGTTTAAGTGATGATACTGGGCCTTTTTGCAAGTGCCTGACTGCAGTTTGACATGCAACTGTGGTTTTTAACATACCCAAAGCCTCCCTGTGCTATTCCCACCATGTTGCGAGCTGCCTCCATTCCTCAGCACCACTTGAACCTGATCAGGTCAATGTCAGCTGTGCCCTCCTTCCTACAGTAACTCCAAACCCATGGTTAACTAGCTTATTTCTCAGCCTGCAGATTAGTGGAGAGTCACCAGTCTTCCGCAGCTCTGTGCAAAGCTGCTGATGCCATTTGGGGAAGAAGGGACTTGTGGTGATGTACAAGCTTGGAGACAGATTCTCAGGAAGCAGGATTGGCATATTCACTTTATTTAAGAGTAATTTATGGCCCCGTTTTCAATTCCTGCGGGGACTCCCACTGTTTAAGGGCAGCCTCAAGTATGGCTTTGATATCACCTAGAGTGTTTTGGTCTTACTCAAAACAGTTCATTTTATATTAGGCTTTATCTGGTGTGGCTAGGGGGGGTATCATGTAAGCTGGTTAGCAGGTGTCACTAGGAAAGCAATGAACCCTGAAAGCAACATCTGTCTCATCCTGCTCAGGCTCTTAGATGATAATTACATCACCTGCTCTATATCTCATTAGCACTGACAGCTGTTCCTTCCCTTGCTCCCAAGACAGTGGGGGGAAGGCACTTAACCCATCTGTGTTTGGATTTCCGCTAAGCAGGCACTGAATCTTCATCTTCCGTGCTGAGACTGACACTACAACATTACTTAGACACCGCTCCATCTACTTGTCAGGTCTTTCCTTGACTGCTCTGAGACCAAAGCCACAGTGATGCTGCTTAAAAGAGGGTGAAATCTTACGAGAGGGCAACATCTTTGAAAGCTGGCTGTAAAAGTGATATTACTCTGAAGGGCCAAGGGGTATCCCCCTGGTTTTTAAGTTAAAACATGTGAAGACCGCTATCTGGTGATGCCTGCCTGCAAAAATGACTCTTTGGGGCTGAGGATGACCTGGGTTCATCTGGAGGTGGAACCACCCTACAGGAATGAGAGCAAAAATGGCCATTCCTATTACCTCCACCACCCACGGCTGCACTGGTCTGGTGGGCAGAGGAGTTCAGTCACAGAGGCTTCTTTGATGCTTCTGGCCTGCTGCAGATTGTTTCACTAATTGCAAGCATTAAATGTGACAAGTGTGCTAAATCTATTAGGGGTTTATTTGGGGCACTGAAACAGGAAGATTTCTTAAGGAGCTCTTAAAACTCAAGAAATTATGGAGCTTCCTTCTCAATTAGTAGGTTTTGTGTAACCAAAGTCTAAGGGGTGAGTACAATGCTGTCAGATGAAGAACCGTGTGCCTGCTCCAGCATCTAATCTCTCAGCTGATGCATTATGTTAATTGGGTTTGTGTGTAGGGGGGGGGCATTATGCAGAGAAGTAAACTGTATTTTTACAACCCTTCCTAATGTCACACAAGCCAAGATAAAGGGCACTGGGATTTTGGAGAAACCAAGCTAGAGCATCGTGACCTGTGCAAACAATATGATCAACACCAGGTAGACACAGCCTGAACACAGACTGGGAAGTTGTGCTTTCTGCACAGCTAGCATTCACTCTCTGCAGCAGCAGTGCTTCGGAGCAGCTGAGACCTAACCTACAACCAAGGCTTCATTATGTCTGCATGGAGCATGTTGTAGATACAGATATGCCCAGCGTGCCACCTTTTTTTTGCACAAAATGCATGTAAAAGTGCAGGGTACAAAGACTGTCCCAGTTAACATTGTGTGCAGGCTTGCATGTCCCATTGCAGTCCTGGTACTTGGATGGAAGGCTGGCACAGGTTCTTCGTGGTGTCTCTGAGGTCTTTAAAGAGCAGAGCCTTGCACGCAATGTGGAGGATAGCAATGGTCTTGGAGCTGCAGTCTTCAAGAAGAAATCTGTCTCTTCCAGTTAGGTATGTGGGACCTTTTGCCCTTCTAAGGAAGACTGTAGGAAATGTCTTACTGTCCAATGGAGATTTATGTACAGGAATTAAACTGATTTTCAGTTCCTTCCATAAAGCACCTGTGAGTTAATTTCAGGATGTCAATAAAGCAGATTTGCTTGCCATTTATACTAATAATTCGTATTACAGTAGCCTCTAGAGGCCACAGGACTGTACATACCTCTACAGAAAAACTACAGCAGATGGTTTAAAAGGTGCACGTGTAAGATGATTGGTAGGAGTAAGCTAATAATTTTGTCTTGGGCTATTTTTGCGTATTTACCATTTTATTTACATGATAAAATGCTGCAAACTATATAAATACTGAAAAAACATTTCTGCTCCAGTGTGCTTTTCTAGAGTGTCCCATCACAGTATTACCTTTCATTTTAGCTCCAGTACCACTAGATGAATTACCTTGGTAACGGTTAAGCAAGAAACTGAACACATGTGATCTAGGTGCTATTTTTATGGGGTAACCTTCTCTTTACACTATAATAGCCTGGGCTTACTTCTTCCCTGTGCAGCTGATACCTCATTCCTGGAAGGACTGAACTTCAAATGTTGTAGTCAATTCAGCCAATACTTAGTAATATGGATAGCTGTGCTTGGGTAGTACACACCACATGTACTGTCAGCTTAATCTCCCCTGTGACTGCTAATGTCGGATGATGTACTTCAGGCCTGCCTGCAAACATGAAAGAGGCAAGCGAGTCTGCTGTGAGTGATTAGGGGCCTGATCACACTCAATCCCACTAATCAAATAATTCACCTTCCTAGTACCCATCTGGGGTCTTGTGACTTCTGGTTAAGTGTCTACTATGGTTTTAAATAAACAAACAGGACCCTATAGTTCCTTGCAGCAGGAATGAATTGCAAACCGGACTGCTGTGATGGCCGTCTTCAGACCCCGCTGTGGTACAGGTACGGCAATGGGGCTGGATGCTGTCCAGCTGGAGATCAGGCATTTTACATTAAAGTCACTCCAGGTCCTGCCCAAAATAAAAACGCTTATGAAGATCATTGCCCTCCCTCCCTTCCTTCTGCTTAGGTGTTGGTGTCCACAGCATGAACAAGGGTGTCTGCAGGGAACGGTTATTTACCAGGGGACACGATCAACATAGAAAAGCCTGGCCCCACCATCCTGCAGGAGGGAATTTCTCACTGTACCTTGGATAATATCCACAGGAAGCATCGCCTTTGGCAGGAGGAGAAAAGCCAGGGAGGGGAGACCTTTGCAAGACTGAGCACAAAGACACAAGGCAGCAGCTGATTGGGATGTAGAGTGAGGGAAAGAGAGAGCAGGAGAGATAGATTGCTTTCACTTTGCATTTCTTGAGGCAAAATGTGGAGAGAGTAATAAATAATGTAAATGGGCTGAAAACAGAAGTTGTTCTCCCATGTTTAGTATGAGTCACCTAATACTTGGGCCTTAGAGACCCAGACTTCTTCCAAAGGGTCACAATAAGGTAGCGTCTGTTTTTCCCCTTCCCTCCTTGATCACATGGGAGTGGACTCTCTCCATACCCAGTGCTGGTGGGGATGTGGCTCACAGCAGCCCCATATCCATTTGAATGAGGATTTCCAACCAGTTTGTAGAAGACGCCCATGTGGGAAGGCTGCTGAGGCAGGGCCAATGCCGACCTTGCCTTTTTTGGTGCAACTTGCTTGACAGCAAGCATTTAATAGGGCGGATGCACTGGATGGGCCTGAAAGGTTTTTCCTGGCAAGACAGAGAGTGAGACTCAGTGGGTGTAAAACGAGGATGGCTGGTGTGTTGGTGAGAAAGGTACTGCCGCCTGCCCAGCCAGAGGAGGACCAGGAGCAGCGGAGGGGAGCAACACGTTGCAGGGAGGCACAAAGAACGGCCACTTTCTGCAGTGCAGTTTGCAGCGCCGTGGGGATGTGCAGGAAGGCCAGACTCCAAGGTTTTGGGGACTGCTGCCACGCTGGCTGCTTTTTTTGGCTTCTGTTTGCTTGGGATAATTTTGGTTATTTTTCTCCTGCCAGACACAAAGGCAAGCAGTGGCCAGCCAGCAACAAAACTGGCATGATCCCTGGAAGGAAGAGCAGTGGGAAAGAGGCTTTGCTGGCATGGGCTGGGCATGGCGGGAACAGCCCAGAGGTCTGCTCCGTGATTGTGCCCATGCACCTGCGGTGCTGCCCTTGGATGAGAGCAAGGGGTGGGAGCCACTGCCACGGCCACCCGGACTGGCCCCGCCAGGGAGAGGGGGCTACGCAGAAAAGACAAGACACATAGAAGAGTTTGCTTTGGTACCACTACTGCACTGGTTCTTTTAAAAATTGGATTTGGCCCACAGCCACCTCTCATTTTTTTCCTGTTTGTGATGCAAAGCTGAAACAACTCTCACAGTCTTTCAATTTTGTGTTGTCAACCTCTGACCGTATCAGCTGGCAAACCGCTGGAAGCACAGTAATTATTCAGATGTTGATTTACTTCATTCTAATGAAGGTAAATTTATGTGCCCTTCTCATGGTGTGTATGCGGGACCGACTAGCACTGCTTAAAAAATTTCATTTCAAGCCCATAGGAATGCCTCCTGGCTTCCTCTCCTTCAGACCTCCAAGAAGAATTTATTCTTTATTTTCAATATCTCATTATTGTGAGGCAGCCAGGTTAAAGAGGCATGATTTACACGTTGTTCTGACAATGTTTTCAGGCTGCCAATTTGTATGCAGCATGCAATCCTAACTTTGCCTGATGAATGACATGCATTTCAGAGCAGTATCTTGACTGTGCTCTATGTATTGCCTATTTGCAGTTCAACTGCCTGTAACTCTGGGTTTATATGTTATATGCTTTGCCTAACACAATAAAACTTGCCAAGCCTAGCCTACCCTGTCCATATAGCCATCTGTCTCAGTACTTATCAGGCACCAATTACCATCCTAACTAGGTGTTGAGCACATTAAGATAAGGAAAAAAATCAATCAGGACAGATTTTTAAGGGCATGTGCTCTTGCCATTGGGTTGATGTTAATGAATGTAAGATACACATATATATCTATATATGTTTATGTGTTGCCTGTATGTACATAAATAAAATATGAAATTAATTTAAGCTTATTTGATTGAACAAATGATGTTAATTTAGGTAGGTGTTGCATAGAGTTCCTTGAGCCACTCAGGGGATGGACATACATGCTGACCTGAAGCAGTCCTGCTATAGTTTTTCTGGGTCTCTTTTTTGGAGACCCTGCCAAGTGTTCATTCCCCAGGCACATAACAATTTTCTATATCAAGAATGGTTTTAAAAATAACTCTCATGTACCTCTTAGATTTAGGTCTTCTTTTTAGCCATGGAAAACTCAACGTTGTGGTGACATATATTCCCACTGGGGAAAATATTCTCCTTGCTTTACAAAATGTAGTGCACACAATCTGGATGATAATTTGGGACTACATTTTTTATGAAATGTCTCAAATATGAAATTAAACACTTGTGTTGGTCTGACCCTATTTGTAGTAGAGCAAAGTACAGAAGGAGTATGCATGGGAATATCATTCACACTCCTCCCTCCTTATATTTTTAAGCTGAACCTGACATACTGGGTACTTGTTCACTTTCTTTCATGCTTATTTTCATCGCTATATGAGCTATTTGGTAAGTGCATCACCAGTGAATAAAAAATACATATCTGCATTTTGCTTTTTGTTATGTATGAATGAGCACAGCAACACCCACCCTGGTCTAATTGCCGAGGCCAATGCTATTTATTCTGGTGCTTTGTAGCATCTCAGAATGTTGTCCAGCAGAAACACTGTGAAATGTTGGTAGAAGATGAACCACACACAAATCTACCTCCCTAGGTACATGGTAAGTACATGCTACTGTTGCTCTTGGAACTTATGGACAGGCAGGAAGGGATAGGGCTGTGCTAATATTCTTCCTGTTCAGTATTTGAAATTAAAATGTCCTTAATAGGATCAGTTCTATATGATATTAAAGTTATGTTTGTATTTAAATGCAAAATGTTCTATTTAGGAAGCCACGCTTATCCACCAGCCAGTAAAGGAAATTCCACAGAAAGAAAAAGGGGGGAAAAATGTACCTCTTTTCTCATTTCTAACAATAACCATGACTAGTAACTTCACAGGAACTGTAAAAAGAACAAGATGCATGATAGTCAGGTGTATCTGTTACAGAGTTATATATGTTACACCTATACATCCAGAAATTAGGGCTAGGAATTTTGCTGCCCTAATACAGATGGTACGTCTGCGGAGGTCTACATCTGACCCAGCTATCCAATGCTCCCTTGGTTGTCGATGGGTAGAAACAGGCACTTGTGAGGCACAATCCAGCTTGTGCAAAAGCAGAAGTCTTCAGTCAGTCAGACGAACCATAGTACTGAAGTGCATGTTACTCTCTTTTCTGGGGAAGGGCAAAAGCAGATTGATTTACTAGCTTAGTTGTAGACATTTGCAGTTAGATCAGACAAATTACATCATAGATTTTTGGGAGAATGGTAACATTGACTAGCCTTTTCCAAGATCATAGCTGAACTCCAGTCCCTGTGGCATTCAAGGATTCTTTTTACTGTGGATTTAAATGGGACAAGATTGATATGTCTTGCTGCATTTATTCAGTGTCCTTTAGGAAAAGAAAGACGTAATTTGAGTGTTCAATAAATCAGTATTGTCTGCACATATTTAAAATAAATGAGTTGGGTTCCTTTTCCAAAGACATCTGTCTAGTGCCATTTTAGACAACATACATGGTCTCCGGCGGCCTCTTTAGAAGGTCACGGCTCTTCCAAATCTCCAATGTCACTGCCTGCTGGCCCTGTGCAGGTTCCTCTGATGGCACTGAGTGCTGTATTTAGTCAATTGAATCTCAACAAATAATTACAAAAAAAGGCCTGGAAGCAATGCTACAGATACACAATGTTTGTAGGAGTGTCTTCTTTCCCTGGGGCAATGAGTCTACAGCTGATGGTGCACTGCAGCATCTGTCTCCAAAGGAAGTCACTGAGTCAAAACGGCCAAGTGTAGAGAAATATGGTAATAAACTGAGATACTGTGTTATTTACGGACGGGAGGAGATCATGATTCAGGCAGCTCATCCTCCGCTCATGTTGATCAACTGTTCCTAGCACTTATGAAAATATTCTGTAGCCAGTTTTATGCTGTGATGAGATGCTGAATGGCTTAAAATACATTCTGATCTGCCAGAAACAAATGTTCAGGATGGCCCCACCACAAAACTTCACTCCGAGTTTACACATGCTACATACATTGCAGAAGAACTACTTTAGAAATGGTTTACTAAATGTAGCAAATGCAAGTGCTGTAGATTTTAAATGGAAATGCTCAGTAACATCTGTTGCTGATAGGTTTAGTGAATGTTCTTGAAGGTGGATAACTGAAAATGAGACAGTCTGATGCAAAGAAGCCAAGAAATATACACTTCTATTCTCCTTCCAACCATCGCATAGTCTTTATTAAGCAGAATATTAAATTAAATCTGAACAGCATTTATCTCCTAGAATTCAATTTTTCTGAGCATACGTCAGATAAGTCCATTCCATCTTCTGTCTGACTTTTAACTGCTTGCTAATGCAGTATCTATTGCAAACTGCATATGGTAGGAAAAAGATAATGGGATAGTTGTCTGGATTCAGAGTAAGGCATCCAAAATAAAATTGAGGAAAAAGACCTTAATTCAGCAAAGTGCTTCAGCTTTAAGCATGCAAATAGCCAATGAATCACATGCTTAAAGTAAGATTCATATATGTGCTTCTTGCTAAATTAGGCATAAATTATATCTATACATCAAACAACAACAAAAGCCCAGTAAAAAGACAAAACAAAAAAACCACAAAGAAAAGTTAACCATGAAAGCTTTGGTTCAGAAGCAATGCTCTCAGATATAATACAGTCCACATAAGGTCTGTTTTGTTTTACTCAGTCACTTTATTATTTATTGCTCAGTATCAAAAGGAATAAAACTGACATTGATTAAAGGCCATTGTGAGTTGTAGGTAATACTCATATAATTCTTTGTATAGTGTGATGCACATTGTAGGGATAAATTGAAATCATAGAAGACTAAAATAGGAGGGAATCACAGTATGATGCAATCATGTAAACAGCAGCACATATGTGGAGATTAATACAGATTTCCTTTGTCCACTTGACAGGCCTGATCAAAAGTAGCAAATATTTTAATTCTAACAAACACTTGAGTTTTTCCTTTGAATGGGTGAATATAAAAAAAAAAAATTCTTATAAAGTGGAGTGGATTAATATGCCTCTACTGCTCTTCCTCTTGATCTTTAAGGCTTATCAGAATCCTCTGTTGTCCTACTGAGTTTATTGGTTATGTAGGAAAATGAGCTGAGCAGATATTCATCGTTGAACTGAAAAAAAAACCCATTTATAAATTGCTGATATTCCCACAGCAGATATGAAATCAGATACTTTTGATCAGACAGGAGGACATTAATAATTGGTATAGACCACTTACGTTATGAAGGACCATGTTTCAGCAGTTGACACCCCTGCAACTTCCTCCTCTGCAATTAAGTGATATGTAAAAGAGCTGCAAAATGTGTCTCTGAGAGGTTAAGCCTGAGCTGCTCTGTGAACTTCTGGTCATGTGTAGAGTTGCACTGGATTTCATAAGGCTTTGAGTCGGGTCAGCTATTCAAATAGGGCAACCCAACTGTTGAGACCTGGGCAGTGCAACACAGACTCAAAGTGCCTCAGTATATGAAAGCAGATCTGGTAGCTTGTTTTTTAGAAATAGTGTCACCTTTGCAAAGGCCTATACTAGCCTGGCAGCATGTGAATTTCTTCTTGCAGTATCAGGATTTAGGACATCAATTTGGGGTTAACTGCAGTAAAGACTGGCATTCAGTCTCAAGCTGGTCAAATAAGGCATGAATTCAGCAGGGAGCTTTGGGATAGGACTTAATCTCTACGTCATAATACGTGGTAAGCTGTCTAAGTGTATTTGGTGCAATCACATCCAATTAAATACTTGGAAATTAGGTTCCCTGTCTTTAAACATCATAAGGCCCCTGCTCTACAACAGGATTGGCACTGGCTGACTGGTATAATTTAGTCAAGATCCACAGGTCCCACAGACTGTGCGCCAGGTACCAAAAAGTTCATATGCCCAAAACATGATTGAAGATGGAGGCTTACATGGACAAAACAGAGCTATCTGCACAGTCTCACTAGGATGGAGAAGGTTTACGGGATGCTACATGGTGGTTTATGTCAAGGAGGAATTCATGTCAGTGTATTTACTGCTGAATCTGCAAAACTTCTATTTTGTAAATGAAGAAGACGCCTTTGGTGTGTGAACACAATGCTAAGACACTCAGCGCCTTTCTGTCACAAGTTCTGGATTTTGATAATCACAGACTTCACTTCTGTGTGCAGTCTGTCCTTTCCTAGCATTTTCAGTCTTCCGGGGGTTAGTTAACTGTTTTATTTTTTTATAAATAGGATTAATATATAAAATCTTTTAAGTGCAATAAACACAGAAAAATATAAAATGTTTCCAGCCTGTGGCTCTCTCCCAGCATTTCGTCCATTTTCTGTATCACCAGAGAAAGGTGTAGGAAATACAGAGGGACACTTCCGAACAGGCTTGTGAATCAGAGGACCAGCTATTTTTGTGAGCTATAAGAGCAGCCATCACACCCAACATACGCTGAGAGCTTTTGTTCATATATAGAGAAAACAAAGGACAGACAAATTCGCTACTCTTTCATATAGAAAGATTGCACAGAAAGAGAAAGCTGCCAACTTCCAGGGCACAGTGCATTTCTCAAACTGATGTTCACGTGGTGTCTCCAGACTGCTTTGTTATGAGACTAAACACCAGGATTGAACGCTTAAACTGATCGGTTGATACTGGGGACAAAACTGTAGAACCACAGCCACACTTTACTACAAGCATTGGACTGTAGTATGAGGACAGTTTGAATGGTATTCTCCCCCCTCCCCCCTAAATACACACTTCAAGCAAGAAAGCAGTCCAACAGTTTTCTAAGACACAAGAACAGGACACGCGTTTAGACCTTCAGAACAAGCTGTCTGTCTCCATCAGGGTTGTAACAGCCATCTTGCACCAGAAATCAGCCCAGACTTTTTTTTTTCCTTACCTTATTCCTGTTAGTAACCAAGGACCTCTCATTTCCCTAGCAGTTTCTGACTATATCTTCTTTCAAACATTCCACTTTTCTTATTTCTTAGTGTTGCTGTAGCAGTCAAAATGTCTTTTTCTTCTTGTAGTTGCAGTTTTCTCACTATTTCCCTGAACATCTGCAAGACAGCCCATCTGGGTTGACACAGTGTGAGATGAGGCAGACAGGCATTGCCAACAAAGGGCTCCTACTGCAGCAAGTGGGCTGTTGGAATCAGATGTTTTCTAAGACGTCTATGGGGACAAAGCCTTTCTTCTTCCCGCTGTATACTTTGATAAAGCCATCGTGTTCCTTTTCAGAAGTCACACAAATCTGAATGCAAAGAAGGTATGAAAATAATAAACTCTTTGCCATGATCAAAGCGACAAATTATTCCAGGCTATTTATCAGGTAAGTTAGGCATCCCACTAGTTACTTCTATAATTAGAACAATCCCTTTTAGACTCTGACTGCTTTGATAAGGAACTCAGAGCCATATATTCAGAGAACTACCTTTCCCGTGCCTCCCTGAAGTGCCACATATACATGAGCGACATTAAAATCATTAAGAACTTTGTGGTGGATCAAAGATTTTGAAACTTGAATTATGAATTCAGCCTACTGTAATGATTGTGATTTAGTTGTCTGTGTATGAGAGGAATGGGTATTTCAGATCATGAGCTAGCTAGCTCCCTCAATGGCTAGTGGTGAAAAGGAACCATGACGCCAAGGTGGGTCACTTGTAGCAGCTGATCTGAGTGCAAGCATATTCTCTTTTGCATGTTGAAGGAGCCAACGTACTTCTCAGATGGGCAGTGGGTTATGTTATTTATTCAGCCCTGCAGCTACAGGTGCCTGTTTTGGATACCAAAGTATGTGATCCGAATCCAGCTCTGCAAGCGTGTTTGCATAACATCTACTCCAAATGGAGACAGTTGTGGTGAAACCATATGGTCTTTACAATAGCACAAATATTACATTGTAGTAAAGGTTTGCATTTCATGAAGACCTTTGTGATCTCAGGTATTTCCACTTTAGGGCCCTTCCTGAGACACTTCTGGTAATGGCTGACCCATTTGAAAGCCTAGTGGCACAAGTACTTCAGACTGGGCACTTAAGCACAGAGCCACCCAAAATAAAGAATTGTTTTCAAACATCTGTGCCAAAGAACAATATAGTTCCTACTAATCAAACGTGGTTAAAAAATAGCCAGAAAACTGATGGTCCTGTTGAGACCAACTCAGTGATTTCTTATGATGTCAGTGCCAGGTCTTTAAAGCCCTCTGTCTGGACTAACACTCACAAAGGCTCTGTCTGATAGGTATTTACAGCATTTAATTACAATAATTCAGAAGGTATGAAATGAACAAAAATGTCTCTAAAGTGCTGCTGGCTAAATCCATTTCAGTATGACTGTTACGGATTGTATGGTGACATCTAAATACCATGTCTGAATTCTGGGCCAGCTTGTCCTCCTGTTGTTACATACATAAAATTACTAGCAACACTGATGCTCCCAGGGAGAAATGAAAGGTCACAAGAAGGAGGTGAAGCTGCTTCATATTTGCCACCTCCAGTATTTGGAAATGGTCAGGTGCATCTCTGTATCTGTAAACAAAGGTTTGGAAAGCAAATCGACTCATTAATTTTCTTACTTAAGCTACCTTCTTAACACTAACTGAATTGGATCCCTGGGGCAGAATGACTGAGCACACCAACAGAGCTGACATACAATGAAAAAAAAAAAAAAGTATTGTTGTTTGGGCTAAATCACATGGAAAGCATGGGAGAGGTATGGAATTGATGCCATTTAGCTTAGGTTCTGTTGCAAAACAGCCAAGCTCATTTGTATCTTGAATCCGTAGCAGAGCAGCTGCTCCCTCTGCAGTCACATTACCATTCGAAGCAGAGAGGTGTAAAGCACATGTACACAGAAAGGTGTTTCTGACTACTGCTAAGTGTTGGTCTGTGGCTCTGAGAAAGACTATGGAAACTTCAATGATGAGGGCAAAAGCCTGCAGAGAAGCATGAGACTAAGGATGGCCAAGCATGGCAGAGTATCCAAGAGTGGGAAAGAGCATCTTGGTTGAGAGATGCCCCTTCTTGGTTGATCCCTGCTGTTGTGTGGGAAAATGAGCCTCTGCAGCTTCTCCATAACTAGACCTGGCTGGTTAAAAGGAATGCCTGACTCCATCACTGTGCTTTCCTCCTAACTAGAGATGTCTGCAAGACCTCTAGCTTTTTGCATGGGCCAAAGAGTCCCCAAAATAGTCAAATCTCCAGAAGTGACCTCCAGCAGGTCTGCACTGCTCACTAGCCATGCTGCATTTCTTGCTTAACCTCTGATGCTGTGCAGAACATATTGCAAGAACAGAGTTGCTTTTCCCTGATGTCTTGTACTGTCAGCAGAATGATTTGTGGACAAAAGAAAAATACTGAGCTTTCTGAACACTGATTTTCTTTATCTTTGGAGTGAAAAAGGATGGCAGATTTGGTCATTTTTTAGAGGTTTTTTTGGTTCTGCTGCTGGTTTGAGTGCTCCTTGATATCAGTGGGAGTGCTCTGCTACAGCAATAACTTTAGATCTTCACTGGGCATGAGGAGTACAAGGCCTTTCTGTAAGAACTTCTCTCACTCTACATACTAATACATTGATCTGAATTCTCCCAAACTCCAGCTGAAATTCTCTCACACTATTGCACGTGCTGGCCCCCGGATGGCAGAGTTTTTTCCCCACACCTTCCCAAGGAAGGGAATGTGTCGGGGCCAGAGTGAGCTTGGCCACAACATGCCACACTTTCCTAATCCTGTGCAACTCAGAAGGCCTCCTGGGGCTGTAGTAGCTGCCAGAGCTTTGCAAAGCCCTGGAGCTGCTCCAAATTCTGCAGTTTCAGAAAAGAGGGAACACAACATCATCTTTGGCCACTTTTGTCCTCATCCCCTTTTGTGAGTGCTGCCAAGGATTTCACCCACAAGTTGTAGCCTTGGGATTTGGCTCTTGACTTTCTTAGGTGAGTGTAAATCAGGAGTAACCCCAGATAAGTACATGGTAGTATCCAGAGTTTTGGACTCCACCTGACGAATCAGCTGTTGCTGAGGGCAGCAGAATGGATTTAGCCTGGTGACAGATGGCAAACATGATGGTTGTGAAGGCACAAGGTGCCACAGCTACTATCAGGCGATCTTGGTTTTCTGTATCAAGCTGGAAACTGCTTAAAATGGCAGCTACTCAGGCTGGCATGTTTTGGGGGGAAGGCTGCTGGCCTGACAAGGTAAGTGAGCCACTGAGCAGCCACTCCTCAGTGAATCTGGTAGCAACACAAATGGAAACAAACACTTAGTTTATTTTTTTACCTGCACCCTGGCTCAAAAGGTTAGTAGTGGAGTAAGCCACAGGGTAAGAAACCACATCTCAGGCTATTTCTCAGTCATCAAGTGATCTCAGAGCTAGCTGAAAGCAGGATCTAATATTATAAAGTCACTCCCCCATTCTTTCATCTCATTTTGTTTTAAAAAAACCCCAAACACTAGAAACAAAACAAACAACTGTTCGGCTGTTGTCTGAACTTGTCAACATCTGCCCTGAGGATTTTTTGTCCATCAGTTAGCCCTGAGCAGATGGGGGAGATGAGCAATTAGGAAATGATCCTTTAAGCTGCACAGTCATTAATACTCTCCTGTTCTTCTAAGTCCTGTGCTTTGAATCTGGGCTCAAGTGGCAAATTCTCTTTGTCCAGGAGTAATTTTGGACTTGCTCTAATTTTCTGCAGCTGTCTTTTGCTTATCTTTTCTCTCCCATATATTTAACCCATCTGTCAGCCACAAACTGGCTCTGATGAAGTAGGAATTTGGTTATGAGGACAGTACAGTTTAAAGAGCTGTCCTGGAGCCCGCAGACAGTGCCAGGTCAAGAGGTCTAAAAGCTCATGTCTTCTGTTTGTCTGTAAGAATGACAGCACAGGGACACTGTGAGTTTCCACATCTGCTGCTGCCTGTGCACTGGAGTTCTTGCCTATGTGAGCTTTGTATATGGAAGTGGTAAGTAGTTCAGTTTTCACACCCATTCAGCCATGGTGCAAATGATGATGACATGTTTTATATCAGCTGTTTCATTAGCTTTTGGACTAAAAACACCAGCTTGTTTCACCTATGGCACTTCTTTAGGGTTTTAAAGATGACCTGGACTAAACTGGATGCATAATGGGCTGTGCCCATGTTTTAGACTCTTTCAAGACTGTGTGCCATTCAGTGAATGAATGTGGACACCCATCCCTGTTCAGCAAGACTGACATCAATGAAAATCAGAGATAGCTGGAAAAAGACCCTTTTTCCCTTAAGCCTGCGAAGTGCAGTGGTTATAGTTGGCGAGGACATGAAGAACTGCAACATCACTTTCTGTGCTGGGTTTGTGTTTTAAGCGATTCAGCCCGAATGCATAAGTCATTGTGATGCAATTGATTTTCAAAGGCAGCTGAGTCATGCTCTTAGAAGTTCAGTATCCCAGGATGAAAGATGTGGGGACAAAAAGTAATTCCTAGGCAGTGAGGTGAAAAGCCAGGTAGCAACAAAGCATCCAGACTAATCAGAAGAAGACCGACGAGAGGTGGATCCCCCAGGGCTGGAGACCTGGACTGCAATCCTGCCTTGTTGAGCCTAGCCTCATGAATATGTTTAAACACATTCCTAGACTCTCCTGGAGCGGCTAGATCGTATCTGCACATACCTGCTAATGTACATGTGCCTAAAAGTGACTCTTTCTGAAATTTGTGTGACTGGGGTGTTGGGGTAGGAGAGAAGTTTGTCCCCTGTGCTGTGGTGCCAAGGGGACAGCAAGGCTGACAGCTCTGGTTCTGAAGTTGTGGCCATCACAACAACAGTGGGCTATTTGCAGTCACTGCAGAAGCTGGCTGGGAGATGCTTTTGGTAACAGGGCTAGTTTATATCAGTGACATTTATAAAAAACATCCAATGCAAAATGGATCTGTTGCACTGACCTTTGTGTAAACTCACAGTCCACATCTGGAACAGGCAGAGAATTTCTGATCGGCAGTCTTGTTACCAATGTCATGGCTTGGGGTCATTTCTATTGCACAAGATCACTTGTGCAATTTAAAATCAATTATGTTATTTAATCACAAAAAACCCAACTCTAAAGTGGTTTGAATTAGTGTGACTGTAGACGTCAGAGAGGCAGCCAGTGAAGGGTGTGAGTAGGTTTTTTTTAAAAGAGGTTATTTCCTTTATTTAAGTAAGTAGGATGTTATAAGAGGAGTAAAAACAGACATTCAAACAATAGATTGTTATGACTTCTTTAAAAATAAGGATGACCAAAAATGTTAGAGGCTTTTTAAGACATGCTTTTCCAAACATTGATGATATATTAGATATGGTGACTTTTTGTTTTGTGAAAAGAGGTCAAATCAGAGCCTGTAGTCATGCAAAGAAGCATTTGTATAATGAATTTGTGGTAATGAACTCAGGTAGGCTAAAGCAGAAGTTACAGGCTGGAGAAAACTTTATTTATCCAAGTAATGGTACAATCAATCATAGTTGGAAATTATGCAGCCAGTATTGTGTGTGAGACAGCTTAAAAGAGTGGAAAGCCCCAGAAATTGACTGGTTTTTTTCTTCTCTCTTAATAATCTTGCTTTACTGATGTCAGAGTCTATGTCTGCTTCCCTTTCACAGATTCCTGACTGAGCCCTGTGGTACCCAGTCATCTTCTGAATTGGATTCAGGACCCACAAATCTGTCAGTGAACCCTAAACTCCAAGATACTGATGTCTCTGAAGCAGTACAATTTTTCTCCTCCAGGCTGGGTTTCATATTTCATAATGAAATTTTCAAGGGATCCTTTGTGAAGACTAGCTCGTGCATATTGCTTAAGATGGGTGAGCAAATTGTGTTGTTTGTCCCTCAGTCCTCTCCTTGAGTATCGGCTTTGCCAGAAAGGTTTGCATGAAGCTGAAGCTCAAAATATTATTCCCAGGGCATGAAGCTGCCAAGCGATTCCAGAAAAAGCCTCACCCACTGTGCTTCAAACCTTGAAAATGTCTCTGCTTGCCTGAAATGGCTTTTTTTAAGGTAGTCATGGTGCTTTGTTGATGTGAATATATTGCCTTTTGCCTTACAAGAATAGACTCTCTACCTGGGAACATTCATATAAGGCACAAAGGAGATAGAGACCTGCAATATAAACCATGGATGGTATCAAGCAATATAATGAAAATTCATATTAAAGTCATTGGATAAGTTTTTCTGATGGCATATCATCCTTGCCTTTGTTGTCATAATGGCTCTGGACTCTTGTTAGACCCCGTTGAATTTGAGCCAGTGAATTAACAGTATAAAATTGAGACAATTTGCTATACTATAGTCACAAGAATTTATTAGACCAGTTAATGAGTTTATCTAGCTAAAGTGAGACTTGACAGGAATTGGTAGCAATGAATAATCTCCCTTTCTTCCTAATCTGGAACAAGCCAGTGCTTTGCACATCGTACATATATTGCACTCACAGCACTCCGGACACTGTGCCCAGAGACAGGTAAAATGGCTGTTTACATCCCACAGAAATCCCCAAATAGAGAAAAAAAAAAAAAAAAAAAAGAAAAAAAAGAATTCTGCCAAACTTTTCCCTGAAGTCCTATTCAGATTACTTTTTTCCTTTTTATGCCTTCCCTATTGCACTGCCCTCTCTGCTTCACATAGAAAACAAAGGGGAAATAAAAGACAGAAAATAAGAGAAAAGGCTGAATAAAGAAGAAATAAAATTTGCCTTTGGAAATATAAAATAAAAAATTCCCAATAACAATGAAAATGTTTTTCATGATAAGAGTTTTTCCACAGTGAAGGCAAAGTTGTTCTGTTAAAAAAAAGACAAAGAATTGTGTCATTCAGATAGAGGTTTCCATGGCAGGCACATGTCCCACAGGCTATGTTTGGGAGAACTTGTGCTCCTGTCCCCATGCTGCCACTACACATTGGCCCTGTACATGCTGCCAGCTCTCCCTGGGGGCTATTATGGGGGGGCTCAAACCCTGTATGGAGGGACAACAGGAAGCAGATGAGCGTCCATGGCCTTGCTGTGACTGTCCTGCCTGGAAATTACTCAAAATGGCTTTGAAGCTACTTGAATGTCTCCTTTTTTGCATAATTTGTGGGAGGGTGGAGTGGGATCTGTTGGGTCTGCTCCTTTCCTCTCATGTCTCTGCATCCATGTGTTTGTTCAGTCTGATCTCTGGCCCCTGTTTTACACCAAATATTTCTTTCTTTCTTCCTCTGAAGCCTCTCCCACGTGCAGTGAGGACCCAACAGCATCCACATTCAACCTCAGCATTTGCATGGGTTTGAGATAGAGCTGAATAAGTTTGCTAAAAAAAGAGGAAGTAGTAGACAGATGGGATGGATTCATCCCTTTCTTTACCTCCTGCCCTACCAGAGACGATGATGCGCCCCTGACTGTGAACTCCTTTGTGAGCCTGTTATGAAACAGGGACAATAGGAAGTCATTGTGTTTAGATGAAGTTGTTTGGACACTGGGTTTGCGAGAAATGAGACAAGAAACTAGGCCCTCACTGTTCGCAGCAGCAGCCACACTAACAGAGAGGATCTGGTGTGCCCACTGGCGGGAAGGCACTCAGACCTTGACCATTCCCTCATGCTGGCATGCCATATTCCCACACCACCATTTCCCCAAGCTTTGCCCTTGTGTATTGCTTATTCTAGAGCACAAGAGGTGCAAAACCTCTCATTCTGCTTTGGTAATATTTTTTCCCCTCTGTGTGAACATATAGAAACAATCAAAAGAGGTGCTGGGTAGAAAAAAATTTAAGCACTTTCTCTCTTTCTAGCAACTTCAGGGGTGCCCAATGTACAACGTGCACAGGGGCATTTAAAATATATCCTGGTCAGTGTATTGCTGTGCCTTCCTTAGAAAGCTGTGTGTACCCAAGGATTGTTAGCACTTGTATGTTTTGCTGTGCCACAAGACAGCAGCAGCAAAGGTATAAGTTAATCTTACCCACCTGTGGAGTGAAGTGTTACAGAAGTTCTGCGTGGAAAAATCTATGGCCCTGAAGTCCACCCTGATGCTAACTTCTGCTCTACTTTATTAAAATCAATGGCTGTCCAGGCACTGTAAGGCAAACAGTTCCTGGTGATGTGACATCAATTGCCAAAGGAAAGGAAATACCTAATGAGGTGGAAGGTACAGTGAGAAAAATCTAGCTTTCTAGTTCATCCAGGCATCAGAGAACTCGAGGTGTGCGCCACCCTTAGTCAGCCATCCTATTTACATGAGCTTATGCCCAAACCTGGCTGTCCCTTAATGCAGGTTTTAAACCATATTCTTCTCTCACTTCACCCCAGCAAGCATTTATAGCAGCATCACAAGACTTGATACTTGGCTGTATTAAACATCTGGTAAGAATTGTGTTAAAAATCACACTTAAAATCAGATCAAAGAAAAACCTCATAATGGTGGCCATGGCTTTTGCCTAGTGAACCCACCTGAAGGATACAAAGTAGAAGGAGCTGCTGAAAGTACACCAAGGTGAATGGACCCTGTGAGTCCTCACTGTACATGGTGTACTTTAACTTACAGCAGCACTTCTAGTTTAGCATAAATTACAGCCTGCAGAGAGGGTGTGTAAGTGGTGACACAAGCAACTAATGATTAAAGATAATTTGCAACTTGTGAACAAGAGTTAAATTTAAGATTTACAGGTTGGTTTGGTGCTACCTTAACTCTATTCCGCCTGAAGCCAAAACAATGAGCTCTGTTTAGATCTTTAGGTAAGTTACGGTGTGGGGAGGGAGCCACTGTCTTTTACTACATTAGCTCTAATAACGAGGAGAAAATCAGATCATTTTTCAGGCACACAAAGTCTACCTCTAAGATGGTGTGTTCTTCAAGCTGTCCCTCTGAAGTCAGTAGAAGTGTGCATTTTATGTAAAGTATATTTATGAATGTCTCTGAGACTGAAAATTTAGGCTATGTTAGGTAGGGAGTATGCATTTGCACAAGGCCAACACTGCTCTTAACTGGCTACTAGACACTATTACCATACAAATAATAAATCTTGTAGTAAAATTGCAGTGAACAGCATCTGCCTGTGCTCATCTTGCACAACTTTCCCTCCAATCATTGGTCAGACCACTGGGTGCTCAAGTCCAGTGGGGATCCAGCCCAGGGGAACTTACCTGGTTCTCTTTCAGAGTTATCTGTCCCTGTTCCTTGCAGCCAATGAATGTCCTGATGCACCTGTAAATCTTCTCATCGTGTTGCACTCTTTGAACAAAGTTAGCAGGAAAAAATCCAGTTCTATCATCAATTTTCCCCTGTGGAGAAAACACATTGATAGAAGAAGATTGTTAACACTAGTAACTTTAATACAAGTTTAGTATTGAAAACAACATATTTTTCCCTTTGGAAAGAAAACAGATATAAAATAATTAGCACATACCTTCCACCAGTCTTCATTGGAGTCTTCCAGAAGAGTGATCATATCCCCTGGCCTGTAATTAGAAGAGGAATAGTAGTTAAGATGACTTTTAATTGTTATGCTGAATCAGCAATTCCACAGCAATTCCACAATTACCTTCTAACAGTAAGGTGGTCTTTTCTTGGTCATTTTATCTGAGCATTTGCTGCAGGTAGACTCAATGAGGCAGCAAGGTTTTCTTCACTCATACATGGTAATGTGGAAAGAAAGTCTGTATATTGGGACTAGACCTTTATTTTGAGACAACATCTGCAAACTGGAATTTTTGCTTCCTGTTTAATAAGAAACTGTTTAAAATACATTCCCTATTTGTTACAGGCATTATCTTGTTACTTCAAGACATTTCACATTGTTGGGACACACCACTTTATCATCTGTGTTTTCAAGCTGTGATTGCAGAAGGAAGGCAGCAGGAAAATAGTTCTATTTAACTGACAAAGGCAATTAGTCAGCAGGGATATAATTCTGTCCAAGAATGTCTTTTTGATTTGAATGGGACATATTTACCTTTATAATGTGTGGTGCAAGGTTGTAATTGCTAAGTATCAGCATCCAGCTGACTAGTTCCAAAGCAGAGCTAGGAGAATAATTTGGCTGGAAATGCTAATAACAAAATGTGCTAAGCTGATTTTGTGCAGGTAGTTGAACAGTTATCTGACCTCCTTCCCCCCATTGGTGGCACTTCATCAACGTTATTATGTAATTACAATAGCACCGCATTGTAGAAAGTAAGTGGCAGCCCATTTCCAAATGGATTAACCTCAGAAAGCTCTGTCTGCTTGATAACAGGCATTTCTTTGATCTCAATAAAATTAATGGTTGACCCCTAATTATTCAGCTTTCCTTGCATTCCCTGTTAGGTTCACTGTATTGTTGAGGTATCAGCACAAGAGCTTGCAAATGCATCTGGGGCTTTTTCAGAGCACGCATAGAAGATGTGGACCTGTCCAGGATGCAGCTAGAGGTGGGGATGGTGGTGGTCTTCTTTGGTCCACTTTCCAAGTGGTTATCATTACTGCTGACAACTGGAGAAACAGGCATCTGGTCTTCTAACACTACTCAATCTGAACCAGAGTTTTCCAGCTTTCACAGAAAGGTGTTATCAATAGGGCAACAGGGTAAGATTTTCCTCAAGCCCTCCTCAGGAAGCTGTTCCAACGTGTTTGGAATAATTAAATGTTGCTGAGGTGAGAAAGGAGGCTAGAGAAAAAAGACAACTTAGTATCCTGGTGGTAAAAGATTTCTTCCATGGGAAAGGACATCTGAATACCTTATTCCAGTTAAAATTTAATATAAAACACTTAAAGCGGTATTGAGGGAGCCCATCTTGCTATTTCAAAGTGAATAGGCTGTGACACCATTGGAACCCTTACACTGCAAGGAAGAACACTTCCAACAAGAAGGATTTGGAAAGCCCCATCCTCCAAATACCCTTCAGCCTGGTTATTAAAAAATAACTTAGAAAACATAAATTTATTTGGCTGTCAGAGAAAGATGGCAACTGAACCTAAAGTCTCTCCATGTCAGTGGTCTGAGCACTGAGATTTTTAGATGTAAGACCTGCAGATTTTGCTTATGATATTTTTTAGCACAGGACTAATATAGATCTCTCTAATCTCCTAAAAGGATTCAAAATAGAAGTCCCAGATGGACCTATGTTACTCTTGCTGCCTATACTTAGGCTGCTAATCCCTGAAAGGGGGCAACCTCCTTGGTGTTTACTACTGGCTGAAAACATTCTCAGGTCTCATCTTTTTCTTCTGTAAATCACAACCCTGGATAAGTTGTCTGCTCTATGTCAGTGCTCTAGATTTCAGTAGGTGGCAAGATAGGTGCTCATCAGCCTAAAGTGGCCAGGCAACCACTGATGATCATTGTAGGTCCCTTCCAACTACTCTATTCTATTCTATTCCATTCTATTCATTGCAGTGTCCGAAACCTGGGTTTGCTTGTCTCTTATATTGTAATATAAGACCATCTCTTAGAATAAGCATATTACTGCAATGTCCTACTTTACTTGGAAAACCTGACTGGCTGCTCCTGCTGTTGAGGAAGAAATCAAGGTTGTGGTAAGTACTAATTGCTGCTGAAATCAGGGCTGGCACCTCTCCACTGCAGTAATCTGCCACCCATTGCATACCCTCAGAGGTGAGCTGAGATCTCCTGAAATCTCCCCTAACTCTTCTTCCCAGCTCAGGTCCTTCCCCTGCTATTTGCCTTCATTATGTTAGGGCTGATCAGTGTCTGGCTGGTCCGTGACTTAACTTCCCAGGACAGTGCTTGTCAGCCTTGACAACATTGCTATGCTGAACACATCTCCAGCAACTCAACTATGTTAAATGAAAATTCATGCAACTGCAGTGACCAACAACATTACTAGCTATTTGGTATCCCGTATGAGACAGTGTTAACCCATGTATTACTGAATTTCTGGCCATGGGACAAACAATGCTGCTGTAGCTGAGCAACACTAGTCTAAAACCTGGCTGGTGCCTCTGGAAAAAGCCTGTTATGCATGACAGTCCAGGTTGCAGACCACAAGTTGCTTTTTCCCCTAATATGAGGGAAAGGAAAATTTTGAAGAATGATGTGTTTTCTGGATTGCTATGTCTTGATGAGGATGATAGTCCACTGCAGGCTTGTCTGAGCGGTGTTCCTCTTCATGGAACAAAAGTGCTAGCTGGAATACACCCCTAAAGGAGCAGGATGCAAAGTGGAATCCCTCAGGCAGAATAGCTGACAAGTTGCACTAAAGGTCACCACACCTTGGGGTTATTTCCTGAAGAGCTGACATTCCTAAAGTAATGATCAGGAAATGCCAGCAAAGCAGAACGATAGGGAAGCTTGTAATTTCTGCCTTACATCCCACTCATTAGTTCTAGAGCAATGGGAAGGCACAGCTGGGAACAGGAAAAAGGCTTTCAGTGAAGGAGATGCTAATGAGAGGGGCATTACTCTGGCAGTTCCCTAAATTCTGTGGCATGTGCATGATTATTTTGGTATAGGGGATACCTTGAACAGAGCTGACACATTTTACTACAAGAGCTCTAGCAAGACCATGCAAAATGTGAGTAGCATGAGTCGAACTAATTGCACTAAAAGAAAAGATGTCAAATGCCATGGGTCAAATCAACTAACAAATATTTTGGGGCTTTACCTCATCTCCAGGTCTTCATTTTCTTGTGGTACAAATTTGTACAAGGCAACATAGGTGTTCATTTGTAACATGCTTTTATAAAATGGTCCCTTTAAGAAAAAAGAGAAAGAGAAAATTTAAATATCTGTCCTGCATAGGAATTTGGTTCACTTTGTTAGAGACTGAGGAATGAGGCCTGATCTTCCAAGAAATGAGCCAGAATCATCTCATTGCTTTCACACCTTGGAGGACTATGGCCCAGGTACATTACGAGCTACTAAGGCAGTAACTACCTTCATTTAGAAATAAGATTCTTTGAACTCCAATATCAAATTCCAGGCTTCCAAAGAACAAAAGCAGAAATCTGCACAAGTTGGTCTTTCTGGTGAGATCTTAAAAATGAGTCTGCCTTTTGCTCTGTGTTAATGTATGACTCTTATGAGCTCAGTAGTGTATTACTGGCATTGTATAAGATGTCTATTATACAGTCCTCATTACAGATGGACCTAAAGTTGTAGAGTGCACAGGTCCAAAACAGAGTGTGGGAAAATCACTTTCTTAAAAAGAAAGCTGCTTGCGCTGGACTTCCCACAGAGAAGACTGGCTACCCTCTCTCCTCACTTTCTCCACTGGTAATCTGAAGAAAAAAAAGCACCTAAAACAAACCCCAAAGAATTTTCCAAATCAAACCTATGATTTTTACATTACTGCAGTTCTATTGCAATGACATGGCCTCCACGCTGGATCTTTTGTGTTAATATTATCAATTTGTAATAAACAGAATAACATAAAAGGGACCATAATGGGTAAACCAAAGAGCCATCCAGTCCTGTATATTGCTTCCAATGGTGGCCAGTGGCCAAGAAATGGTGTAAGAACATGACAGTCAGATATCGATGCTTCTCCAGAATAGTGCCCCAGCAGACCTACTCAAGGTCCTTAGCTATCCATAAAAACAAGACTTTTATATGACTTCCCATTCCCATTGCATTCTCACAAACTTTGTGCCCATACCGGGGAATGTGTACTTTTTGGTTCTTCTCCAAAGTGTTCTGTGCCATTTTCGGAGTATGTAAACACTGAAATAAAGCAAACACATGACATTTTAGGAGTAGTTTAAGACTCTTCATCTCAACAGGATCACCTTTATTTTGTTAAACTCTTCCCTTTCCCCTTTACTTTCTTTGATCACCTGTGCTCTCCTCTGAACCCTTCTACACCCCCAACAAAACCACGTATACCACTGGCACAAAACAATCTCTGTCCTGAAGAATTTACAATCATAACAAATAAACCATCTTGATCGGATGAATATACACAAGTACAGCACTGGGAATAGAACCTAGGTCCCCTAATTGCATTACTATTTAAAGTCCAGCAACCTTTTCCTCACACTGAATGCTGTATTTTCATGTTTAGGATGAGCAATATTTCCGTTTAAAAGCACTTGCAAAACCCAATGCCCATACATGAGCAATACTGAGGGAATTTTGTATCTAAGAGCCCTTCTTTCCCCTCTTCGATCCTCTCTCTTTAGATGTTTGATAGTCTTCTTTAATCCCTCCCTCCAGTAGTCCCTGCCTGGGAGGCACTGGATTGCTGCCTCTCTCTCTGATTTTATAGGAGGTACCTGAATTGCTTTCAAATCAGGATGGTTATCTGAGACACAGGCCTGTATGTGTGAAAATTTGCTTCCAAGTTACTAAATCAGAAACTCACAGAATTAGACAATGATCACAGCACCTAACATACCTGATATCTAATCAGTAGTTTACTGTAGTTGCTTCATGATGTGACTGATGCCTGTCCTCAGTTATCTCCCTAGAATAGCCACAGTGGCTTTCTTACATGGGCTGAAATTGCCCTTCACATTTTAAGAATTGCCTGCCGTTTCTTGCTTCTGGATAGAACCACCAGCATGTTCTCCCACCATTTACCTCTGCAGGTGTTTTGAGAAGAAGGTGGATTTTGTAGTCTCTAATGATCTGGAAATCTCCAAAATGGTAATAAGTAGCAGGCTGATTGAGTGCATTTTCTTTTTGTTTCTCTGTGACACAGTTACATGTGTTCAGGAGAAAGAAGGTGCCAGGGAACACCAAACTGCTGAATTTCTTTCCCCCTCTGTTCTTTCACTTGCTCACCCTTTCTTCCATTAACACTTATCTCTGTGGCTATTCTACACTGTACATGGCAACCACATAAAGATTCTTTGAAGATGTTTTATGAGTGAAATAGTAAGGTTCCTTGATACTGTACTTACTTAGACATCAAAAAAATGTAGTGTTCTTGTAACAGAGGAAAGAGAGCTAAAATGGCAGCCACAGTATGCATGAGAAAGATTTTGTACAAAGTGACATGCATCTACAAGCACACACAAGCACGTGCTCTCCGACAAAATGTAAGAAAATATTGTTGTCATAAAGTCCCAATGTGTGAATGCGAAGACAGTATGTGAGCTGATACCTGCAGCGTTTAACCTGAAAATGCCCAAGTTGTGTCCAGGTGGTCTGACTGCAGCTGACCTGGGGGCCACACTGTGCTCCTCGCCAAGTCCTGTTGTAGAGGGACTCTGACCCTGCAAACTGTCACGAGCACCAGAGGGAAAACCTTAAAAATAAAACTAATTTCATGTAGCTTCTAGTATAGGGGTATACGTATATCTCGCATCTGTATAAAGGGGTGTAAAATGCTGCTGTTACAATCTGGCAGTATTTAAGTCCTACTCAAATTACTATGCTTTGTTTTTTGTGTCCAGAGGAAAAGGAGTTAGGGAGGCAAATAGAGAAAGTTCTGGTGAATAATGAGGTGGGTAATCAGGAGCATTCTGGACTTGCAGAAATTTGTTCACCAGACGAAGTGGAAGTATTTTAGCATCATGTTTGGAGTAATTTCTGCTTGGTGACAGAAAATAAAGCCGAGTCACTAACATACAGCCTTGTGAGCTGTGGAGCTGACCCAGCAGGCTGGGAGGGAGATGGACTTTATCCTTGTATTTTCCAAGAAGTGCTCACCAAACCTGGGTTTGCAGGGAGGACATCCCATATTTGACTCAGGGGGATAGTGTTCAAATCCGTGTTGATAACAGGCTCATACATGTCACTTAAAGTACATTTTGGCTTGCGGGACTTCTGTTACAGATGGCAATTCACAGCAGTGAAAGAGTATAACTGGCTTAGAGGAGGCTGAAGGGCTGGAAATTAGGTATGCCATCTTACAGTTGTAAACTAGGAAGCTTTGCTTCATAGTAGGCATGCCAGGGCCTGAATCTTCCCTTGAAGTTGTTGTCATAAAAGTCTATAGGAGCAATTACATGGCCACACACGTGCTGGGTCCCTTCACCCTTCTGGAGGCTGTGGCTTTTCTGCTGTTTCTCTTTAAGCAAAGAGTCTCAAGTGTACATTTTCCTAAAATCTTATTTGCAGGAGACAGTTTTGTAATGAAAAAAAAAAAAGATAGAACTGGAATGGACCTGATTCATCAAGGCATTAATGTGGAACTGCCTGCTAAAGAGGCAGTGGACAACTGAGGAAAAAAGAATGGTGAATCACCCTGTAATAATATTTTGAATTTACTTTGTTAAATTTTTAATCTCTGTTTAGCTCATGGTCTCTGGATTTTACTAGGAGGCCCTTGAATGTGAAGGCCATAGAGGTATGTAGTTCACGTCTGCACACAACAGAAATCCATCTATTTTCATATTTGTTTGTCCTAGCAGCAGCAGACAAAAAAAAAAAAAAAAAAAAAAAGTAGGGATTTTTACAGTCTGAAAAGGATTTTACCATTTCCATAGCTTGTGCAAACAGTGTGGGCAGTTTATTAAAAATCTACCAAGGGGAAATTTTTGAAGTGACTGATGCATAATTTATACTCTGAGCCTCTGAAGGATGGATTGTAAAAAAGCCAGTGCCGATCAAAGGAATCGTTAATGTGCCGCAGAAGTTATTTGGAGGTGTGACACATGCTGAGTTTTTAAACTAATCTCTTTGAGTAAGTTCCTTGAATGCCTCTCAGTGCATTCAGTGAATACAGATCTCAGAGAAAAAAGTTTCTCTGGGTTTCAGAAATGAAACTACTGATTGACAATGAAATAAAAAGTTATCCGAAAACTCAAACAGGGCCAAATTAATCTCAGGTGGGCAGGATTAAACACTGTGAAACAGACTGAATTCTTTAACCAGGTCAGGTCAACTTGCACTCACAAGACAGAACACACCCCCCCCCCCCCCCCAAATTGTCAGGAGAAAGCAGATAACGTAGATGGGATGTTCACAAAATGAGACGGAGGAAATGGCTGAACACAGTGAGGAGAAGTGATAGGACCAGGAGGGGAGTAAAGGAATAAGGAGGTAGCACAAAATGGGAATGGACAGCTGAAGCTGGCATTTCACCTACATGAATTGCTAGCAGCATGTAAGGAGCACTGGGGGTGCTAGGAAGAAAGCTATGCTCACTGTGATTTATTTTTGTACTGTACTCTCATGTGAGATTCAGCAAAGCAGCCTTCAGGTTTAGGTGCTGCTTGAGAAGTTGGTCTGATGGTTTGGGCCTGAAGTTTTGCTTAGTGTTGCAAACCCCTTTGTACTTATTGCTTCCCTCACCATGACTGAGTTCAAGAACAGGGTCACAAACACCATCCCTCAGTGGCTGAGATTTCATTACTAAGCTCTCAATTGGTCTTGAAATCCCATCATACCAATGCTGTAAAAACATTACTCTTGTGCTGCAAAGCAGACAAAGGAATTGGGCTATTAATATTACTGGGCATATACTATAGTTGTACTGACAAGCTGCAATTATAATCAGGATTCATTGTGTTGGATATTTTACAGACATATGGATATTATATGATTCATTTCCTGTCCCAAAGAGGTTATGGTATATAGAGACATGGAGACAAGTCAAATGTATGGAAAAGAAAGAATTATTTTTTTCCACTTTGCCAGTGTGGAACTGAAGCATGTTCAGTTATTAGCCTACAGTCATGTTCCTGAAGCGTAAGAGATAGGGAACGGACCTGAACCTTGTCCAGTGTCAGGTCTGGGCACAACAAATTAAGAAAACTGGTGGCTTGGATTTCATCTGAATGGCAAAAACCATTCCCCGAATCCTTGCACCAACTACCTGCTCCACTCACCCCCCACTTTGAAAACTTAGAATGCTGCTAAAACATGGACATGCCATAAAACCCCATCTGAAATAGGTTGTACACAGGCCTATACATCTGAAGATGCTATCCTGGCCTGGCAGCACTCACCGCTGTTGCTGCGTTTCCTGCTTATGTCAAGGGTGCCTGCAGAGCTATCGCCTTCCTCAGGAACTTCTGCCAGGTCAGCTGTCTGCAGGGACAGAAAGAGCAAATGAGATGGGATAAGCCAGAAAAAGTGAGCGATGAGGTGAAAAAAAGACCACAAAAGAGCCTTTGGGGAATGCATTACTTGGGTGCTATCAGAGCAGAGCAAGTCAGGCTAATGGGATTGCAGAAGACACTGTATCTGGTGATGCATGACAAATATCTACTTCGCAGGGAGCAGTGAAAGCCCAGAAAGAACTCCAGACCAAGTTTACAGTCTGGAATACAAAAGATTTCTTCAGTATAAAGTGAAGTGAAAGTTAAGGAACAAAGGATTGTGTTAAACAATGTGGTTCTCTGTATAAAATAGAAGGGATTTGGGGGAATTTGTACATCCTGCAGGTATACTAAATAGCTATCAACCAGGGAGACAACATTAATTGAAACTATTGACAATTTATTAACCCTGAATACATTATTCAGTATAATAACTGTAATGTAAAGGTGATTTTAATTCTGTTAACATGCTGTGAAAGAAAGAGCTGGAGTGTGACAGAGTTGGTGAAGTCAGACTTTAAATATCTGCCCTCACTTTCTTTTCAAACAGTCATCTGGCTGGTATGGTTAGGGAAAAATGAAACCCAAATGTTGTTGTTAGAATTACTATGATTTCTTATTTGTACCATATTAATGTCAATCATGATTAGGGACCCATTGTTCTAGGGTGTAGGAAAACATGGGATGACATAATCTCAAGCCTCAGAAGTAATCTCTGCATAAGGCACCAGATTCCTTGGTTGGGTAGTCAGCTTCTCCATGTATAGCCCGACAGGAACCAGGAGCTGCTCCAAACAACTCTCTCCAAATCTGAACTTATGGAACTTCAGTTTCTTAACTCTCCACACATGACTTCTTTTGGGTAAAACATCTCTGATAACCATAAAAACCACAAACATTGAACTCGAGTAAGGTGCTCTCTCTAACCTGGAAAACTGTAAATCCTTATAGGCTCCTAAGCTTTGTTTATTTCTTGTTAACAGTATTTTAAGACACATGGAAGGATTTAACTTCATTATTCCATGACACTTTACAATTATACTGTACACATAGCTCTGTCTATTGCCTGCATTACTGGAAGAAAAGCCAAATGAGGAACATTCTCTGCTTTTGTTCAGGGAGCACAAAATCTGAATTGCTTTATAGATTTTTATAAGTTTTTTTCTTTTTACTAGTGTTGACAACAAAGCTTGTTTTAGAAAGTACTTTGACAATTTTACTTCCCCTGTGTAGTAATTTCCTAGCTACTTCTCCATCCAAGGATATTAATGAACAAAGAGGTTAAAAGTAGATTAATGCCACAGGTATCTTGTGGTTATCTTGTTTCCCTCGTTATTTTAAGAGCCTTCTACTTTACTGCTCTGTTATGCCTTGTTTTTAGACTGAGCCTTTTGCAGCAGGTCATGCTTGTCTTGCTGCTTTCACAAATGGGTCACCCCTGGATGAGAAGGCACTGCAATAGCAGTGCTAACATGGAGTCAGTGTAGAGTGTATCTAGGTATTTCTAGCTGCTGGGTGGAGAAGGGAAAGACTGGCTTTGTTGAAATAATAAGTCCCAGGTATCTTTCAGCTCATTGCTACAGCAAGTTCCTTAGTCTTCATAGATCAGCTTCATAATTGCTGATTAGCTTCCTATTTTGTTGGGTACTACTGCATACGGGATGTGCAGTGACTGTCTTTTCAGTATATACGTCATCCAAGACCTCCTGAAGTAACCTCAGTTACCTTTAATGATTTTTCAGTCAAGAGCTGTATGACAAATAGTCTAATAGAAATGATAGAGGTACAAAGCTGCTTTTGAGAAGATGCAATCCACTAATAACTAACAAGAACTGCAATCGCATTTACATCACCTCAAGTGACTTTCTGTATAAATGTGGGTTGCAGAAGCACATTTTTGAAGGAAGCAGTAGGTAGTAAATCTGGAGCATATGGCCACTTTCTTTTATGGGAAATGCAGAATCCAGGCTGAAAAATCACAGTGGGTGTGTCCACACTGCTCAGTCATGTTAAAAATACCTTGGCTAGGTCAGAGCAAGACGGTTATCTCTACTCTGTGCAGAGACACAAACTGCAGCCCTGGAAGCTTCACGGCTGTAGAAGCAAGGCAGGCTCCTAGGCTAGTTGCCTTTGCTTTTAACTACCTTCAGCAGGAGCAGCTATGCTGCTCTGATCCAGAGCTAGCCCTTTGGCAGCTTGGACACCACTTGCGAGGTGAAGTAGCATCCCAGGTGTCACCACATCCATGGTGTCCCTGGTTTGGTGACATGGCAGAACCTTGAAGCGCTCCCCAGCTTCAGCTGTAAGCCTCATAGCTGCATTGCTGCTTCTGCTTTGAGAGGAGCAGAGCAGCACAGAAGTGAGGACCACTGGGGAAAGATCTTAGTCCCTGTGCATTATTAACGGCACACGTGCTGCTAGCTCACACACTCCTGTGCATTTTTACCTGGGCTCTAAGGGCTCTGTGTCACATCACTGGTCAGTGCCTGCTCCTGGGTCACACATCACAGTTGTAAAGCTCCATGGCCCCATCATTTGGATCAGGGTTGTGTCCACCCCTCATTTTTATCCTTGTCTCAATCCACAGGCTTGCACTGGCAGAAGTTATGGTTTCACTTGTCTGTTTATTCAGTTCTCTAACGTTTTCTGTTTTCTGTATGCTGGCATGTGCTATGTGCTGTCTCAGCCTCAATACCCTGGAGAAATTCCCATAATGAACTTGCATTCCTCATTCTACACCCACCCCCCACCTAGTTATGATCAGCTCCCTAGGGCAAGCTGACACAGCATTCATGATTTCTGTGCTTGAGTTGCCATTCATAATTCAAAAGAATGCTTTATTGATTTAGAAAGCAATAATTACATTTGTAGAACGTCTGTTTCAAAGTAAATTAAATAATTGAAAGAAAGAACTGTAATCACAATGCGACAGGTGGTAGAGTCACTCTGGGTTTTAAAAAAGAATGGAAATTACCAAATTCCTTTTAAGGCACAAACAAGGGTGGATAGAGGACATATCCTTTAATAACTCCCTTGCAGATTTCACTTAGTTCTTGTTTAAATTTGTCTGTTTTCTTTCCCATCTGACACAAATGGATGTCTGTTTAGAGGCCACCTATGCCACCTGAGGTTACAGTTCAGCCATATGAGTAAGCATACATTTAAGTGCCAGGGAAATGTTGTACCAAACATAAAGAGATATTAGTATAAACAGATATTAGCACAACTTTAAATTAAACATG